>NC_058381.1:12621250-12957500 GCF_018350175.1 Felis catus
GAAGTGTAAGAAGCCGTGGAGATCTCTGGATCCACTCCGCAGTTGGGGAAACTGAGTCCCAGAAGAGGGGCAGGGACTCACAAGACTGTGGGGGTGGCGGCAAACTTCTTTTCCGAAAGGGGGACTTGACCAGCCTTCCTCCGACCCTCATCGTGTTCACACTTGAAGCTGTGCTCCCTCCCACCCACTGCTGTTTATGAATCACATGAACTACAGGTTACCCTTTACTAGTTTGTTAATTAAGGTGCAAGCTTGAAGGTCACTGCCACATGACCACTACCCAAATCGCGGCAGAGAACACTTATGGTTCCCTCACAGCTCTTCCAATCAGTGGCCCACGCTTTCAAGTAAGGACTGTCCTTGACTTCTAGCATCATTAGCTAATTTGATTTTTCTGGAATTTCACATAAACAGAATCATAGTGTGCACTTTTTAGTGTCTAATGTCTTTTGTTCAACATTATCTGTGAGATTCATCTATGTTATCTTGTCGTCACTGAATGGTATTCCATTGTGGGCACATACTATAATTTATTTATCTGCTCTCGGGTTGCTTTCGGGTTTTGACCATTACGAATAAATCTTGAACACCTCTTTTGAACACATTCTTGAACACCTCTGTCAGTGTCTGTATTGTAGCACTCCTGCTGGGTCTTTACCAAGAATGCTGTGTCTTATGGAAGGTGTAAGAAAAATTGCCTTTTATGAGACCAAATTAGGAGACACTGTCAGACCTTTTTCCAAAATGGCCATACTATTTTATGCTCCTAATAGTAATTTTGAGAGTTCCATTTGGTGTTGGCATCTTTTAACTTTAGCCATTCTGATGAGTGACTGTCAAGTGGTCTTTCAGTGGCTTTAAGTTGCATTTGCCTGATGACGGATGATCTTGAGCCTTTTTCGAAAGACTCTTAGCCATTTGGATATCCAATTTTGTGAAGAGCCTGCTTAAGGATTTTGCCCGTTCACTTTTCTTCTTTTTGATTTATTGGAGACTTTTCTTTTTATAGCTTGGTTGTAAGTCCTTTGTCAGATGTATTTATTGAGAATATCCTAGCAGGATTTTTTTTTTTTTTTAACAAGTGTACATTGTATCATGGAGTTTGGAAATAAAAACAAGGCTGAGGAGTGAGTCATTATGTACAAGGAGACAGAAAGAGATTCTGGGGTCAGACGGGGCCTTGACCTCAGCTGAGTCAGGGTTGACTGTAATCCTGTGCAAGCAAGATGTGACCTTTATATGTCTCAGGTGACTTCTTTGTCTCCAAAGCACTTGCTTCTGGAAATTCCATGAACAGGCCATGCTGTTTCCCATCTGGGCCTTTGCTTGTGCTATTAGTCAAATATCACCTACTCCAGGAAGCCCTCACTGATGCTTCCCAACCAGCCTCAGTCCAGGGGAGATTCCTCTCTGAATAAGTCCCTGGCACACCAAGTCCCAGTGCACACCAAGCCTAGCAGAAGAGCCCAAGATCCTCCCTGTTTTTTTTTTTTTTTTTTTTTTTTTTAATTTTTAATGTTTATTTTTGAAAGAGAGTATGAGTCGGGGAGGGGCAGGAGACAGAGAGAGGGGATCTGAAACAGGCTTTGTGAGTGCAGAGCCCAACTCAGGGCTCGAACTCATAAACCATGAGATCATGACCTGAGCTGAAATCAAGAGTCTACCGCTCAACTGACGGAGTCACTCAGGCGCTCCCCCAACCCCCCCCTCCTCCCGCCCCAACCCCCCCCCCCTCCCGCCCCAACCTGTTTTAGATTCCTTTCTTTTTCTCCTACTTTTTAATGTAGTAGCTTGCTGGGGTGTTTAAAACGTGCAGAAATCATTTGTGAAACAAGGCAGCAGATCAATAAAAGATGAAGTGAATAATTAATATATACCAGGTTGAATGGATTTGCTTTATCTTTTGACCCCAGAGCATGCTGGCCACGAAGGAGAACTTGCGGATGGGTTGCTGAATGAATGTGTGACTCCAGAAGTTAGAAAGCAAAGCCGGGTCCCAATAGTCTTGGGGTCGGTGAGCCCTGACTGCTTAAAGCCCCTATGACTGGGGGCTGGTGGGGCCACATGGAGACCCGGTCCTATGTATAAGGATATCATTTATTCAGTCATTTCATTACTTCATTTAGCAAACATGTATTGAGTGCCGACTGTGTGCCAAGCACTATTCTAAGGGGACACACAAAACAGGCCAAACTCCCTGCCCTCTAGGAGCTTACATTCTAGGAGAGGGAGAGACAATAAGCAAAGAAAGAAAGAAATACTTGTTCCATCTCCTGGGGATGAATGTCCCAGAGATTCTGCCAGGTGGGATGTGGGCCATGTTATTGGGGGAAGTTTCAGACAAGTTTGCCAGGACCCACCTCAACTGACTTGAGGTCTTTTAATGAAAGATTTGAAGGAGATAAGAAAGTGAGTCAGGAGATGTTGCAAGGGGAAAAGCAATCCAGGCAGAGACAACAGCCAGGGCAAAGGCCCTGAGGTATGTTTAAAGAACCCACTGAGGCCATTGGGGCTGGAGCATAGGGAGCCAGGGGAGAGGGGTGATGCTGAGGGGCCTGAGGGATAGATTGAGGGTCCTTGCTGGCCACAGTGAAGACTTTGGCCTTTACTCTGAGCCAGGAGAGAGCTATGGGAAGGTTTTGAGCAGATGAGAGATACAATCTTAGGGTTTTTGTTTTTCTTTTTAATATTGGAAAATTTCAAACATACAGTATATATAAATACATTGAATAGTAAGATGAGGCCCAATGTACCCATCATGGTTGAGGTTTTTGTTTGTGGGAGTTTGTTTTAATTAAAAAAAATTTTTTTAATTAAAAATTAAAAAAATTAAAAAAATTTTTTTAATTAAAAAAAATTCAGGTAGTATTTACATACAATAAAAATGACCCTTTTCAGGGTATAGTTTTTTTTTTGTTTAAGTTTGTTTATTTTGAGAGAGAGTGAAAGTGGGGGAGGGGCAGAGAGAGAGGGAGAGAGAGAGAATCCCAAGCAGGCTCCGCACTGCCAGCACAGAGCCTGTTGTGGGGCTCGAACTCACAAACTGTAAGATCACGACCTGAGCCAAAGTCAGACTTTAACCAACTGAGCCACCCAGGCGCCCCTCAGCGTATGGTTTTGACAAATGTATACCCTCGTGTAGCAAAACTCCCAAACAAGTTATAAAAGTTTTACCATTCCCCCAAATCCCCTGAACCCCTTAAAAGTCTTTTTTAATGTTTATTTATTTTTGAGAGAGAGCACAAGCAGGGGAGGGACAGGGAGAGAGGAAGACACAGAATCTGAAACAGGCTCCAGGCTCTGAGCCATTAGCACAGAGCCCGATGCGGGGCTTGAATGCACAAACTGCGAGATCATGACCCGAGCTGAAGTCGGATGCCCAACTGACTGAGCCACACACGCGCCCCTCCCCTGAACCCCTTTAACCACTCCCCCACCCCACCTCTGATTTGTTTTCTGTCCCCATCGGTTTACCTTTTCCAGCATATCCTATCAATGGAATCACGCGTAGCACATGGCCACCTATGTCGGCCTCCTTCAGTCAGCATGATGTCTTTGTGATGCATCCAGGGTGCTGTGCCTGCCAGCAGCCTGTTCCTTTCCGTGGTTCCATAGCATTCCATGGCACTGTATAATGACCTCCATTGTGAGAATCCCTTTGCCTCCTTAGTGGGGGATGGACCATGGGAAGGGAAGCAGAGAAGCAGGGGACCCCTGCAGCAGTCCAAACAAACAGCGACAACAGTGGCCAATGCCCGTTGTCCTCAGCTCTGTGGTTCTCATAGAAATGCCGAGTTGAAGGTAGCTCATGGGTGCGGCACCCACACTGCCCCCCCCCCCCCGCCTCCCCTGGGACAGGGGGACTGAAGCCTCATGAGAAGGAGGCTCCTTGGAGAGTAAAGTGACAGATTTAGAATTTGAGCCTGTTAGTCTCCAGACCTGTGCTCTTAGCCTCTCTAGCTCTATACCCCTGGGCCTCAGTTTCCTCATCTGTGAGATAGTTAAGGGGTGTGAATAACCTCACCAAGTGTCCAACTTCCTGAGGTTGGAGGCTGAGACCCGAACAGGCTTGGATTGTCCATCCTGGCTCTGCTGTGAGACCCAGGTCAGTCACCGGCCTTACCTCCCCCCCCCCCCCGCCCCCAGTACCTCAGCTCCACCAAGACTGCATGGAATGAGTGTGGGTAGGATGTGGGGGGATGCCTGCCCTGGTCACCAGCCCAGCATTCTTCCCGGCCAGCCCTCATCCCCTTACCTCATCTGGACTCCAGCCACCCCCAGGTCCCTGGACAGAGCCTTCACTTTTCCTGTTTTATTTTTTTAATGTTTATTCATTTTCGAGAGAGAGAGAAAGCGAGAGAGCGAGCAGGAGAGGGGCAGAGAGAGAGGGAGACACAGAGTCCGAAGCAGGCTCCAGGACCTGAGCTGTCAGCACAGAGCCTGATGCGGGGCTTGAACTCATGAATCATGAGATCATGACGTGAGCTGAAGTCGGACGCTTAACCGACTGAGCCACCCAGACGCCCCTTCACTTTTCCTCTTAATGCCTTTACTGTTCTTCTTTCCTGATTAGATGCACAAGGGGTGCTCATTTAGAAATTTCAGAAGAGACACAAAAATATTAATACGATAAAAGTCCCTCACAAACCTACCTCTAAAGCCCACCACGGGTCACGGTTCGGCCGCATGTCCTTCTAGACATCCTGCTCTTGTAGCCATTCATTCATTCACTCATTCACTTATTCGCTTGCTCATTCAGTGTTTATGGAGCCACTCTGGATTCTGAGAACATCACAACGAATAAATAAGGTGGACAAAACCCCTGCTCTCATGGAGGTCTGTACACAGAGTGTTTTTTCCAACAAAAGTGTACTCAAATCAGGAGCACCTGGGTGGCTCAGGTCACAATCTCACGGTTCGTGAGTTCAAGCCCCACACCTGCTGTCAGCACAGAGCCCTCTTCAGATCCTCTGTCCTCTCTCTGCCCCTCTCCAACCTGCGCTCTCCCCCCAAAATAAAGAAATATTTTAAAAATGTAATCAAATCATATTAGCTATTTCGTACTGTTTTTTTCCTTTTAACGATACACTGTGAGCATTTTTCTTTGTTAATATATGGAAGCCACACAGCATTCTTTAAGAATTTTTTAAAATTTATTTTTGAGAGACAGAGAGAGAGAGAGAGCATGAGTGGGGCGGGGGGGAGGCAGAGAGAGAGAATTCTAAGCAGGCTGTCTACACTGTCTACTGTGTCGGGCCGACGCGGGGTTCGAACTCGCAAACCGTGAGACCATGACCTGAGCTAACTGACTAAGCCAGCCTGGAACCCCTCTTGGAGAACATTTTTAAAGTTAATTTTTGCCTAGGTAATAAGTTCACATGTTTCAAAAACCGAGGCAGAATAAATCCGGGTAACTGAGAACAATCTACCTCATGACCACGTCTTCCGTGTCCTCAGTTCCCCACCACACACAGGGAAGCGGTTTTTCTTCTTTCTTATGCATTTTTCAGACTTTTCCACACGCTAGGTAAATACACGTGTATATCCCCCACGCCTTTTTTTACAGTAAGCTCCACGTCCGGTGTGAAGTCTCGAATCCGTGACCCTGAGATCAAGACCTGAGCTGAGATCGAGAGTCAGGCTTACCCGACTGAGCCACTCGGGTGCCCCTCTCTCTTCCCATTTTGACCCCCCCAGTTAGCAGGTAGCTGCTAAGTGTGCTGTGTCACTTACCAGTATGTCCCAGAGATCCTGCTGTATGAGCACATCGTGGGTACCCTCACGCTACAGCTGCATCATTTTCCATTGATGAGTATCATGATGTCATTAACAGATGACGAGACCCTAACCATCCTCCTAGACACAGTCCTTTATTGATGGCTATTTGGGTCATGTCTAAATATAACATCTTTGTCTCAGCTGCTGATTCTTCCATTTTATGGATACCGTAATTAACCAGTTCCCTGTCGTGGGGCGTTTAGGTCAACTTCCAATGTTTCGCTGCCTGGAGATGAATGTTTGCACAGATGTTGTCGCCTACCTTTGCAATTGCCTTCTCAAAAAGCCTTCTGCTACCAACAGCGTCTCTCGAGAGCTCCTTCTCTGCCAGGTGCCGTGCTGAGTGCTGTGCTGCATGTGGGTGATCCCATTAAATCCTCACGCTCTCCCTGGGTGTGAAGCAGGGATCATCCAGATGAGGGGACGGGACTTTGGAGAGACTGAGCACCGTTCATAGTGTCCCCAGCGGTAAGGTAGTGCGCTGGGATTTGAACCCAGGTGAGGCTGAGTCCCGAGTCTGGTATCCCAAGCAGGGGACAAGCCACCAGGTGGACCTGACAGACGGGACCTTCCCAAGGGCAAGGATGGCTCCCTCCTGAGAAGACCCAGTCTCTCAGAGATCATCTGGAGGAGATTGAGCGGGAAGAGCTGTGTCCGCAGAGTCTAGGCAGGTCGGACGATTGAGGGAGACAGGTTGGGTGTCAGACAAAAGGGAGCGGTGGGGATTGTGGCAGAGTGGGGACTCCTGCCCTGTCCAGAGGGGCAGCTGCTGCTCGCTCCAGCTGACTGTGCCATGTGGAAAGCCTGTCCCAAGTTTTCTTTGTTCTTTTAAAACATTTATTTATTTATTTATTTATTTATTTTGAGAGACAGAGAGAGACAGAGCATGAGCGGGGGAGGGGTAGGGAGAGAGGGAGACACAGAATCCGAAGCAGGCTCCGGGCTCTGAGCTGTCAGCACAGAGCCCGACGTGGGGCTCGAACTCACAGACCGTGAGATCATGACCTGAGCCGAAGTCGGATGCTGAACCGACTGAGCCACCCAGGCGCCCTCTGTCCTGGGGTTTCAACAGAAGCTGGAAATCAATAATAAATTGAGCTGTTCTTATGTTTACCTGATGGCAGCTGATGAGCAAACACAATTACGTGTGTCTGCTGCTAAGCCTTACATGGTTGGTGGAGAGCGAGAGATCCAGAGAATCGACGTATCCAGGTGAAGACCATGTGTGCATCCGTTGAGCCACTCTGGCCATTTCCACCCCTCCCCCCCCCCCGGGGGATGTAAACTTTTTCAAAATAAAAAATTAGCGGGGGGGGGGGGCAGGTAGGTAAGTGAATCTGGGCTAGATCCTGATTCAAACAAAGAAATTCAGCCATAAAAGATATCTCGGAGACAATGGAGTGACTGGAATATGAATTGCGTATCAAATGGAATTACAGCTTTTCTCTCAGTGGGATGATCATAGTGTGGCTACAAGTGAGACTATTCTTGTTCTCGGGGCACACGTGCTGAAGGGTTAGGAGCAAAAGGTTACGATGGCAGCAACTGACCCTCGAGTGATCCGGAAGACAACGTAGACCTACGTGTGGGAGAGAGAGGTGGCGAGAGAGGAGACTACGTGGGCCAGGCGTTAGCAATGGCCATCCGAGCCTCCAACTTCTTGTGTGCCTGAAGTTTTGCATAAAAAAGTTGGGGGTAAAGATGGAAAAAGCAACCATGGGGGGAAAACAAAATGTATGTGGGTGCTCAAAATGGCCCCCTGTTTGCCACCTGTCATTTAGCTCAATTAACCCCCATGCCAAGTGGGGAAACTGAGGCCTAGGGAGAAGGAAGGAGCCTCCTCTTTTTGCCACTGATTTACCTTCCTAATTCATTTTCCTTATCCAGTGTGCGAGTGGGTGTTTGGGCTGGTGGAGATAAGTCACTTCCTCTCTCTTGGCCTTTTCTTTCTTCCTGATGGGTTCTGTTAGAGTCCCATCTTACAGAGGTGGAAACTGAGGCCTAGAGAGGGGAAGTGACTTGACTGAGTTGCACATCAAGTTGGGCAGAGGAAGCTGGTCCTCAGGGATTCCTGTCTTCCTTCTGTCCCTAGACAGATTCCTTCTGTCCCTAGAGCAAGAGCACTCACTTTCGAGTCAAGAGGCCAGGCTCTGCCTCCAGCTTGGCTGTGTGACCTGAGGGCTGACCTAACTTCTCCGAGCTATAGTTTGGGGTGAGAAGGCTCCTGGCCTGCTGCCCTGTGAACGGTTAGAGCTGTCATATGTCCCCCTCCCCTGCAGTCCTTGAAATCTCAGAATCCCCAGCTGTTCGCCCACCCAGCCTGCCCCAAAGGGCCATTGCCGCCTCCTCTAGTCCTTCTCTTCCCCAACTCCAGACCCCCCAGCTGCTATTCCCCCACCCCCACCCCCCAGCCTCATCCTCACTCTCTGTGTGTTGGCTCCTATCAGGGCTTGGACCCATGATGTCACCCTTCTGAGCATTGAGTCTCCCCGCACCTCCCCGCCCCCGCCCCCTGCTCTGTGCTGCTCAAAGCTTTTTTTTTTTTTTTTTTTTTTTAATTTACGGACTGCCTTTCCTCCTCCTCCCCAAGCTTTTAAGGTATAGTTTACACCCCATAAAATTAATACATGTAAGTGTAATTTTGATGATTTTTGACAAAAGCGCACAGCTCCGTTACCACCATCACGAGCATCCTGTAGAATATTGTCTTCACTCCCCAATTTTCCTCAGGTCCTTTTGCAGCTAATCCTCCCACCCCAAGTCCAAGTCCCTGGCAACCACTGATCTGTTTTGCGTCACTGTAGTTTTACCTGTCCGGATGGCATACAAATGGAATTGTATCCAATGTCACCTTTTGTAGTGCGGCTTCTTTGACTCAGCACAATGCACTCGAGACTCAGCCATGTTGCTGCCTGTATTTGTAGCCCATTCCTTTTTAGTTGCTGCATAGTATTCCATGGGCGGATATGCCATAATTTGTTCTTCCATTCACAAGTTCATGGACAGTTGGGTTTTAATTATAATGCAAAAATATGCTATTGATATTTACATACAAGTTGTGTGTGTGTGTGTGTGTGTGTGTGTGTGTGTGTGTGTGTGTGTAAAGAAAGGTTTTCCTTTCTTTTGGAGTGGAATGGCTCGTAGATAGGTGTATATTCAATTTCATAAGAGACTGACAAGCTGTTTTCTGGGGTGGCCATACCATTGTGCATCCCTGCCAGCAAGGTTTCTGCAGATCCTGGTCAACACTTGGAATTGTCAGTGTTTTAAATTTTAGCCATTCGAATGGGTGTGTAGTAGAACGTCATTGTGGTTTTAATTTGCCTTCCCCTAGTGACTAATGACGCTGTTTTCAGCTTTCCACGTGTTTATTTGCCATCCGTGTCTCTTCTTTGGTGAAGTGTCTGTTTGGATCTTTTGCACATTTTTTATTGGGTTGTTTGTTTTCTTATTTTTGAATTGTAAGACTTCTGTGTATATTCTGGGTATGAGCCCTCTATCAGAAATGTGTTTTGCAAATATTTTCTTTTGGGCTTGTTCTGAGGATTAAATAACATCGTAAATGCTCAGTAAGTGGGCGTTTTATCATTACTATTCTTATGACTAATGCTACTTTATTACTCTATTTTGTCCTTGTGGATAGAACAAAACCTCATGCCTCTTGGGTTGGAACTCCCAGTGGCACCAGCCAACGGAAGCTCCCCAGGGCCCCCAAACCCAACACTCATGTCCCCTCGGGCTGCAACTCCCGGAGGGAGACATAGCCTCTACTGGATCCCAAGCATCTCTGTGTTGTTTGTTGCTTATAAAATTCACTTATCAAAACCAACCAGCTGGCCTAGGCTGCTTGGCTGGGCTGCTCCTGGGAGGGGAGGGTGGCCCAGAAGAGACCTCAGAGATACCCTCACCCGCCCTGCCCATGAGGCAGAGCCACATCCATCCCCGCCTCCCCCCCCCCCCCCCCCCCCCCACCTCCAAGACTCTGGTGTGCCGGGCATGCTCGGACATGCTCCCTCCTTCAAGCTTCACCACCGCACCCGGTATCTGATTTCATTTGCCAAGTGAGGCCCCTGAGGCTTGGAGAGCCCATGCGGCCGCCCCAAGTCCTGCAGCCCAAGAAGGGTGGCACTGAGACACCACCGCGGGCTCTCTTGCACGGGCATGGGCGTGTGCACGCACTCGTGTTCAGCGTTCACCCAGCTCGTGCACACTGCCAGGCTGGGCCGAGAACACCTGGAGGCAAGCGGCGACTGTTTCCTGAGCACCTCGCAGGTGCCGAGCCCTGGGCCTGAGGGAGTTATCTCGCTCGGGGGAGTGGCTGTTGGCCCATTTTACCGATGAGGAAACTGAGGCTTGGAGGGACCAAGTGACTCACTCGTCAGAGTGGCAGAGCAGGCTTTAAATGCAGGCACGCTGTCACCTCGGCCTGAGTGCTGGACTGCTGGGCCCCACCGGGCCCACAGCTCTGTCCCTTCCGTGGGGCCCGCCCCAACCTGTGTGGCCAGCTGTTCTGTGCTGCTGGGCACAGTATGTGCGCCTCCTCACTGACCAGCACGATACCGCTGGGCAGTCCCTCATGCCCTCCGCACTTCACCTTGACATGCCCTTCAAGCTTGTTGACTGATATGCTCTGTCTCCAGACCCTTCTCCATGCCGTGATGCTTCTCCGGCTGCCCTCCCCACCCAAGCAGTTTATAAAAATGGCTTTATTCATTAAAATCTTCCTGGCGGGAAGAGGCGGACTCAGACACCCTGCTGGGGCCCCCGGGTGGGGGGTGGGAGGCCACGTGGCAGGCATGACCTGGCTGTGTTAAGACGCAGGTGCCCTTCGCCCTGGCCACCCCCTTTCTGGGACCACCAGCCTCAGATATCCTGGCACGGTGGGAAAAGTTGTTTGCGTGAGGACGTTCGTTGTAAATGGGAAGTACTAGAAGGCACCCAAATGCCAGTCAGCAGGGGGCCTGCTAAGTGCATTATGGGCGACATGCGGTGGATTTTTTGCAGCTGCAAACGGATAAGGATGCTCTCCATGTGCTGAGACGAAGGGGCACGCGGGACCGAAGGGGGATGTTAAGTCACAAAGAGACGTGCAGGATCCTGAGAAAAGCCCAGATATTGCCTTGTCCGTGCAAGGATGCGGGAACACTGAGTCCCTGGAGGGTGCCCAGGTGGCTGGGGAACAGAGGTGGAGACACTATTCACTCTCACACCTTTGCCCTTTTGAATTTTGAACTGAGATTTCCCCCTCCTCTGGGAAGCCACCCCTGATTCCACAAGCTGAGGGTGTTGAGTAACTTACGGGTCAGGATAGGCCTCCCCCCTTTTCTAAATCTGGCTGCCCCACCGGTTCTTGGGAAGTGCCTCCCATCCCCTCATCGCCTGTCTGTCTTTGGGTCAGACCAGACACCCCTGAGGGAAGTCCTGGCCGAGGTACATCCTTCAGGGGAACCCACATGTCCAGCTCAAGACCCTAGGAGGCCACTGAATTGGCCCAGATCCTGAGGTCTCCTCCCGCCCCTGGGCCTCAGGAATGGGCTGAGTCTACAGCCGAGCCTCTGTTGAGCGGTATGTGCTAAACACATTCTAGTCCTCCCCTGACTCTTTAAAATGAGTACGAGTAAAACCTCCTCTTTACAGAGGAGGAAACTGAGGCTCACTGAACACTTACAGAACCCCAGAACTCGCCCGGGGTCATGCACTGGTGAATGGAGGGACTCTTGGCAGCCTCTTGAGGGAGACCGACCGTCCGTGGTTTTTCCACCCTGGGGGTGCCTTTCTCTTGCCCTTGAATGAGGCTGGGGACCCAAGATGCATTAGGCCTGGGCCTGTGGGCTCCAATCCAGCATGAGGAAGACAAGCACAGGGTTTTCGGGAACCCAGAGGAGGGAGCAGTAATTCCTCCTGGAGCGGCCGAGAAGGCTTGGGGGAGGTGGACTGGCGCTCAGCCGAGAAGGACGAGATGGCCGTCAAACCCTTCAACTCCACATGTTTCCCACCAAGTTCACTATCTTCTCTTCCCACACCTGCTGCCCAGCCCGGTGTTATCTCTGTGATTGGCACCCTTCCCCTGAACCTGTGGGAGGCCCGAAGCCTCATCACTCTGGCCTCCTCCCTCGGCCTCCACCTTCTTCCTGCCAGCCACTGAGGCCTCTGGATCTTTCTCAGATTCTGCCACCATGTCCCTCACTCCTGTCCTATCTGGACTTGTCTCAGCTCCTCACTGGAGAAGGAAGTCCCCACCAGGGGCGCTGCCCTAGGAGTGGCTGACACCCTGGGAAGTGTGGTAGGTGGTTCTGTGGATGGTCACCGTCCACAGTAGACTGCAGAAGGGCTGTGGAGGTTTTATAAAAATGGCTGCAAGTTCTCCGACATTCTTCCCATGGTGAGCCAGAGTCTATGTCTCCGGTCCTCAAAACTGGTAGGGCTGTTTTGACCAATAGAGTAAGGCAAAGGTGACCCCGTGTGACTTCTCACACTGCATCAGAAAGGGCCACACAACTTCCACCTAGGTCTCCATCTGCCAGGCGGGGAGGAAGCCGTGGCCACAGGAAGAGGCTATGTGTAGGTGCTCCCGTTCAAAGACCAAGCCGGGCCCAGCCCTGGAGTCCTCCTGGCCCCGGTGCCCAACACGGAAGTGAATGGGGCCTCGTGGTGAATCCGGCTGAGGCCACAGATGTGGTGGGTCACACACAGGCCACCCCTGCTGTGCCCTGAGCGTGATAAAATAGTTATTTGACACCACTGAGTTTAGGGGGCATTGGAACTGAGTTTAAGGGGGATGATTTTAGCAGGAAATAAGCAGACGGGGTGGATTTGGTGGCCTTCCCTGTCTCTGACCGTCATTCCTTCCTCAACACGTATCTGCTGGGACTTAGGAGGGGCTGGGGGCTGGGGAGGCCATGCCAGCTTAGAACTCGGCTCAGGGTCAAACCCTAGAGGCACTGTTTTTCACTCCTCCGTGAAACAGCGGGGCTGGCTTAGAACCAAGGAAGTTCTGCTGTGTCCCCCTTTGCCTCCCACACACTGCTACACACACACAGCCTCTGATACCACTAGATTCTGGAGTTTTGGGACACGAGGTGCTGTCAGGTCCTGTGAGGCTCTCAGTTTGGGTATTGCGGGAAGGCTGCTCGTAAGAGGTGGGATTTGAGCTGTAAAGAACAGGCAGAGTTACAAACAATGATGACATTCTGTTTGTTTACATTAAAATATCAGATAAACATTGGCTTTGGGGACATATTAAACCGTGACATATTGAATATATGTGAAAAATAACACCTGGTTCTTACAGGAATGTTTGACAGAAAAGCATAAATAAGGCAACACATTCCTCTTTGCCCACAGGTCGCCATGGCCGAGCTGTTGGGAATGTTTCCTTTTTTAATTTTTTTTTAAAGTTTTCTTATTTATTTTGAGAGAGACAGAGCGAGTGAGTCGGGGAGGGGCAGAGAGAGAGGGAGGGAGAGAATCCCAAGCAGGCTCCACACTGTCAGCGCAGAGCCCAATGCAGGGCTCGAACTCACAAACCACGAGATCATGACCTGAGCCGAGATCAAGAGTCAGATGCTTAACCAACTGTGCCACCCAGGCACCCTGGGAGTATTTCCTACATTCCTACTGAGCAACGTGAACCAGGCAGCAACTTTTGGCGAACTTTCCCAATGGCTCGAGCAAGGCAGAAAACAGCCGGCAGAAGGGAGCTTTCCTACCACGACAGTGCCCTCGCTCCCTGCCCCTGCACAGTGTCTAAGGACAAGGTCACAGCAGCCACCCCTGCAGTGGACCCAGATCTGAGCCATTCCCAGAACACCGCCGTGGCTGGGGGAGCACCTCAAGTGTGTGAGACCAAACACCCTTCCTGCCGTTTCTGGGTTCTCCCAGCCCCAAGCACACGCACTAACCTCCAAAGCCGGGGCAGTGGAAATTCATCCCTAGGAGGAGGGCTGAGGAAGCCACTTGTCTAAGCACGTCGGGGGCACGGTGGCCGCCTGCCCACCAGGTGTCTGAATCAATCTCCGTCCTTCACTGGGGCCTCCCCCCGGGAAAGATTCTTTCCACCAAAGAACGTCTGCAACCCTCCAAAGGACAGTTTTCCCGGGATGGACAACCTGAACACTCTTTCTCCCCTTATACCGGGAAGATGTGCGGTTGCCGGAAACAGAACATTTGGAAGGTTGGGATGGCTGGGACTTTGACTCGCAGCAGGGGCAGGCTGGGGGTGGCGGCCAAGGGCATTTCAGGCAGGGGCGCTTCCCCAGCACAGGACTGCAGGCAGCGCCCTGACTCTAGGCCTGGAAGGGCACAGCCGGTCCCGAGGAGATCCCTCCTGAGGCCTCTTAGCGTGGGGAGGTGGGAAGCGCTCAGCGCCACGCAGGGTGCCGTCAGGGACAGACCCCAGGCTTGGCTTGGCTTGGATGGCTGTGCCGCCCCAGTGATCTCCACGGCAGGCCCCTCAGAGCGACCCTGGGCTCTGAGGTCGCGCCCCAGCCAAGACTGAGCCACCACGCAGCGGCCTCCCCTGCCCGGGGTCCCCTCTGGTGGGCACGTATGTCCCTTTTTGGCCCGCCCACAGCAGACCCTGGCCCGGGGTCTCCACCGCGCCCCCTCCTCCCAGGCAGAGCCGCCTTCACGGGAGACGCTGGAGACCACCAGACCTTGGTGGCCCAGCCTGCCAAGGGGCCCCGTACCCGGGCACAGGGCATCGGATGGCCTGCCCCGACTCCACGCAGAAAGCAGGCAGCGGTCAGAACGGGGGTCAGCTGGCCCTTCAGCGGGGGCGCGGCTGCAGCACTGGCCCAGCTGCGGAGGAGGGTGTGGGGGTCTTTATCCCCAGGGCTCTGGCGAGGCACTTGTGGCTTTTCTGGGGAGCGTGTGGCTGGCAGGCCTGAGCGTCCCCGAGTGACTGCTGATCCTCCAAAATGATTCCATTTTGGCCTTCCACGGCCTGGGCCTGCTGACCCCTAACCTCGTGCCCTTCCAGTCTTCTACCCCGCTCCCGCTGGTACTATGCTCTAGACCCACGGGCCTTTTTATTTTTCCTGAAGGTTTCCGTTTAATTTTTATGAAAGCAACGCATATACCTAGGGTTAAAAGCCAAACGGCATTACGAGGCTTGTAGGAAGGACAACAGAAACCCGGGAGCTGCCTGCTCCCGCCCCTGACAAACGGGAAGTGGGGAAGGGAGCATGGACCGTGTGCCAGGCTCTTTTCTGGGCACTGAGGACACAGCGGCGTCGCAAACAGACCAAGTCCCTTCCGGCCACAGTTGATATTCTAGCGAGACCGCCTCCAACCCCTTTAGCTCTTCCTCATCTCTCCATGGCATGCTTATATTGCTATTTCTTTTCCTCTTCAATTTAAAAAAAAATTTTTTTTTCAACGTTTATTTATTTTTTGGGACAGAGAGAGACAGAGCATCAACGGGGGAGGGGCAGAGAGAGAGGGAGACACAGAATCGGAAACAGGCTCCAGGCTCTGAGCCATCAGCCCAGAGCCCGACGCGGGGCTCGAACTCACGGACCGCGAGATCGTGACCTGGCTGAAGTCGGACGCTTAACCGACTGCGCCACCCAGGCGCCCCTCTCTTCAATTTTAGCCAGTATCTGATAGCTTCCAAGGATTTCGTTCTTTTATGTATGGACCCGTGTACTTCTCCTCCCCCAAGCACCCAATCTGACCTCCTCAAAATTTTTGGATACATCAGTGTGTGGTGTTTACAATGTTGTGATTAAGTCAACATTGTTTCCAGCTGCGCTGCTGTAGCCCATTAGGACTACGTTTTCTATTTTGTGTTATTTGTGTTGCCAGGAGTTAACGATTGACTGTTTTCCCTTTTTGTGTCAAGGTGGGTGCTCAGGGGGTCCTTTCAAGCTGGAGGCTCATGACCTTTGTCTCTGGGAAGCTGGGAGGCAC
This sequence comes from Felis catus, assembly GCF_018350175.1. Lineage (NCBI taxonomy): Eukaryota > Metazoa > Chordata > Mammalia > Carnivora > Felidae > Felis > Felis catus. The sequence continues at coordinate 12,636,941 of NC_058381.1, forward strand.
AACTGCTCCTTTTACAAACTTTTTTTTTGTTTTTGATGTTTATTTTGAGACAGAGACAGAGAAGGAGGGTGACGAGTGGGGGAGGGTCAGAGAGAGGGAGAGGGGGAGAGAGAGAGAGAGAGAGAGAGAGAGAGAGAGAGAGAATCCCAAGCAGGCTCCGCTCCATCAGCATAGAGGCCAACGTGGGGCTTGATCCCACGAACCATGAGATCATGACCTGAGACGAAACCAAGAGTCGGACGCTCAACCAACTGAGCCGCTCGGGCGTCCCTCCTTTCACGAACTCTTAACTTAGTTTGTTTCCATTCCCACCTGCCCCTCCACCTCCAGAAGGACCTGGTGCCTCTCAGGCTGAGTGTTTCTAAGAGTCTGGCATGTCCGTGGTCTGGTTTCGGATTGGCCCCCTCCTCTGAAACCCCTGGTTTTACTCTCCTCCACTCTCTAAGTTGGTTGCTATTTGTCTATTCATTTTTTAGCTTCAAAAATGTTGTGGATTCCTCTTGCCCCTGTCTTTGACTTTCTTATTCTCTTTGTCCTTGTGAATTTGTGCCTTAAGGATTAATTTATTTTATTTCATTTTATTTTATGGTCCTTTTAGAGGGGTTTTGGGAGGGAAAAGAGAAAAATATCCCCATTCAGTTCATGATTAACTAGAAGTCCCCTTCACCTTTCTCTGAGCTCCTACTGTGTACCATGGACCATGTTAAATCAGCTCCTACCCTCAGTTTCACATGGCTCTTTTTTTATCCCCAAGTCTGAGCTCAGAAGGTACTTCCTCCAGGAAGGCCTCCTTGACCGCTCTGTCTAATGGTGCCTCTCTGCCACGTCACCCTGCTTTACTTTTTGTTCATAGCCCCACTATTTGAAATTATTTTATGTATTTACTTTCATTAATGTATTGCCTTCCTTCTCAACCTCTCCCAGAGCTATGCTCCACGAAGGCAGGGACCTTGTATATCTTGTTCTTTCCTGTCTCCTCAGTCCTTAACATGGGGTCAGGCCAAAGTAGATGCTCAGGACATATATGTCAAATGGATGGATGGATTTAAGTTTGGAATCTCCAAGAGGCAAAGTTCAGCATGACTTAAGGAAGAAGGTGGTAATGGTCAGAAGTTCCTAGGAACGGAAGACACTTCCAGTGAGGGCATGAGACTCTTGTCGTAGGAAGGATGTAAGTCTAGGCTTGGGGATGGCTGAAAGGGCACAGAAGCATTGAAGAGAACAGGTGCGCTAATCTTCAAGGCCTGAGACACGTGGTTGGCTCAAGGTCACTCAGCTCCTTCCTGGGGGAGTTAGGACGCCCTTTAGATTCAAAAGCAGTCTTTGCAGGCGGATGTTGGGGTGTTCCCAGGTCATGGAGTTGGCCTGATCTGGATGCAGCTTGCCTCTCTCCTCCTTGGTCAGGCTGGGCAACTTGCTTGTCTCTATGTTTGCACTCCTCCCCCATACCCTGGTGATAAGGACAAATCCGACATCCTGGATTCTAGATAACAAGCATGAACCTTCTAGTAAAATGCTAGGATACACAGTAGGCTGTCCTGATGATCTGGGTTAAACGTCTGGTTTCATTCTTCCTGGCATTGAGAATCAGGAAGCTGCTTGAAGCCTTGGGCCTCTGTTTCTTTGTCTGTGAGATGAAGTCTAACTGTGCTGACCTCGCTGGGTCACGTTAAGTCTCAGCCTTGGAGTGTGACAGGTGTCCCTCAACACGTGTCCCTGCCTCCTGGGCAGGAAGTGCCACTTTTGAGGACCTGGGGACACACAGGCTCTGGACTGAGGCTCCTGGGTGTCCAGAGCCCCTGAGCACCTTGACATGTTCCTGGGACGTGATGTGCTTTGAGGGATTAGCACACAGTAGGTGCTCTAAAAATAGTACCTGCTGTTTTGCTAGCAGAGTCATTGAGCTTGTAGGAGTTCACCTTCTGATACTTGAGAGTGGTGACAATGTAATCAAGGGAGGTGAGCCCCTGCCTTCCCCTCACCATTTTCCTCTGTACGCTGTAACTTCAGAGCCTGATCCTGAGTAACAGGCTCCCACCTGCTGCCCTACTCTTCCCGGGAAACTTCCTATGGCCTTGAAGCACCTGCTGGCGCTGTGCTGGGCCTGAAGGACCCAGTCCCAGCTCCCGCTTTGGAGGAGCTCAAGTTCGATGGAGAGGCAGATGGGGGTGCAGCCACTGGCAGAGCCAGGGTCCTTGATGAGAGGGCTGGGGTGGAGGTGCAGGGGGTGTGTGTCAGGGAAAGCCTCCCCTTTCGATTTCACAACTGGGCCTTGAAGGAGGGTAGGAGTGCATCGGGTGGAGAAGGCAGGGAAGGGCCTTCCTGGCCAAGGGAACAGCTTTTGCAAAGAAAGGTTTAGGGAGGAAACTTGGGCTAGCAGTGGCTGGAAGGGGGAGATGACTGGGGAAGTTCCCCACTTAGGGAGCCCTGGCAGGTTTGGGACATGGGCCGCTGTGTCTTTTGGAAGGCGCTCTCTGGCTGTGGTGTGGAGGAACTGGCGGCAGGAAGCAAAGTGAGGAGGAGGAGGAGGAGGAGGAGGAGGAGGAGGAGGAGGAGGAGGAGGAGGAGAGAGGGTGGCCGATGCTGCCCAGGGCTCCGTGAAGTGACCGGCAGGCGTCCGGCCACCATGCCAGAAATGGTCACCAGAGGGCGCTGTGTGTCAGCAACCTTGGAGGCCTCCGCTGGTGTCAGGGTGGTGTGGGCACAGCTGTGCCTGTGGGCTGTTTCTGCAGCTGTGTGGCCACTCCACACTCATGGTCACACTTGTGTCCCTTGCTGTGTTCCTGTGTGCAAGGGTATTTGGGGGTGTGTGTACCTATACAGGTGTGAAAGGGGGCTTGTGGGGTTCTGTGTAAGAGTGTGTGAGAATGTACAAGAGATCCATATGGGTGAGAACAGGGGCCCCCCATCTCCCACTACTCCAGCCACACTGTTATTCCCCTAGAAGCCATCCACCTCAGAGTCTTTGCACCCGCTGTTCCCTCCGCCTGCGTGCCTTTCTCCCGGACATCCTCATGACTCCTCTCTCACCACCTCAGCTCTGTGCTTACACGGTACCTTCCGGTGAGGCTTTTCCGGCCCTCCATCTTTAGAAGTACGGCCCCCACACCCAGACTCACTCCCTGTCTCCCTCCCTCCTCTGTCCCATAGCACTTCTTAGCCACTGACAGACTGCAAGGTAACTTAGGCATTTTGCTTGTCTGGCTTGCCCACTAGACCATCACCTTCCCGAGGGCAGGGAGTCGTGTTGTGTCTGTCTGGTTCAGTTGTCGTGCCTTCAGTGCTAGGCACGGAGTGAGTGCTCAACAAATTGTTGTTGAATGACTGAATGAGTGAGCTTCCCCAATCCTGGGTTCAGACCATCGTCTCTTTCCAGTCCTCTGCCGTTCCAGGTCCCTCCCACCTCTGCTCACACCCACCTCCTAACCCTCTTCCTCCCTGTGTCTCAGTTTCCCTGAGTCTACCGACAGGGGTGTTTGGGACTTTTGTTCTCAGAGTCGGGGTACGAGGCAACCTGTTGTGACCCCATCAAACACCCCTTCTGGTTTCTGGGGGATCGTGGAGTCCTTCAGCCTCACTGTGCTCCTTAGAGGCGGAGGGTGGCCCACAGATGTTGCGGTGACTAGCCGGGAAGAGAAGAAGAAGCCCTCCCGTGGTGTTTCCGCCCGTGGCAGCAAAGCAGCTCTGCGCCCCAGTCTGGCCCTCATACGTGGCCCCTTTCCCAGGGAGACTCTTCCTTGCTTCTCTGCCCGACAAGCTCCTAGGGATTCTTAAAGGTCCGTCTCAAAGTCACTTCCTCTGAGGAGTCTTCCCTGACCTCACCCAGGCGGTGTCTGGCACCTTCCTGAGACTCTTGCTCGGGCATCTATTTATAGCGCCCCACACGGAGTTTTGTGATTCTTGGGCTGTCAGGCTCCCTGACTAACCGTCGACTCCTCCAACTGAAGGGCCTTGTCTGAGTCATGTGGGTGCCTGGGAGGCTGGCACGGGACTGGAGTCACCTCATCGATGTCTGTGGCGTGCTTTTCATCCTCTCTTTGTTCATTCCTCAGGTACTTATTAGGCACCTACTATGCACCAGGCCCGGGGCTGTGCATCAGGACTGCGGCAGGGGATGAGTGGGCAAGATTCCTGCTCAGGAAGGGCCGATGGTCTAGAGGGAGAGCTGGCTTAAAAACAGCAAATAGGAAAGGCATTGGTGGCCCGAGCGCCGTGCAGAGAATAACCGCGGATTTGGGGGCGTGACCAGGAAGGCTTTTTAGAGGAGTTCACTTATGCGGAGGCTTGCAGGCTGGAAGGGAGCCACCCCCAGAATCTGGGCGGGGAAAGGTGTCTCAGGCAGAGGAGACAGCGAGGGTGAAGGCCCTACGAGGCAGGACCGGTACTGGCATGTTCGATGGACAGCACTAAGACCCTTGAACCTAGCAAGGAACAGAGAGGGTGAGGGGGAGTATGGGAAGCATGGAAGTCCAAATGGATGGCAGAGGCCTGAACCTAGAAAACCCGCCGGACCAGGCCTGCGGTCCTGGTAGGGAGGTAGCTGCTGCTGGGTGCCCATTTTCCAGATGGATAAGCAGCAGGTTCCGAGATGAAATGACTAGCCCAAGGTCACATGGCCCATTTGGAACAGAGCACTCGAGACACCCAGGAGTGGTAAGGCTGAGGTGGCTTCCTGGAGGAGGTGGCCCACAGTATATTTCCTGGGCACTTAGGAAGTGTCAGGCCCTAAGCCGGATACTTCCAAGCCTCAGCTCATGAACTAATTTCAGAGGGCCTCACTGCCCCCATGGGACAGGTAAGTAAACTGAGGCATGGAGCTGTTCCATGACTTCTAGTAAGTGGCAGGGTTGAGACTCAAACCTGTACCTGTCTGAGTCCACAGATCATGACTTTCTGTCCACTTCCTGGAAAGGGTGAGTGAGAGACACAGGAAGAGAATAATGATAATTATAACATATCCCCCCCTTTTTTATCTCATCGGGCCCTCTCCATCACTGTGTGGGTGGGGCTCTGCAGGGGTCACCCCTTTCTACAAATGGGCAGACAGAGGTCAGCTCCCTGCTCCAAGCATTTCTAGCAGGTGGTGGAATCTGCTTCCCTCACGTGAGGTCCCTGGCAGGTCACACACTCATGCCTGCCCAGAGGCAAGGGGCTGACCCCTTGACCCTTGCCAAGCGCTTCCTGCCCTCACTAGCCCATGGCTTTCCATCTGAGTCACTTGATCCCAGGGCCAGATTGGTCAGTGGCTCCTAAAATGCCCCTAGACTTCATGTGGCAGCACAAGGGAGGACTGGTCTGTCTGCATTATACATTATACAGTCTGTACATATAGACTGAGGCCCCAAGAGCAGAGAAGAGAAACACCTTACTCCCTGCCAGGTAGAGAAGGAGGGGCAGTAAAGACATGACCATGAATGCTACATTTACTGACCTCTCGCTAGGTACCACAAAGTTCACCACTGTATCTCCACCCATCTCCCGGTGCCTGAACACATCAGGCCCTCGGTGGATGTTTGCAGAAGCAGGGAATAGACGTGCGCACGCCAGACACCGTGCTTTCAGCGTTTTACAACATTCAGTCACCAATGATAGTCCGCGAAAGCCCGGGTCTCCTTCTGACCAGCGCCAGGAGGCAGGGCCGTTACGGTTGCTTTTTCACACAGGCCAAACCCGAGGCTCAGGGGTTACCTGACTTGCCCAAGGTCACCGGCAAGTAGGCATCTGAGCCCAGGTCTCGCCCCGGGGACGCTCTTTTAACCCCTGCACAGCACTTTGCCTTCCCGCTCCCGGGGGCCCCAGCCCCGCCACCGCAGTATAGCTGGGGTTTTTTCCAGCTTACGCACCCCAGACGGGCCCACAAAGCTCACTGGCAGAGCACGACTGGCCTGGGAGAGCGCGGGGGCGGGGCCTAGAGGCTGACAGGCGCCAGGCGCGCTCAGCGAGTCCCCGGGAGTGGGCGGGGCTTGCGTCTTGACAGGCAGCGGGAGGGACACCGCTCCAGCCTAGGAGGGGACAGAGCCGGAGCGGGCCTGGGTTTCCCGGGCGGGGGGCGGGGCTTGACAGACAGTGGGAGGAGCCCGATTTGGGGCCAGCAGGGGCAAGGCTTGTGCGTGACAGGCAGGGCAACGCCGGCGTTGGATAGGCAGGGGACGGGCCCTGGAGACTGACGGGCCAATCGACGCGCGGGGGCGGGGCCGATGTCGGCGCCGTCCGGCCGGGGCCCCAGCGGCGCTGCCCAGTCTGGCTCCGGCACCGCCCGTCGCGGACGCGTATTTGCCGCCGCCGCCGCCGCCACCGCCGCCGCCGCCGCCGCCGCCTCTGCTCCGCCACCGCGCCCGGGCCCCCTGCCCGCAGCCATGAGCGCTCTCCGTCCGCGTAGAGCCCGCCGTCCTCTCGATTAGTTCCTTCCGCTGCCCCTGGACCCGCCTGCACCATGGAGTCGCCCGCCTCCAGTCAGCCCTCCAGCATGCCCCCGACCAAAGGTAGGAGCCCCTGCTAGGGAGCGCGACTTGCCCCCCGCCCCCGCGCCCAATCCGGGCCCGGGCTGCGAACCCCGATCTCCGTCTGTGTGATCCCATTCCATACCGTACCGGACCCACGCAGCACATCGGCCCAGAACCCGTCCCTATTTGGGTCTCGGTCTCAGCTTAGACCTCACTTGGACCCCCAGTTTAGGCCTTGGGACTGCATTCGGGCCCGAACTCAAGCTAGGATCTCCTTCTGATAATTCTGATTACCCCGCTCCAGGTCAGAAACCTCACTCTGACCTCCTCATTTAGGCCTTAACTGCACCCAGAACATGAATTCTCCCAACGTGGGTACCTCAGCTGGATTCAGGGGGATTCACTGTGATCCTGCACCCAGCCGCCTCCCCCCCTCCTTCTCCGTCCACTCCCTGGTCCCAGGGCTGTAGCCAGACTGGGATTTAACTGACACCCCAGCAGTGCTGCCCTGCTGGGGAATCACTGTAACCACCCTCACCCCCCTCACCACCCCCCCCCCCGCCCCCACCATGTGAGTGCCTTGGCTACACTCCAGCTAAGAACTCTCTCCTCTCCCCTAACTCTCTCCATCCTTGTAGGCCCCGCATTGCCCCATCCCTGGTGGGCTTGCAGCCCTGCAGCCTTGTCCCCCAGGAACCTCTCTTGTCCTCCGAGCCTGCCCTAACACACAGAGCCCTCTCCATCAGCTCTCCTTGTCTTGACTTGCAAGTTTCTCTCTGCACTTGGGGACCTCACCGCTTTTTGCTCCCCTGTGTCTCCAGGATTGATCGATACCAGGCTTGTCCCTGCTGCCTCTGGGTCCCGGGCCAGCTACTACTAGGCCGGCGTGCTGGCCGTGCAGTGGGCTTGCTCTTGTCTTCTCCAAGTAGCTGGCCTTCCTGGAAATTTTTGTGAGGTGGCGGCTGCGGGCGGCAGCAGGATTTGTCATGCGGGGGTGGGGGTGGGGGTGGGAACTTGGAGGGTGAAAGGGGGATTTTTTTTTTTTTTTTTTTTTTTTTTTTTTTTTTTGCAGGAAGAGGAAAGGATGTTTTTGGCATGTGGGAGCCTCAGCAGGCTGGGCTGTGTAAGAGTTCCAAACCGGACATAGCTGTAGTGAATGGGCTGCCTCCTGGCTCTCTAAACCTGCTGCTGCCTCACCCCAGCAGCAGGAGTGTCTGTGGGCCTCAGTTTCCTTATCTGCAAAATGGGAGTAATCACACCTGCCTTGTGTGGCGTTCTGGATATGATACGAGGTAGCAAATACTGAAGAGTTTTAAGCAAGCATGGCTGAGGAGACAAGGAACTCAGCATGGTGCCTGGCACATAGTAGGAGCTTAGGGAGGGACAGCTGCTGCACCCCGGTTTTACCATTTTTCTTGCTGGGAAGGCCTCAGTCTTGCAGTGTCAAGGCCTTGCCTCTGTTTGCAGCTGCAGAGTGAGGTGGAGAAAGGTAACACATGGCACTTAATGGGCCTCTGACCAGAGGTTGTTCCTCCCTCTCTTTCTCTGGAGGGGCCCCGGCAGCCGGAGGGCATGTGGGGTCCTGGGGAGGGCACGGGTCCTTCTCTGCCCCTGCCGCCAGCGGCTGTGGTGGCTGCGGGCCAGAGCCCTGCTGGCCCGGTGGGCAGGGTAATTACGTCTTACGTAAGTGGGAGGCCGGAGCCCTGACCGTTGCCCAACCACTGTGAGTAACTCAGGAGGCACTCGAGGGGGGAGGTGGCTGGGGAGGGACTTGGACTGCACGGACCTCGTGGAGCTCGGGAACCGGGAAATCATACGCTTCTCCGTTCTGGAGACCCAGGAAATTAGACGTTTCTCTTCTCCAGCTTGGGGTGTGTGCCTGGCTTGGTCGGTGCTGGGGGACTTAGGGCAGGTCCCTCACCTTCTCTGGGCCACAGTGTTTTCATGGGCAGAAGGAAGAGCTCGGAAGCAATGTTTGTCTCTGAATGCCCTTTCAGCTCTTCCAGGGGGGATGCCTCGTCCAAATCAAAGTTAAAGCTGTGGAATTGTGTGACAAAAGAGGTGACAGGTGTGAAGGGGAAAGGGACTTTGGAGAGGCACTGCTTGGTCCCCATACGCTGTGTGACTGGAGTCCTGGTGTTGCTGTCTCTGAGCCTCTCTCTGCAGAGAGAGAATTGGGATGAAATTCCATTTTGTGGGTCCAGATAATAGATGATGGTGGGTGGGTTAGATGGAGGGTCAGGAGCCTCTGCAAGGCCTAGGGACCCCGTCAACCTCTTTGGGGTCTGCGGAAGGATGTGGTGGGGAGCCGCGATACCACCTCACCAAAAATCCTGACAGCTGCCACTTATCAAGCTGTTTTCCCTGTTCCAGGTGCTCTCTCATTTCTTCCTCACAGCCCCATTTATTGAGGCTCAGAGGTGTTCGGTGCCTTGCCTGGGTCATACAGCTGTGACAGGTGGAGCTAGGGTCCTATCTAGGACTGTCTATCTCCAAAGGTCTCCCCAGTGCTCTTTTATGTTCCATTCTTGTGCTAGATGCTTGAGCTGAGCTGCTGGGTGGCCCCCTCTTCCCCGCCCCGCTGCCCCCTGCCAACCGCCGTCCCACCGTCCCACTGTCCCAGCTAGTGGCACTCTCCATGACGTCTTTGTCTCATAGGCGTCTCCCCCAGGCCGTGCCTGACCCGGGGGAAGGACTGAGCCAGAGGTGATGCCTTTCGTGTACACAGCCCTCTACAGTTGGCACATTTTATATTCACCGCAGTCCGTCCCATTTGACAGATGACAAAACTGGGGTCAGACAAGGGGAGCGGCTGGACTGAGTCCAGAGAGCTGGGATTCTCACCTGGCTGCCCTTCCCGTCCTGGGCACAGGGCCCCCAGCATTGTGCTCTTCTCCACCTTCTCAGAGGAATTTGAACAAAACAGGGCGTGGTTGGCACTTGACCTTAAGGGAGCTTTCCTTTTGACCTTCCTGCCTTGCAGCTGGTGCCCTGCTCCATCCTCTGTGCCGCAGGCCTGGGGAGTTTTCCATGAGCCCATGAGACCCCAGGTCCCACAGCCCTGCTGGTCTTCCCCAGTCTCCTCTCGCACATGCCATCTTTGGCTGGGGTCAGAGGCTGAGGGCAGCTGGCACTGGGGCCAGTGGTCAGGGGCACGTTTAGTTGGCGTGGTTTGGGTCTGCTGCTTCAAGCCACGCTTGTCCTCGGGGGTACCACATGTTGTTACCGTCCCCGCTGCACTGTGAGTGCCACCAGTGCGGGCACTTCATATTTGATCTTCACATGGCTCCCGGCTCCCCAGTGTGGGCACCGAGGCTTCAGGAGCACCGTGTCCCGGTCCTGCCTGCCATGGCCACTGTCCCCCCTCAACCCCCATCCTGTCCCATCCCTGCTGTCGGAAAGACTGGAGGGTGACACCTTGGGGACTTCCCCCACCCCTGGCGTGACGCACAGGAAACTCTCTATCAGCCAGCCCGTGGCTCGGGGCCCGAAAGGAGCAAAGTTCTCAGTTGCCTGTGTGGGGAGAGGGCTGGGGCAGCGGGAGGCTTCCGGTGGGTGAGTCAGCGGGCACTGGGTGCTGACTCACCCGCCGGGCATGCCAGCCCAACTGGCTGCTGCTTAAAGGGGCGATGCCTGCTGGCTGGCTGATGGGTAGGGGGCTGTGAGCCCCGACCTCTCAGGCCAACACCTAGCCCTGAGATGGGCATCAGAGGTGGCCCCCTTCCTGGACCTCAGACTGGGCCGGGACCCTTGGGCAGGCCCTCCTGGACCCACTCCCGCCCCGCCCAGGAACTTCCTCTGTTAGGCAAGGGCCCTGCTTCCTCTTGTTCACGGAACAGAAGCAGGTGGTGGCGGCTGTTCACCACCCTTGGCCCAGGGAACCCTCAGGCTCAGATGTGCTGCTGGGGGCTCCGGGATGCGGGGGAGGAGAGGGGGTGCAGGGTTGGCCTGAAGTCCCGAAAGACAGGGTGGGGGTGCCTGTGGTCAAATCTCAGTTCAGTCTCTTTTGCTGTGTGATATTGGAAAAGGTACATTCACTGCACTCTGTAAGTGATTTCAGTCCCCTGGGCATGGCCTACCTTTCAGATGAGAGGCCTCCGTTTCCTCACCTGCAGAAGGGGAATAGGGACCTCTCCTGTCTTGCTAGCAGCCACGAGGATGGCTGTGGACAGCCTCATTGCACTCTTGCTAAGTGTCAGGTAGTGGGCCAGCAAGACTGTCCTCAGTCCCTAAAGAGCCCTGGCGAGACAGGAAGGGGGTGCAGAGCCTGCGTTCAGGGGGTAGACAGGCCGAGTTCAAATTCTGACTCACTTCGCTGCTTCCTGACTTCCTCATGTGCCCTCTCTGACCCTCAGTCTCCTTTTCTGTCAAGTGGGAGTAAACACCCATCCCTTGCAGGGTGGTGGTAAAGATTGGAGATAGTGTTTGCCTAACGAATGGCATCTGCTATTATTTTCTTATTGTTATGGTCATGGAAGGTGTTCATTGATGGATGAATAAGTAGGACCCTGACCTCTGGTGACAGACTCGTAAGCCCTGTGACGTGGGACTCTGTGGCTGCAGGGTCCTGTAATGTCGGCAGAATGTGCCAGGCCCTTTCCCCACTGGTCCCCGAGCTGGAGCTGGGGCTCCCCTTGCCTCTTGGGCCTTCCTGGGGAGGGCCTGTGGGGAACAGAGAGGACTGGGTGCTGGCCTCTTTTTTCAGGTCCGCCTCCGTTGAGCATAGGGAGGCGTGGGGCAGGGAATCAGGAGGATGGGGACTTTCTAGGCCAGCCCCTTAGCTGGTGGAACTTCATCACTGCCAGGCATGGTGCTGGCTGTGGGGATACAGGGGGTGAGCGAGGAGCACCCTGGCTCTCACAGAGTTCTGCCTGGGGTGCAGGAGGAGGCCTTGGGAGTCATGGTTCTGAGAGTCCAGACCCAAGGCCAAGTGTGTGGGTGGATGGGGGCCGAGGTGAAGGGGGGAGCAGTTCGATGCAGGGTTTGCCTGGGTGCAGGGCCTTGGTGGCCATGTGGAGTGTGGTCAGGGTCTCGGGCTGGGTGCCGTGTGTCATGATTGGGTCCCAGAGGAGGAACACCGGGGGGCAGCACAGAGGGTGCCACACAGAGAGCCCTCTCCCGCTCAGATGGGGGTGATGAGACCGGCCTGCCTTCCGCTCAGCTCCCAGCGTTGGGGTTGCAGCCTCCAGGGACCACCCATGCTTCCCCTTGGCCTTCCTTCTCGGCATTGCGCACACAAGTCAGGCTTGCTTGCCCAGCTGTTTCTGTAGATGCCCTCCCCAGCACTGGCCACGGCAGCCCCCAAAAGCTTCACACAAAGGTCATGAAGAACAGATGGGGCTGGGCAGTGGCAACCCGGAAGGCCCCTCTGCCGCTCACAGACGGCAAGCCCGGGGGCTGTATGCAAGTCAGGAGAGGGTCACCAGGCTCACCCTGAAGGAGCTTTTCTCCTCCCTACCCCCAGTCTCGGGCGCAGGTCCCTGTCACCCTGTCCCTTTCTGGGGTGTTGTGGCTGAGCTGGCATCCAGGGGCCGCCCTGGCTTCTCTGGGAGGCGGTGTCCAGCTGCCCTGCTCCCAGCCCGTCCCTTTCAAACTTTCAAATTGTAACTATACTGCAGACACCAAAAGGGTATATAGAAGGTACCGCCGTATTTTTACGAATGAGTGCTGTGTACCCAATACTCAGCTAAAGAAATTGAACGTTACTGTACCCCAAAGTGCCCCCCAGTATTGCATCTCCCATACAGCCGTCCTGACTTTTGTCATAATCGCTTCTTTATTAGTGCTAAGGTACGAGGGGTATGTTTCGGCTCATTGTCCTTCAGAATCCCTAGGCTGGCCCCCATTGCGGCCCATGGGGCCTGCACAGCCACGTAATGGCGGGGAGGGGCTGCGGCCAGCTGGCTGGGTTCACGCCCGTCTCCCCCATTCCCGAGCCGTGTGGCCTCAGTCTGTCTCACGGGGATGCTCCTAGAATCGAAACTGCAGGGCTGTTGTGACGACTCACTGCATTAGCCTATGCAGGTGCTCGGCATGGGGGCTGGCTCGGAGTTGGTGTGGACGAGCGTTTGCAGCTGTTACTGTTGCTTTAAGCGAATCTTAAACTCCCGGGCCCGAATTGTGCTGTGCTCAGCCTGTGTAGCGACACCCTGACGGGCCCTGACTTTCCTTATCCGCATCACTGTGCGAGGCGTGTCCTGAGGGTTGCCTGAGCCAGCGGGTGTGAAGCGATGAGGGAAGGGCCTTGCATGTCAGTGGAGATGTTTGCGTTCTATCAGGAAGTAAACAGAGAGCTGAGAAGCATTTCTGGGCTCCCACTAAGTGGGTCCTCGTTGCTGGTGGTCAGCGCCTGCTGAGGCAGGGGCGGGGGGCCTGCCCGAGACGGCCCTGGGTGTGGGGCCTGGGGAGCGTGTCCTGCCCTCCCTGTCCTTCAGCGGGTCTGTGTCTTAGCCTTCTGGGTTACCCCATACCTCCCTACTGCAGGCACAGCTAGCCCCACCCCCAACCGCCTGGGGCAGACCCCAAGGTAGTGCTGGTAGAGCCTTGCTGGGTGAGCCTGGGGGGACTTCCAGGTTCGAGGCCCAACTCTGCCCCGACTCCCTTTGTGATGTCCTGGGCTCTAGTGTTCTCACATGAACCAAGGGAATGGAAACACCCACCTCTCAGGCTGTTGTCGAGGGTGAGAAGGGATGAGACCTGGCAGATTCAGGGACACCGTAGGTGCCCATTCGGTGCTGAAATTGAACTTGAGCTATGTATTAGCATTTTTGTCACCAAGAATACCCATTTAGGTATTCTCTCCGTTATTCCCATGTTTTGTAAGATTTTGTTCCGAGACAAATGATGATAAAAGCAAGCGTGGTCTTTGCTAAGGGAAGGTGCTGCTACCGTTTTGCAGGGGCAGGAGCATGGGGCCCAGCAGTGCTTCCGGGTGGCCTGGGTGATCTCACAGCGGCCCCAAGTGCAGACCTGTAGGAGCTCAGCCCACGCGTCCAAGCAAGAGGAGGGGCCCGTTTCCCTGGGGCTCTGGGAAGGTTAGGTGCCACCCGGGAACGTCCCTCCCTGCCCCTAGCCTCGAGGCGTGGGCTCTGTGGTCTGGGGGCCTCACTCTGCAGTCTGGGGCCCACCTTGGTGACTGAAGGCCTCTGGGCCAGGGCGGCCGCTGATCCGATCCGTTTTGTGCCAGGCATTTTGCGTGCACTATCTTTCTTAGCTGTCATGGTTACCCAGCAACATGGTTGTGTTGTCATCCCTGAGTTTTACAAGTACGCCGGCCTAGAGCAGGGAGTGAATGCCCAAGGTCACACAGGTCTGCCCCGGCCTTTTCTTAGCAACCCCTGACTCGTCCTCTCCTGGAGGTCAAGGTCTTTGCGCTCCCCAGATCATCAAGGGAGGAAACAGGCTCAGGGAGGGGGTGTGGCTTGCCCCTGGTCACACAGCAGCTCAGATCTCCCGGTGCCCAAGCCTGTCTTTCCTCAGTTCACTGTCTGTTGGCCTCCACCGCAGCGGCTTGCGAGATGCTGTCGTGGCTGCGGTTGAGGTGTGGGAAGCCAGGATCTGGTGACCCCGGGGAGAAGAGCCGGTCCGAGAAGTTGGGGTCAGTGTCGAAGTCCTGGTTCTGCTGCTGCCCTGGCATGGGACCCCGTGCGAGCCTCCAGGCCTCTGGCCCCAGGATCCGGGCTGGCCAGCCTCGGAGGCGCCATCCAATTCCCAGCAGGCCCTGCTGCTGAGAGCCCCCACGAAGGACACCGGTGAGCCTGGCTACCCCTTTCGGAGGGAGGAGGAGCCTGAGCCCCAGACCCACAGAAGCCCAGGACACAAGGTCTACACAGGGCTTCTCTCTTTCTGATTATTTAATTTAAATTCACTTGCATTTAAGCAGCTCATACACGTGGTTAGGATCATCTCAAAGGTACAGAAAGGCAGTGTCCTGCTCCTTGGAATCCTCTGTGGAGAGACCCTCGTTTTCTCTCTCTCGCAAAATCTGCATTCCTCCTCCTGCGTGGAGAGCACTCGCCCCGCCATCCTGCCCAGGGGCCCGCTGGACCCTTGCCAGTTCCCTGGGCCAGTCTCTTGATTTTACAAACGCTGGGCCTCAGGGTCCTCATCTGTAACATGGAGATCCTGTTCATCCCTGCCTCTGGGGGTTGCTGAAGGGATCCGGCGAGATGCGATTAAACGCTTAGCACAGGCCACACAGTAGGTGCTCGCCAAGTGTCGGCGGCTCTTTATTCTTTTTGTCTCGTGGGAGTTGTACGTTAGGGATGAGTTCCTTGAGGTCGCTTTTCTGGGTCAGTGGGCGTTTGGACAGTGCCGAGGTGCCTTCAAGGTGGTGGCCCTGTGAGCTCACGCGACTCCCAGCAGCAAGGGGGCGGACTCTGGTTGCCCTCTGTGCCCTGCGCCCCGAGTGCAGCCCGCGAGGCCAGGTGAGACCAGGTCTCCCACCCGCACCCGCTGGTCCCGGCCTCTCCCCCTTCCCTCCCTCTTCTAGGCCCACGTCCCTGTGCACTCGCCTCCTGTGCCTGGACCATCGCGGCTCTAGAGCTTTCCTCCTTCCTCCTCCTCAGCTCAAATCCCGTCTCACAAAGGTCCCTGTCCCCAGCTCCCTTTATTCTGTAGAGCATTTAGCGCGCACGGGATTCTGTGTAAACATTACACAGATTGGTGTTGTTCGCTAGTTTGCTGTTTGCCTGTGGTCCTGCCTCTCCTGTCGGCCCCAGCTGTAGCCCTGGCACGGTTGCCCTGTTGGGCTGGATCATTCTCAGTTGTGGGGGCTGAGTGTGCACCGTGGGTTGTGGGGCAGCATCTCTGGCTTCTATCCACTAGATGTCGGTAGCACCCCCCTGACGGAACGTCTTCAGACATCGCCACAGGTCCGCGGTTGGCGCATGACCTCGGAGGGCAGGGCGCGGTCTGCTCATTGAGGGAGGGACGGATGCCGTGAGGTCGGCAGGCACCGAATCCCCCCCAACGTGCTTTGCAGATGAGGAAGGGCCTGAGAGGTAAAGGGAAAGGGGGTGCCGAGGGCCTCAGAGGCCAGGGCCTGCCCAGGTGACTAGCACACAGCAGGAGACAGGGCAGGGCCATGGGCTGAGCGGCCCCCGTGGCGCAGCCCGTCGTTCGCCTGTGGGATGAGGTACACGGTGCCCTTGGCAGGTGCCACGTGTATAGGGGACCCGTCAGTGAGAGAGCCCTTCATCTGTTTCAGGACCTTGGGGAGCGGGCGCCACCGTGCCGGGGACCCAACTGGCCCCCTGCCTGGGGGAGCCGGCCCTGTCCTTGCTCCCTGCCGACACTTGGTGGTGGTGGTCCCCGCCAGCTCCTCAGGGGCCTCTTTGAGGGAAGGGTACCAGGGGGCGGAGACTGCAGCCTCAGATACAGGTGGGACGGGCCCGGCCCTGCCGTTCCTGCTGAGCATCGCAGGGCCTCGGTGGGCCGGTCCGTGGACTGGGTGCTGCGCTCACCCGCGGGGCGGTAGGTGTGGGGCCGGTGCGATGGCTGCAGTGGGCGGTGGCATTGAGCATCAGATGCCGTGCCGGCTGACAAGAGCTATTCCATAGCTGCCTGCGCCGCGGGAGTAGTTTGGTCCAGGCGCTCTCTCTGTGAGGGACCCTCCCATAGGACAGTGGGGCAGAGGCTGGGAGGGGGCATCGGTGGCCCTGGGACATCTGGCCTCCCACATCTCCATGGCGGGCACGGACGCTCAGGGCCTGGGACTTTTCCGGTGGAATTGGAAACCACAAGAAGCACTGAAAGTACCCCAAAGTAGGGGTAGGAATAGTAACCGTTTGGGAGCAGCAGGGAGCAATGCGCTTGTCATGGGAAACCAGGGGTCGTGACTGAACACGATGAGGGGTGGGGGGCTCCCTTTGTGAGTGGAGTCTGTGGCAGGGCCCCCCACCCCCCACCGTGGACACAGCCTGAGACGGAGTGGCACAGTCCAGTCTATTTGGAATCTCCCCAAGGTCCCAGGGCAGGGGTGACGCAGGGGGTGGGGAGAGCCCTCTCTCGGGCTTTCTGTTGATGTTTGCTCATTAGAGCTAAGCAGACCCGTCTTCATGTCTGCCCCTTGCTAGACTCCCCCTGTGTGACCTTGGTCAAGGTACCTCTCCTCTCTGACCCCCGCCTCCCCCCGCCCTGGTACAACAGGTACAGACAGGAAAGCACTTTATTCTGTGGGGCTGCGGAGAGTATGAACAGAGTGACTGTCTGGGGCTGAGGGCCTAGTGTTGTTTTGGGTCCTGCGGGTTTGGTTCAGTCTAATCTTTGCATGTCAGCCACCGCTGCAGCAGGGCACTGATAGCCTGGTAGGACATGCCTGGTAGCCCTGGGATAACTGTGGGGCCGTTATCCCCGCTGCACAGTGGAGTCTATGATGCCCAGAGAGTTAAGACACTTGCTTCAGGGCACGCAGCTAGGCAGTGGCAGAGTTGTAGTTTGAACCCAGGCTGCCTAGCTCTAGAGTCGGTGCTCCTAAACAATTCCATAGCTGCCCCTGAGCTAGTAGCTATAGAACTGTGACGTGAGACGTGACAGGAGAGAAGCTGGCTGGACACAGGGAGAGCCAGGGACAAGGGGGCTTAGCTGGAGTGATCAGGAAAGCCTCTCTGACTAGGCGAGGGGTGAGGATCGTATACCACCTAGAACAGAGTTGCAGGGAAGAACGTTCTAGGCAAAGAGACCAGAACGCGCAAACGTACCGAGACAGGCAAGAAGGTGACTTATGCAAGGAATGATGAGCAGGGCCGGGCAGGGGTAGGAGTTGTGGGAGCGTGGGGTGCCTCTCTCCACTGGCTTGTCCCGTAGGTCAGGGGCTGGTTTCCTTGCTCTCTGCCCGTGGTACCGCTGGGAGACTGGAGAGGGCCGAGGACACACAGATGCCTGGCACTGTGCCCACCTGTGCCAGAGGCCCTGCAAGCTGAGGCTGGCAGGCTTGTTGTGGTTTGCTGGTGGCAGCCTGTGAACCTCTGTTTGTTGTGGTGACGGTCGTCACATTGAGTCCACACCTGGGCAGCCCCGGGCTGCCTGGCCATCTGGGCCCAGCGCTGACGTGTGTGACGGACGGTGGCAGCGGCTGGTGGCCCGCGGCCTGTTTCTGTGCTGTCGCCATGGCGGCCTCACCCACTCCCTCTGACAGCTGGCACAGCTGCCCCACAGAGTGCGTGTCCCTCCGGACGCAGGCCCGGTGGCCCTGATGGGCAGGTAGGTGAGAAGGCCAGGACCACACTCCTCCCACCCACCCACCCAGGTGCTTGGAGCAGCCTGTGCCCTCAGGCCTGCCTGGGAGGAGGGGCAGATGGGAGCTCTTGTTTACTCCTCCCCCCCCAGCCTGGCCGCAGGCATAGAAGCTCCCTTGACAGCTAGGGAAACTGAGGCCTGGCGAGGGGGCGCCCATCTCACGGCGTTCACAGATCCTGGGGTGGGGGATGGGTGCGTAGGCTAGAGCCAAACAAGGGGCAAGCAGGGCCAAGAGCCGAGGTGGTACGGGCACGGGTGCGGCCGTGAGCCCCAGGAGACCCCCGAGTGGGTTGTTCATTTTTAACACAAAATGTTTTACTTTCTGGTTACAAAAAGTTTCAAGTGAAGAATTAAAGCCACCCATAATTCTCATTACGTAGGGTAGATGTTTTCACCTCCGTGGACAGGCTTATAATAACTATAGTGACCATTTAGGGGCCATCACGTAGGCCCACCTACTGAGTGCCCAGCCTGTGCCAGTTACCTTGCAGACGAGCCTGCCTCGCAGGGGGCGCGTGTTCTCGGCGCTCCTGCTTCAGAGACGTGGGCCTTGAGGGGCGGAGACGGGTCCAGGGCCGCGTCTCAGCAGGGGCGCCGAGCTGGACTCAGGCAGAGGCTGTCGCGTGCCAAGTGCGGTGTCAGCAGCACCAGCCTGGCCAGTGGCCTCCTCAGGCCTCGGGCCCCGCGGCCCCGGGCCCCTGCTCCCACGCCAGAGGTCAGCGGTGATGTAGCCTGACCCGGGGCCAGCACAGAAGTCTGACCCAGAAGGCCCCGCACGCCTCGGCTTTTCTGTTCTCCTCTGCCATGTGGAATGTGCTGGGCCCAGGGAAACCCAGGGAAGCCTCTAGATTTCTGCTCAGCACAAGATGGCACAGTGCTCTCCGCGGGGGAGTGCAGCCTGCCAGTTCCTCCCCAGCAGGACGGGGTGCCACGAGCCCCTTGTGGTCTCCAAGTGGACCAATCCAGAAGGGAGTCCCGGCTGGTCCCCTGACTCCCCGTGCAGCATCTTCGCTTCTGAGCCTCGGTTTCCTCAAGTAAAGCAAGGCTGAGAATTCCTCCCTCTAGGGTTGTTGGAACATCTGGAATAGATGGGAAGGGCCACTCGTGTGACCTTGACTGCTGCTGCCGCTGGACAAGAGAGAGACCCACCCAGCCCCTGACAACTGGCCACGCTGCCTCATCTGTAAAATGGGATGAAAACACCTCCCACGTGTGCTCATGATGAGGTGACTGGTTTATCCCAGCGACAGGGAGCAGAGGGTGGATCCCAGTGAATACTATTTGTAGAAGCTTGTTTCCTGAGGCCTCCGGGTTGGTCCTGGACAGGCCCGGGCTGGGGGGTCAAGCAGCTCTGATGGCAGCAGGGTGCTGTTCTGAGTGCCTTCTGTGATGACTACCGAGCGGGCGCTTTCTTTATCCCCATTGTCTGGATGAGGATACTGAGGCTCAGAGAAGCATGAGGACTTGCCCAAGGGCACCCAGCCTCCAAGGGGCAAAGGCGGGATTTGAATTTGAGGCCAGAATGGAGTGAGCAGGCTCACTCCCGGCTCTGGGGTTGAGGACTGTGCCATTGGGGTACTGACTTAGTAGTCGGCATGGGGGTCCCCTGGGTCAGGGCCTTTGGCTGGGACTGTGGCTCTGTCGCCGGCTGCTGGGGCACAGGCAGACCTGCCTCGCAGCCAGGCGTCTGGAGGGCCTTGGGCGGCTGCTGTGGGGAGGCTGCAGGTGTCTGCCTCCGTCACCCCCAGTGCTCTGCCCACCCACCCCGGTGCACACACTGGGACCCCCATCCCCACTGGGGCCGTTCTACTTCTCGGTGGTTCATCTGAGGACAGCTGAGGCTGGGCCTCGTCTTCCCTATCCCATCACTCGACAGTGGCGTCAGGCTCTGCCCGGCTGCGGGGTCCAGGCCCCCAAGCCAGGCTCCCAGATGGGGCACTGAGGCCGCACGGCACGGTGTGATGGAGGCTGGATCTGAACCCAGTTCAGAGGTGGCTTCAGGGGTTCAGGTCTCTTAGTGCTCTGTGCACACTCAAAGCAGGCGGTGCAGGGCCTTGGGCAGTTCCCAGTTCCTTGGGTGGCCAGTGGTATGTCTGTGGTGGCCTCGTGAAGCTGGCAGGGAGGGCAGAGCCGACGGCAGGGCATTGCCTGGGAGGTGAGAAGGATATTCCTGCAGGAGCTGGCAAGTGCCCTGGGAGGTTTCGGGGAGTCACGGTCAAGTCCCAGCTCTGCCACCCACATCCTCGGTGGCCTGGACAAGTTACTTCTCTGCTCTGGAAAATGGAGCTCCTTGTTCCGGTTGCCTGGGAGCAGGGGCTGGGGACTCAGGCCTGCCTCGGTCCTCACCGCTGGGCTCCCTGAGGTCCCTCAACTTGCTTTCCTGACTGTGAGGTGGCGTTGTACCTTTTTGGGAGGGTGGCCTAATGAAGCTTCTTCCGCTGTGCCCAGCTCCAGCTGCGTCCAGCGCTCCAGAATGTGGATTCTTCCTTAGGGCACCCGGCCACACTTTCTCAGCTAGCCCGGGAGACGTGGGCACTGGGCCTTGGAGAAGGGAAGCCCCTCTCCCGTCCTTAGGGGTGAGGGTGAGGGAGGTGCGGCCTCGGGACTCAAGGCCTGCCCGGAGCCCTCGGGAGGGAAGCGGGCTTCCTGGGGTGCTCTTGGAGGGGGCAGCAAAGGCAAGAACTTCGTGGGGGTGGGACAGAAACAGGCACCAGGCTTCGGCCTGCAACTCCCCAGCCTGCGTCCGCTCGGGCTTCCCAGCCATCCCTGAGGTGGACGTCTGCGTTCCAAGGTGACAGTTGGGGAAATTGAGGCTCAGAAGAGGGGTGGGCAGCAGAGCTGGGATCTGAAAGGAGTTCTCTCTGCCTCAGATGCTGCCCCTACCCCCGCCCCACCAAGGTTAGCAGCACAAGTGGGAGAAGGAGGCTGTATCTGTTTCTTAGCACCGCAGGCTGGGGGCTTCACAGAAACTTCCTGTCTGACAGTTCTGGAGGCCGGAAGTCCCATCAAGGTGTTGGCTGGCTGGTTCCTTCTGAGGCTGTGAGGGAGGGATCCGTTCCGGGCCTCTCTCCTAGCTTCTGGTATCCTTAGGAGCTCCTTGGCTTGCAGGTGGCCATCTTCTCCCTGTGTCTCCTCACCTTCCAGCTGTGCATGCCTGTCTCTGGGTCCAAATTTCCTTTTCGTAAGGACCCCAGTCATACTGGATTACAGCCCACCCTCATGACCTCGTTTTAACTTAATCGTCTCTGTAAAGACCCCATCTCCAAATAGGGTGACACTCTTAGGACTTCAGCACATGAATTTTCAGGGGGCGCAGCTCAACCCTTACCAGAAACTTTAGGAACAGGGCTTCCGCCTAGGGTGGGAGCACCGGGCCCCGGCAGAAACCTCAGCTGCTCAGACCCGGCCCTACTCCCTGAGGCGGGTGCTCAGTGGCAGCCTGATGTGTGGCCCGGGGGACAGATCTGCAATGGAGCCACCTTCCCGGGAGGCGTACTCTGGAGGCGCCATCTTTTCTTGGGTGGTTTGGGGGGGGGTGATTGCCCGGGGCCCAGTGGGACCCGAGGGCCACTGCCGGGAGGGCCAGTGGGGCTTGAACCAGGAACATCCCGTAGGTGCCCGGAGGTTCCAGGCCTCATCAGGGCCCTGCCCACACTGACCCTCAGCATCTGTGTCTGCACCTGGGGCCCCTTGAGGGCCGGAGGCCTGAGCCGTTTCTGTCCCCAGGTTTGTCCGGCCTAGGGAGTGCCCAGGGGATGTTGATAGACTGAGCTGACCAGATGCCTGACCTTCTCTCCATCTTAGGGAAATCCAAGAGGAAGAAGGATTTACGGATATCCTGCATGTCCAAGCCGCCTGTACCCAACCCTACGTAAGTCCACCTCAGCTTTTCCCCTGGCTCAGCCTGGAGAGGGCCCAGGGGAGGGGAGCAAGCAGGGAGCAACGTGTCCTGGACAGCCCTGGTAGGGTGGCCACAGGGCTCACAGGCGTCGCACATCCGCTCTGTGTCCCCTTCTCACTCATCTCAGAGATGGGAAGGCGAGGCTCCGGCCATGTCTGTGTGGCCACGCCTTGTGTCTGGTACGGCAGAAGCTCAGTGACTGAGACTAGGTGCCTTGAAGAGCACCACCTCCCTCACGCTGCCTCCCGGGGACAGGACGTGTCTCTGGCTCCCGTGCCAGCCTGGTTTGCTCCTTCTCTCGGGGAAGGATGTGGTTCTCTCCGAGGCTCATGGGGTGTGCTTCCTCCCCACAGACCCCCCCGGAACCTGGACTCTCGGACCTTCATCACCATCGGAGACAGGGTAGGTGCTGGCTGCCTACTTGGAGTGGGGCCTTCGTGTCTCTGAATCTCGGTGTCTTCATGACAGATGAGCCCACGCTGACTCTGTAGGGCCTCTTGGAGGTGGCTCTGGGAGGTGGAAGGAGCTGGGCTTGGGAGAGGAGCCTCACGCTCCAGATGGTGGCCGTGTGGCCCTGGGCTGCCCACTTTCAGACCGCCACATTTGGCCTGGGGCGAGTCGGCCTGCCTCGTGGAGCCCTGGAGAGCCAGAGCAGTGTGAAGTTTCCCGATCTCAGAGTTTGGGTCGTGGGGCTGCCTGCGTCCACCTCACCTGTGGGAATGGTGTGTGGAACGTGCAGACTCCTGGCTCTGTCCTCAGAGCCAGCACCTGGGAACCTGCATTTCACATGCACCTCCTGATGCGTGGACACCAGTGGTTGAGATCCTGGCTCCGGGACAGTGCCTCACCCGCAGGAGATACCAAGTGTCTCCAGGCAGAGACCCCACTGTAGAGGCCTCCTCTTGGCCGACAGCCTCTCCCAGGCTAATTTTCCTTCTCTGACACTTGTCACTGGGTGCTGTCCCGTTCATCTAGTTGTTTATTCCTTTCTTGTCTGCCCTACAGTAGAGGGCCTAGGGCCACACTGCTCACTGTGAGGGCAAGACCTTGTTCTGTTCTCTCCAGGAGCTCACACATAGTAGGTGCTCAGTAAATACTGGTTGAATGAAAGATTTAGTCCTACCACCTGAATGGGCTAGGGGACAAGAGGGAAGGGCATCTCTTGAACTCTCTGTGCCTGCCGGGGGCATTTCATAGGTGGTCTTACTTATACCTTGTGGAAGCCTTTGGACGTTGGGGCTGTGCCAGTTTTGTAGAGGGTGACGTGAGTCTGAGAAGTTCAGTGACTTGCCCCAGGTCACACGGCAGAAGGTGGTTGGTATAGGATTTGAGCCCAGGTCTCACTGGCTGTTTTTAATCTCTGCTGCCCCAGCTGTCTCTACTGGGCAAGGTGCGAGGGTAGGCTCCTAACTTGTGGTTTCTCTCATTTCTGTCCCCCAAGAATTTTGAGGTGGAGGCCGATGACCTGGTGACCATCTCAGAGCTGGGCCGTGGAGCCTATGGGGTGGTGGAGAAGGTGCGGCATGCCCAGAGTGGCACCATCATGGCCGTTAAGGTAAGCGGGGCCCCAGCCAGTCAGGGAGGGGACACTTGGGAGGCTTCCTGGAGGAGGCATTGGGGGCTGAGCCTTGAAGGGGAGGCTGAGGGCACCCCTTGAAGCTCCTTGAAGGGTTGGTGGGGTGGTCGCCCTCTGACGTGTGGCGCCTGAACCGTAACCCTCTCTTCCTGCAGCGGATCCGGGCCACTGTGAACTCACAGGAGCAGAAGCGTCTGCTCATGGACTTGGACATCAACATGCGCACGGTCGACTGCTTCTACACTGTCACCTTCTATGGGGCCCTCTTCAGAGAGGTGCGGCCCTGGTGGGAGGGTGGGAGGTGGGTGCCAGGGTACGCTGCCCCACCCCCACCTCTCTTCTGCACACCTGCCCCACTCCGTCTAGCCTGCGGTCCGCTGTTGCTCATGCTGGGCCCCCAGCAGACACTTGCTGAGTGCCCCTGTGTGCCAGGTGCCAGGCACAAGAGTGAGATGGTACATACTGGGTCTTGAGAGCTCAGGCCCAGAGGCCAAACTGCCTGGCTCCCCTGCTTCCTGCCTCAGTTTCCTTGCCTGTGAAATGAGGCCAGTAATTGTGTCCACCTCGAAAGGTTGCATGGGTTTGAAGTGATGTGGCCCAGGGCCACACTCTGCCTGTGTGCTTCACCGGCCTCCAGGCTGGCAGGGCGGGGCTCCAGGTAGGGGCAGTCATGGAGGTATGCGAGGGTCCGACTCTTAGTCTGTGGGAAGGTCTGGATGTGGGGTGAGAGAGGGGTCAGGGTGATGCCATGGCGGAAGGATGGGCTCCCGCGGGATGCTCCCTGACCGTCTACTGGGTTCCCAGTTTTCCTGGGTGCGGTGGACCCATTTGTGAGTCAGCCCCTCATTATCCACCTGTCTGATTGGCTCAGCACCTGCTGAGTGCCAGGTGCAGGCTGGTCATCCCCTTGCTGCTGGGGGTAAGGACACACACCTGGGCCTCACTGCACGT
The DNA here is from genome assembly GCF_018350175.1 of Felis catus. Classification (NCBI taxonomy): domain Eukaryota; kingdom Metazoa; phylum Chordata; class Mammalia; order Carnivora; family Felidae; genus Felis; species Felis catus. The sequence continues at coordinate 12,661,050 of NC_058381.1, forward strand.
TGGGTCAGAGTTGGCAGGGAGGCACGGGGTCCTGTGGGTACCCCAAGGAGATGCCATACCTAGTCTTCCCAGAAGGCTGTCCTGAAAGATAGGTGGGCGTTTGTGGGGCAACAGGGCGTGGGGGAGGCAGGGCTTTGCAGGAGAAGAAGGGAACCGTCCATCAAGGCCAGAGCTGGGGTGACCCACGCGTGTTGGGGGCCGCAGTGGCTGAGGTCAGGAGGGGTCTGCAGGGCAGGGTCATGGAGCTGAGCTGCAGCCAGATCCTGGGAGCCCTTGTTGGGAGGAACATAATTAGGTGTGTGTTTCAGTCACTTCTTTCTAGAAAACTGCCATGGAATTAGGGATCAGATCGGGGAGACCAGAGGCAAAAGAGGTGGGCAAGGCTGGTGGGTATACTACCTACCTAGTAGTGTGGACAAGCATGGAAGGTGGAGAAGCAGAAGCTGAAAGATTTTGGGGGCAGAAAGGGTGGAGCTGGGAGCTCAGTAAATCTTTGTGGGCTGAGGTGGGCGGGCAGACGTGTCTGTAGGAAGGCCTGACCGGCACGGGGGAGGCAGGCGTGTGCTGACGCTGGCACCAGGGCGGGCTGTCCAGGCCCAGGTGCAGCCTCAGGTAACCCAGGCTGACCTCCAGGTGTCCTTCCACAGGGAGATGTGTGGATCTGCATGGAGCTCATGGACACATCCCTGGACAAGTTCTACCGGAAAGTGCTCGATAAAAACATGACCATTCCAGAGGACATCCTGGGGGAAATTGCCGTGTCTGTAAGTAATTGCCTCAGGCTTGGGTGGGGCTGGGGGGGGTCCCAGTTACATAGCCAGAGGCCCCAGCCCTGCCCCAGTAGGCACAGAGCTCAGCCTAATGGTGATAACTTGGGCGTAGGTGGGTCCCCAGTGTGGCCCTGAACCTGGGTAACTGCCCTCCAGGGACCCAACTCTCCCACTCTGGGTCAGAGCCTTTTTGCGAGGAGACCCCAGAGGCTGGGGCTCCCAGAGCCACATAGATTTGGAAGATCTCAGGCCTCTAGGCCTTTGTGTACAGGCCTGAGCTTTCTAGACCAATTTATTATCATTATTATTACTATTATTAGCGTTTATTTATTTTTGAGAGAGAGAGAGAGAGACAGAGTGTGAGCAGGAGAGGGGCAGAGAGGAAGGGAGACACAGAATCTGAAGCAGGCTCCAGGCTCTGAACTATCAGCACAGAGCCTGACACAGAGCTTGAACTCATGAACCATGAGATCATGACCTGAACTGAAGTCGGATGCCTAACCAGCTGAGCCACCCAGATTCCCCAAGACCATTTTTAAAGAAAGAACTTAGTACTTGCAACTTCCTCATGCCAAAAGATGCCCTGAGACAGCTCATAGAGGTACAAGCTAAGTTGGGGGGAAGGTTAGCATTCAGAATGTTCACCTTTTGAGGTTGAACATTTCTAAAGGAGGGTAGCAACCCTGGGTTTGAGCATCCTGGCAGCCAGAGGGAAAAGGGGTGCTTCTCGATCTTGACTACATCCAGGAACATTTAAAACATACCCATGCCAGGGTAGTGAGTCAGAATCTTTGGGGTAATTGTCCAGGCTTCCCCTGTGTCTCCCTGAGGGGAATGGCTTAAGCATATAGCCCACTGGCTCTCATGAAGGAGAGGGGCCAGGGATGCTGCAGAAGGGCTAGGTTTTACCCCATAGCCTGGTAGGAGGTGTTGACAGCCTCTTGGAGGGGTCACAGGTCTGGGACTCTGAGGGTCTTGGGTACATCATTTCCCTGGTAAAGGCTTGGTTGGGCCTGAGACCTTGGCCCTCTAGGGTTGGTGGGAGAAAAGTAGGAGGTTGGGTGTGCCTGCACCAAGAAGGCCATGACAGCAGGGTGAATGGGGGGATGGGAGCACGAGCCTGGGGTAGCGAGGGGCCGGGCCATGTGTATGGGAGAGGGAGACAGGTGGACGAGGGTAGGGGTCTTCCTGGTCTGTCATTGTCGATGCCACCGGAAGTAACACAGTCTGTCTTTCCTCCTCCTGCGCCGATGCCAGATCGTCCGGGCACTGGAGCATCTGCACAGCAAGCTGTCCGTGATCCACAGAGGTCAGTGCCTGCCACTCACCATCCGGGAGGGGCCTGCAGGCTACTCATACACGGTCCCGCCCAGTCCTGCAAGGAGGGCGGACCTTCCCCTTTTCCAAGATGAGCCACCTTCTCAGGTGATAGGTAGTCATGTGCCCGTTGGGGTCAGGAGCTGAGCCTGCTTCCCAGTCCAGGCCACTGTCAACCTCTCCAAACCATTTTCCTTGGCTTCCGCCCCCCCACCCCCCCCATGCCCCCATGTGCTTCCCTTAGGTTTGCTGGTGCTCGGAGCAAAAATTGGACATTCGTCCTGGGAATGCTGCTGAATTTGCTTCGACGTATCATTTATATATCATGAAATGCTCAGATCTGTAGTTACCATTCAATGAGTCTGTTTAGAGTTTACATCCACATGAAACCCTGGCCCTTTTGAGGATGCAGGATGTTTCCACCCTCTTCCGCACCCCCAGAAACTTCTCTGTGCCTTTCTTGGTCAGCCCCCGCCCCTGCATACCCCCTGCACCTCTCATCTGATTTTTCCTACAGTAAGTTGGTTTTACGTGTCCTTGAACTTCATGTGAATGGATTCACATGGCCTCTCTCCGCCCTTTTTCACTCGGCCTAATGTTTCTGAGGTTCACCGGGGCTGTGTGTGTCACAGTTCTTTCCTTTTCGTTCTGAGTAGTTCACTATCCCAGACGTACTGTTTTTTGCAAAGTTAAATTAGACCAGGCCTGCTTTGACCACTCAGTCGCCATCCCAGCTCCGGCCCCAGGTCACCCCTGTGGTGGTTCAGTATGGAACCTGTGGTTCTCTTCCTATGCATTTCTATCCTGACGCACACAGGAAAGCATGCCGGTTTACATGTGTCTTGTGTGTGCTTTTGCTGGACGATTCCCTGCTGCGTGCCCCGTGGCATGCTCTGTGTGGGCCTCGAGTCATGGCGTGGGCTCCGTGTTTTCATGCGCCTCTCCTGTGTTTTTGCTGCTGCCCTGTGCTTCCTGGCCGAAACTCTCAGCATAGATGCTCGCGTGATTTCTGGCTTCTGTCAGTGATGCTCCGCCCCACCAAATCCCCAGCCCGGGAGGACCCCAGAGCTAGAAGTTATACCAGGAAATAGGCCGAGTCCGGCTGTGGGGCTGCCCGGCGGGTGTGAGGTTTGCCCCCGGACCTTGTGTCCAAAGTGCTGATGGTGGACACAGAGATGAGGTCCTGGTAGAGACTCACTTCCTTCCCTACTCGTGGCCGGTGACTAGGGCACATTCTGGCTTCGCTGCCTCCATCTTTGTGACCTTGGCCTGGAGCGGAGCCTCTCAGAGCCTTATCTCTCATCCACTCCCTGGCATCATGTGCCCCTTGGGTGACTGGGGCGTAGGAGGAGCCTGCTGGCCTCCAGCGGAGACTCACAACCCCACATGAAGAAGAAGGTGTGTTCTGTCCCTGGCAGATGTGAAGCCGTCCAATGTCCTCATCAACAAGGAGGGTCATGTGAAGATGTGCGACTTCGGGATTAGCGGCTATTTGGTGGACTCTGTGGCCAAGACGCTGGATGCTGGCTGCAAGCCCTACATGGCTGTGAGTGGCCCCACACCGCTCCGGGTCCCAAACCACAGCTGAGGTTCAGGAGGGACGTGCCTGGGAGCTCATCGTCGGGCCATGTCCTCTGTCCATTGGGGTGGCCAGAGCCCCTCTTTACCCTGGGTATTAGCTGTGCTCCAAAGTGCCCGTTTGGGTGATAAGTTTCATACACAGCCACATGGTGGTGGCTTGTGGTATCTTTGTGGGTCCCAAGTCTGTCCCAGTGGCCTGGGCAGGGGTAGCTGCGAGGCATGGTTTGGGCGTTCACCACAAGACCCTGGCCCTCGCTGGCCTCAGTTTTCTCACCTGCCCCATGGGGGGTGGGGAGTGGGATAGGATGAGCACTGACCCCTCCGTTTGGGGTGGGAGAGGCAAGACCCAGCCGAGGGAACCTTGGGCGGCCCCTCCTCTTGCCCCTCACCAGGGTGTGTGTGTTCATGTCTCACTGGTCCCTTTTACAGCCCGAGAGAATCAACCCGGAGCTGAACCAGAAGGGCTACAACGTCAAGTCCGACGTCTGGAGCCTCGGCATCACCATGGTACTGCTCGGAGCTGGGTCCAGCCCTTGCTGGTCGGGCGGGGGCCAGGGTGGGGCCGGGCCCAGTCCATGAGCTTTTGGAGGGCCCATCAGATAGTTTAGGCCTGGAAAAAAGTGTTGGCTTCACAATCTGAGAAGAAAATGTACCATCAAAAGTTATGGTATATTTAAGAGAATATCTATAGATGGCATTAGGTCCTTCCCTAGTGGGGAGGTGTGTCCTCCATGAAAGTTCTTGATGGCTTGTGATAATTTGTCCGTTAGACTTTCTCCAGAGCTCACTGTGCTTGTTGAGAAATCACAGGCAAGTCCAAATTAAGTGGGCTTCTGGTACCCAAATAATTTAAAAAGCAAAATGGCAAAAATTAAAAGAAAAAAATTTTTTTTTTGTCATAGCAACAAGTTTGTTGCTTGTGAGGTCCTTGTGCATTTCCTTGAGTGTGGTAGGATGGGGCAGTGGGCTCTCAGTCCTGGGCTGTGGGGGCTTGGGTGGGGTGGGGCAGGTGCCCAGCAGAGCTGGGGTGGCTGCACGAGGTCCAAGAGGAGGGCGGGGCTCGTGTGCTGCATGCTCTTTCTAGAACTGCCCAGCCAACGCCTGCTCGTGCCTGAGTCAGGGCTTGGCTCCGGTGTAGGTCAAGGTTTATTTATATATTTCTTTAGAAAGCCCCTTCTGGTACCCATGTGGAGAATGGGCTGAAGGGACAGGAAAAAGACCAGGATGCGAGTACCCCTCCCGCCCCCCGCAAGAATACCTGGGAAAAGGTTACTGTCATGGTGGCCCCAGTATGCACACGGGACTGACTCCGTTGGCTGAGGGGTCATCAGCCTCTATTCCGATCCCAACCATTGGGACTAATGGGTTGTGTCTGGGGTGTGGATTAGCCCTTGATGTTTGCTTGGTGTCAGCACCCTCCCTGTCCCAGCCCTTCTGGCCGCCAGCTCTTAGGGACAGGGTATAATTGGTAATCAAAAATCAAACCAGTAAAATACCTCGTGGGAAGGGGCGTGGAGAGGAGAGATTCAGGTACGAGTGGAGCAGCATTAATCTTCTGAGGAGGTGTGGGAGGAACCCACAGGGCTTTCTGGGTGAAGGCCCTGAGGTGGGGTGTGCCTAGTATCTGCCTGGGGGCCAGAATCGAGGGGAGATCAGAAAAGGGCGAGGCGGGAGTTCAGGATCAACGTAGATGTTTTGGATCTTACCGATAATGCAGCTTTATCATCCTGTTCCCCCTCCTCGCTGTGACTGGTAAGCTGTGTCTGTGTGCAATAACCAGGAAAGGTCCAAAATCAAAATCATTTGTCAGAGACACAGAATCGGGTGATGCCTTTGGTTTTGCTTGATAGTGCCAACACGATCGTTTTCTACTTGTGTGTTTTTTCTCGGAGCAGAGAGGAGTAGTCAGAGCCTAAAGGTGCACGCTGTGCCTGCAGATAAGAGCTTCTCGCCTCCTGAGTTAAAAAAAATAAGAGCAAACTCCTGCAGGATGTACAGACTGCACAGAACTGGTTGGATGTTAGAGACCCCATTCATGACCGCTTGACACACACACCCCCCTGCTCCCCCCCATCCATCCCTGCCTCCCATCCATCTGTCCATCTGTCATTACTGGGGACCCACCGCATCCCGGTGACGTTCTGGTGTCTCTGGTGGAACTTGGGCAAGTGCGTGCTTAGTGCGTACTTCAGTTAGCAAATGCTGCGTAACAAAGTGGGCCTGAACCTAGTGACATAAACCAATAATAGTTTATTTTTTCTGCTGTTTCTGTATTCCGGACCGGGTTAGCCAGGCAGTTCTTCCACTACACTTGGCTCTGGTTGGGGTCAGGGCTGGGCCGGAAGGTCCAAGAGGGCTCTGCAAACGTGGGGCCTTCACGCAGCTTCCTCCTGGCTGACTGCCCGCCGGGTTCCTCATAACGTGGTGGGGAGGGTAGTTGAAATCTTTTGTGGTGGCTTCCACGAGAGGAGAGCTCTTACGTGCTTGTCAGAGGACTGGCATAATGTCTCCTCTGCCTCATTATGTTGGTCATAGTGCCACAGGCCAGCCCAGGTTCAAGGAGGAATGAACTCCAGGTCTAGATCGGGGGGCCGGCAGGTGCTCACAGGAGAAGCTGTAATAGCAGCTTAGGGAACTGGCTGCCTTGGTACAGGTTAGGTTCCCTCCCCCCATAAGTTACAAAGGTAATAGAACAACATCTAAGAATACAGAAGAAAAATAAAAGGGGGAAGAAAAATCAGTGTGACTGTTCTCAAAGACACACAGCCCCTTCTTCCTGCTGTCAGCTGCCAACGTTGTGCGTTTCCTTCTAGATGTTTTGCCTTTTTCTAAAAAACCTCTATGGTTTTTATTTCACTTTTTTCACTTAGCATCTCATCACTCGTGTTCCTCTGGGTAGTTACAAATCCCTGTAGGCATCTCTTCGAGAGACTCCACAGCCAACTGCCACCATCTACTCAGTCCCTAATGTGAGGCGTTTCACTCGTTTCTGGTTTTTTCTTTCCATTTGAAATCCCCGGCCGATCTGGGGGAGTGACCGGTGAAGCGCTGTGCGCCGGGCCTGTCACTCTGGGTGGTCTTCTCCAGTGCTCTGAGCCCACCCCGAGAGGCCCTCTGCAGGCACTTGACCACAGCCGGAACATATAGATATGGCATGATATTTGGGAAGGCTCTGGGCTGTAACGAGTGTTGATCAAGTGCCGATCATGTGAACACCTGAATGACGGGTACGGCCGAGACTCAGCCGCCCTGCGGCAGGCCAGTCCCCGGCACTGGGTGTTTAGACTGCTTCTTAATGTTCACTATTACAGATCACACCACACCGTGCATTTTTGTGCCCAGAGGCTGTTTTGTTTTGGGTTTCATACTTTGCGCTCTTTAGAAAAAATTACCGGGAAAAAAGATTACGAGGTCAAGAGTCTGGACCGTTTTCTGTTTTCCTAATTATGAGCTCTAGTAGGCCACAGGGTCCTTCCCTGGAAACCCGTAGAGGATCCTCACTTCTGCTGGTTGGAGTCGGTGCACATTCTAGGAAAAAGCACCCTGAATTTGTCCCGTGAAAATACACACAGGATCACCACCATTCCCGCTGGATTGCGCACACCCTCCATCTGAGAGTTTTTATTTATGTCTTGGCTGGAAAGGGGCCTTGAGCCTAATGGGAAGGCCCTTTCTTAGCACAATAATTAGTGATCTGTTCAGGCGCCAGTTGCCAACACGAAGCATTTGTTTGAGCCGAGGTCTCTTGTGTTCATTATGGTGATTATGGCCTGTCAGTGAGCAGTCTCTGTGCTATTCCAGGCGGGGGCCTGGGCTGACCTGATTTTTTTTTTTTTTTAATCTTGGCAGTCAAACTCGGAACCCAGAGTTTATCGTAAGATAGCTGGTCTTTTCCACAAATGACTTCCCACCAACTAGGTGCCTGGCACGGGTGCCGAGGCCAGGTGGCCTTGATGTCACCTGCAGGCAGGCCCGGGTTCAGGAGGAGGGACAAGGCCACCATGGCCATGTGTCCAGGGGGTCAGCAGGGATTGGGAGGTCTTCCTGGAGGAGGAGGCATTGGAAATGAGTCCTGCAGGACACCGCTGGGTGGGGGTGGGGGAGGGAGAAGGAGGAGGGGCATCTGCAAACTTCAGTCCTCGACGGGCCTGAGGGGCTGTTGCAGAGACGAAGCAGCTGACCAAGTGCCGGCCTCACCGTCTACAGCTCTGGGGAGAGATCGGCTTCTGAGAATAATTCCATTTCCCATTTGCCTGCTCTGTCATAACCACAACCGTCCAAATAAGTGGCAGCAGATACTTAGACCTTGTGGAGACGTTAGGGAGAGGAGTGGCAGTTCTTTGCCGACGGCTGCCTTGTGGCAGGTGTCCCAGGGTCGCCGGCTGCTCTGATTTTTCCAGACTAGCTGGAAGTTGGGTTTTTACGTAAAACTTTCTGCGTTTAGATTGTTTAAGAGCCCGATGACATTCAAGCCAGTTACAATCCGGTCCTAGATTTGCTTCGTGAGCCGTGGTCTGTGCCGGCTGGGTTACAGGAACCGGCTGTTGGTGTCACCCCGGCTCTCACAACCCGCGTTGTGGCCCGGCTTGGGGCGCCAAGCCAAGACAGGCAGGTTTCCCCAAATGCTCTGTCTCCGGGTGCAGAGTGTGGGCGCATCTGACCCCGTGCCGCTGTCCCCACCGCAGATCGAGATGGCCATTCTACGGTTTCCTTATGAATCCTGGGGGACCCCGTTCCAGCAGCTGAAACAGGTTGTGGAGGAGCCATCTCCCCAGCTCCCAGCTGACTCGTTCTCTCCCGAGTTTGTGGACTTCACCGCACAGTGGTGAGTGAGCAGCCCTGCGGTGGCTCTGGGGCCTCCCCAAGCCCCGGTCAGCACCCCTCCCTGCCCCGGCCAGATTCCCGCTCTTCCCTCGCCTGGCCCCCTTCTCCTTGAGCAGATAAACCCCCAAACAGCATAGCCTCAAAATATGCAAGGCAGAAATAGAACACGAGGAAAATCTGGCAAACTGTGGTCCTAGAGGTGGACAGACCTAGAGGGGGACAGTCCCGGAGGTGGAGAGTCCTAGAGGGGGACAGTCCTAGAGATGGACAGACCAGGTAGACCGAAAAAGCAAACAAAAAACAGGATTCGAACAGCGTTAACAGAGTTGCTTTTATTGCTGTTGAGAACTTTGTACCAAATTAAAGAATGCCCGTGTGAGCTTCATGTAAAAAAATATATATCGTGTTAGAGATTACAAAGGAAATGGGGAGAAGGGAAAAGGCAGACTCATATAGGTCATGTTCCTTGCCTGTAGTTAAATCAAACAAAAAGTGCATAACTGAAGAGGAAAAAGATACGTGGAAATTCAAAGTAAATTCTTGTGACCAACTCTTGGGGTTTGAAAGAGGTTTGAAAAATAGAAATACAAAGTATTCAGAAGTGAAAGAACATATCAACATATCTATGTGTCGCGGGCAAAGAGCAACTCAGAGGAAGATTTGTATTCTTTATTTCTTTTATTAGAAAATAAGAAAGACCAAAAACAAATGAGCCCCACAAACAGAGTGCCTGGTCACCTTGATCCCTTACACTGAGGCCTCCCCTCTCCCAAGACCCGTGATAAGGAATTTCCCTTCTGAGTCAGGATACTGACGACACGATTGTTAACTATTGCATCTCAATGTCATTTGGCATTGGGGTCATGGAGAACTCCCTAGACCTCTCTAGAGGCAAAAAAACGAATACCCCAAGAGGCACGGGAAGTTCGTCCAAGTCTCTGTAGTTTGTACCCACAGATCCCACTCCATCCTCAGGACCCCCCTCCCCCCACCCCCCCGCGCCCGAATAGCCGCCCCCTCGCCGTTGCCCCAGGAGCACGTGTGTTCTAAGTGCCCGGTTAGAGGTGAGCCCACCCTGGCTCGGCCGGCCTAGAGACCTCCTTTATGCCGGCCTGGCTCAGCCTGCCCTGTTCTCTCCTAGCCTGAGGAAGAGCCCCGCGGAGCGCATGAGCTACCTGGAGCTGATGGTAAGTGCGGGGCACGGGCAGCGGATTGGCGGGGCTCTGGGGAGGGGGCTGCCTCCCTGTGCACAGAGATGGGCAGCGCCTTCGGCCCGCCTCTGTCTTGATTCCTTCAGGTGTGCAGCCGTTGGCTCGGACGTACCCTGGCGCCCTCCCCCGCCTCCACACCAGGCCCCGTGGAGGGGCACACGGCCACGCTCTGACACACAGGGCGGAGGGGCGGGGCGTGGTGCACGGTGGCGGGAGGCGAGCCATTTTATCCCCAGGCATCAGGGAAGGCTTCACAGAGGAGGTGATATGTGAACTGGGTTTGGAAGGGTGAATGAGGATTTATTTGCTGCTGGAGAGGGCGTTCCACTTGGCTGGAGGCCTGGCGTGTGTGGGGAAAGGGAGTGTGGTGTGGCCAGGGGATGGCTGCAGGAGGGCCGAGGAGGGAGCCGTCAACCTGTCTCTAGAAGGAGGGCTCCCTGAAGATGGAGGTCCTAGAAGGATGAGTAGGAGTTGGCCAGGCAGGAGAGAGGTGTCCTGGGCAGGAGGAGCACCCAGGGGTTGGGGCTGGTTTGGGGACGTTGGGGCGTCTCCACCTCGCCTCCTCACCCTTACCCGAGGTGACTGCCCTCTCTTGTCCCACCAGGAGCACCCTTTCTTCACCTTGCACAAAACCAAGAAGACGGACATTGCTGCCTTTGTGAAGGAGATCCTGGGGGAGGACTCGTAGGGGGTGGGGCCGTGGACTCCGCTCTGGCCCTCCAGCGCCCCACAGCCCTCCCTGCCAGGGCAGTGCTTGCCCACACCCATAAGCTACTGCCACCCCGGCCTTGGGTGTTTGGGGAGGAATCAAGGGGGCTGCTTGTGTCTGGCTTGGCAACAGGCCATTGGTCCCGAGTGCCAAAGAACCAGACCGCCAGAGCCCCCAGCCAGGCCCGCGTGGGCCCCACCAGTGCCTCTGCCCCTGCTGCTCCAAGGACCCCAAGTCTCCAGCCCCCGAGATCCTGGACTTGGAGGGGCCTGGATGGCCTCCACCGGACCCCGCTGCCCCTCGCAGAGAAGGCAGCCAGTGCCTGTGTTCAGGAAGCTGCCTTGGCCCAAGCCCTGGACGCCACCCAAGTTGTATATTTTTTTATCTCTTGACCGAATGGACTTTGCACACTTTGGCCTAGGGTGGCCACACCTCTGTCCTGGCATCAGTGTGGGGGACACGATCGGGGGATGAGCCATGTGAATCCGCCAGAGCCCCCACGAGTGCGAGGACAGAGCCGCCCGAGCCTTCACCCCAGCACTGGCAAATAGGGCCTCTAAGGGCACTCGGGCTCAACCTAGCCCCGCCCACTGCCTCGGGAGTGGGGGAGGGTTGTTTCACTTTTTTGTTTTAATTTATCCTCTTTTTTTTTTTTTTTTTTCTCTTGCTTTGTGGGTTTGCCTGGTTTCTCTTGCATGGTTTGGAGCCGATCACGTTTCTCTCACCCCCTAGGGACCAGCAGGTGGAGAACCCCTGCCTCTGCTCAGGCTGGGGTCTAGGGGGACGGGCCCAAGGTCTCTGCTCAGAGAGGTGCTAGGGGAGCTGTCTAGCTCACTCTCCTTGGGGACCGGCTCAACAGGGGCTGTGGATTTGCTTTTGGTGTTGTTTAAAAAAAAAAAAAAAAAGAAAAAAATATATTTTTTTGAAGAAAGACTGCCCAGGGTCTTCTCCCTGATGGGTTGGGGCAGTTACCTGATTGTTGTTTTAATTTAAAAAAAAAAAAAAAAAGTGGGACACAGGTTGTGTGAGACTGTGTGTCATAGCGGCGAGCCCCACTCCTTGGTGAAGATCTGTGCCCACGGAAGGACCCCTTGATCCTGGGACAGGGCCAGGGGAGTGTGATTGGGGGAGGGGGTGCCTGCTGAACTCCCCAGGGCCCTGCACTTGACAGGCCCTTCCCCATGTGAGGACACGGAAGCTCCCAGACAAGGCTCCAGGCCCTGTGCTGGATGCTGGACAGAGCAGACACAGGCCCGATCCACTGGGGGAACGGCCCGTCCCGCCGCCATTGAAGGTTGCATCAGCCTTGGCACACTCACCTCCTCGAGGGTGTTGTGTTCCTGTCGCAGGTAACATTGTTCTCCCCGGTTCACGAGAAAACAGGCCCAGAAAGCTGAAGTGACTTGCTCAAAGCCACACACCTTGGGAGATGGAGGAACTGAGGCTTGGGGACAGGGATAGGCCCCCTGGAGAGGGCTCTGAGGAGAGCCGGGGGCAGCTCAAGGAAGGCCTCCTTGCCAGGGTCCAGTGGGGCTCTGTGATCCTGTGATCCTTGAGGCCTGGGCTAGGGCTGACACCCTCCCTAGCAGACGGGAATGTGTTTGCTTGTATAAGAACTGTGTCTGGCTTCAGGCACAGTTAGATCCAGGAACCTGGTTAATATCCCGAGGAATTTGTGTCCAGCTTAGCTTTGTTTCCTCTGTCTGGGCTTCATGCTTCCCTCATGAGGGCAAGTCAGGACCCAGTGGCTCCCCCAGCTTAGTGAAGTTCCAGCCCCCATCTCAGGGCTGATCTTTTAGCTAGGAAGAGGTCACATGGCCATCCTCCAACCAATCACGGGCCAGGAGGAACAAACACACGGGAGAGTCCACCTACCTACTCACATCTCAGGGTCTGAGAGCAAGGTCTCCCTCGTCCTCCATGGGAAATGGGGGCATGTTCCCAGAAGGAGGCACTGATCCCTTTGGGATCCATCTCTACTCTGCCTTCGTGCACACGCCTCTCATCTTCGGCTCAGCCGGAAGTGAGGTCTGGTTTTTGTCCCCAAGTTGGTCCCCAGTCTGGGATAGGTTTCTGCCTATTAACCCTTCCCTGGCACAGCACTTCATCATTTCAAGGCACTTTTGTGCGCCTCCCTCCCTCTCCCCGCTCTGGCCTCTGCACCCACTGAGCCCTGGGTCTGGAATCCCTTTCACCCACCATCCTGTGGCTGCCTGGCACCCCACCACCGTTCCTGGTTGACCATGTCCCTTCCTCAGGGAGGCCTCCCCACATCTGGTCCAGCCAGTGTAGCTAATCTCTATCAGCTTTATCTGGGTAGATTGGACCTGCCACTGTTCTGTCCCCAGTGCTGACATCTAGCAAGGCTTGTGTCAACCTTTGTTGAATGAAAAGGCGAATGAATGAATACACGAAGGAAAGGATGAGGGAGTGAATGAATTCTGAGGCTCTGTGTGTAGGTGCGCGCGTGGACGTCTGCGCGTGCGCGGATCGGCCCGCGGGCACGTGTGTGTGTGTGCGCGCGCGCGAATGTATATATGTGTGCGCGCACGGGATCCGTCGGACCCTGAGTCCCAGGGGCGCGGCCCCAGTAGTTCCTCCTGCCGCCGCCAGGAGGCGGCAGAACCCTGACTTTGACCCTGTGTCCCCTGAGCCCCGCCCGGCCTCGGAGCGCCCCGCCCGCCCCTTCTACTCCCCACACTCCAACCCCGCGCTCGAGGCTCTGGAGCCCCGGGGCGGGGTCTCGGGGTGGGCCAGGGGTCAGCGCCGGCGTCCGACCCTCTCAGCACAGTTCTCCCTCCCTGCACCATCAGCTGTCTGGCCCGCCTGTGCTCACCCACCCCTCTCCCTGCGTGCATGGGCCCTGTTGGGAGGTCTGGGGCTGATGCAGAGTGACAGGGTACAGGCCTGATTCGTCTACAGAAGCTCATGGGTGCACCCCCCTCCATAGCTGGCAAATCGCTCTACGGTTTACAGAGAGTGATACAGCGTACAAAGGACTTCGCGCTGTGCGGACCTGGGGGCTCTTTACAAAATCGTTTACAGGGTAATTTACATTTGCAAGACTGTACATGATTATAAAGCACTTTGTAGTTTACCAGGTAGTTTACCAAGCACTCTCCCCACTGGAAAGCACTTTAGAGTTTGCATATGAGTGCAAACACCAGTTGTTTACAGGTTCCATTACCGTTTATGGGATCCTAAAGCTTTTACAGGGTGTTCAGGCATCTGAGCAAGGGAAGCCAGTATGCAGATAATTTTGACATTTACAAAGGACCTGCTCAGTCCCCAGGCCCTGGACGGTTTATACAACCCATGACCTCAGTGAAGGCTTCCTGCCTGCTCTTCACTGAAAGTGGCAGGGCCCCCTCTTCCCTGTCCCCAGGCTGTGACGCGGAGGTCAGAGGCCCTTTTGCTAGGGCTGGATGTCTCCATTTCCCTCCAGGCAGCAGGGACTCAGAGGTGCCTATCCCCGGAGTTAATGAGTCTCTCTGGACTGATAGACAGATGGCAGAGGCACGTGGACTTTCTGTTTCAATCACAGTTGTGAGAGCCTCCTCATTAGGTAGCATTAAAATGCAGCATTTGGGACTGGTTGGGAATGGGAAGGCAGCCCCAGAAGGAAGATTTGGTGACTTCCCTTCTGGAAGCCAGGGAGGCAGCCTCCCTTGTTAAATATCAGCCCAGTCTCTCCTCTCCTCAGAACTGTGCTGTGGCTCCCGCCTCCCCTCCCCAGTCCAAACCTCCTGATGGCCCACAATGCCCATGCCAGCTGGCCTGCCCTCTCAACACGCTCCCACTTATTCTCTGAGCTTCAGCCACACGGTGCTCAAACACACCAAACCTGGACCCACCTCAGGGCCTTTGCACTAGCTCTTCTCTCTGCCCAGAACACTCTCTGTAGGTGTCCTCCTGGCTGGCTCAAATATCTCTGTTCACATGTGGCTTCCTGGCAGAAGCCTCCCTGACCACCCTGTCACTCTGTCCCCTCACCCTAGCTTATATTCTTCACGTTTATTTATTTACATTTTTGTCCACTGGCCACCTCTCCCACTAGACCATGAGCTCTTCTAGGGTCTGGATGGGTCTGTCTTGTTTAGAGCTTGGAATGGGGCCAGGAGGGTCTGGCAATGACAGAGGAAAGGGCAGGTGCGGGGAAGGTGCCCTCTGGCCTCAAGGCTGAACCTAGAACCAAGGCAGTGGGGCCCTGGGAGCCCAGCCCTGCCAGAACTGTGCCGAGGTTTGGGGGGTGAGGGTGGGGCTGTAGTTCTATTTATTCTGGGGCATCAGTCCTGGGAGGGCTCTCTAGGAGCAAGGTAACCCCCTCATCGTACTGAGTGGGGAGCCTGCACCTCGGTGAAGGGAAGCAAAGAGCTCAAGGCCACACGGCAAGCAGCAACGAGAGCTGGGCACCCGGGGCTCAGTTGGCGTCTCCCAAACATCAGCTGCCTCGCTCCGTGTCTGAAGGCAGGACTCCCAGTGACGCTGCAGACTTTAGCAGGGCAGTCCCGAGAACCGTGATTAAGGTTTACTCCCCTGCTCCAGTTTTTAAGCCTATTTGGGTAACGCTGGCCCAGGGAAGGGGGAAGGGGCTAGCAAACGGCTCCCAACGCCCAGCTTCATCTTGGGCTGTATCCCTGGCGGCCCGTGGGCAGGGGCGGAGGTTGAGCAAGCAGGGCTGGTATCATTTCCTCTCCCAGCAGGGACTTAGCATCTGGCCCAGCCTTCATCCGTGTACCGATCCTTCCCCAGCCAAACCCCCCACCTAGGGTCTGTGGCCTCTGCTTGCACACTTTCCCCGATGGGGAGCTCATTCCCCTTTAGACGTGCTTCCTGGAGGGATCAGAGATTCTACTTGTCCTGGTTCTACTCCCTGAGGCCTGTGACGTGAGCGCCTCATGTGTAAACCCTGGCACGCTGCAAATGTTCATTTCTTCGCCTCTTGTGAAAGCCGTTTCGAATCCTTTTGGAAACCAGGTGGGAGGGTCTATATATACATCAGCTGTGCTATGTTTATCGTAGCCCGTGTATCCTCACACCCGGGGGACTCGGGTTCTCTTGGAGGTGACGAAGGCTCAGCAAGGGTCTGGTCCTGCCTGCGCCCCCCCCGGACAGTGAGGCAGGGCTGGGTGAACCCAGAAACCCTGGAGTCCTGCCCCACTCCCCACCCCCGGCCCAAGCTTGGCCCTACCCAAGGGAGCCACCTGCCAAAGCCAGGTTTAGCTGCATCCGCCCCCGCCAGCCTTGCTGAAGCCGTGGGCTGCTCTATTCTCGTCCTGGGCTGGCCTCGCGGAGAGACTTGGGTGGAAGGAGGCTTAGGAGGCGGCAGCAGCTGTGACCTCTGTTGGGATGCACCAGTTCAGGGAGTTCTTCTCTTCCACGGCTCCCCATTGCCCGAGGGTCCAGGCAAAGGGAACTCAGTGGGGACTCCCTGCAGCAGAGCCTTGTCTGGATTGTTTGCTGCAGGGCTCGGCGCATGGAAGGTGTTGTCTGAGCACCCGCCGTGTGCCAGGCAGTGTTCTAGAACTGGAGCTCCAGCAGGGCTGAGGCCGACCTGGGCCTGCCCTCAGTGAGCTCCGCCAGGGCATCAGACACAGCACAAGGCAAACTCACAGATGCTTAAAGAAGCATTTCCTACTTCTCTTACATCATCACTCCCTAAGGAGAAGCATCAAATTAAATTAATTAATTAATTAAATCATTTACCTTTGTGAAACTTAATTATAATTAAGTAATTAAATTCAATTAATTAGGTAAATTATTTAAATGTAATTTCTCCTGAACGAGAGACACAGTATGAAGGAATAAAGATTTTGCCATGTGGGGGCCACAAATAATTGTACCACCTAAGCATTTTGTCACTCCCCCAAGAGCCAACTTTTGCCAGATGTATGGCTACGAGTATGCACGCAGTCAGCGTCGTGAAAGAAAAGGGGAGACGTGAGGGTGGGACCCTTACTGGGTACCGGCCATGGGAGACAGCCTACGGCCTCAGAAGACTCCATGTAAGGGGGCAGCAGTTGGAGAAGGAATTAAGTAGGCGAGGAATGGAGAGAGCATTCCAGGAGCAGTCTGTGCAAAGGTCCTGAGGAGGGAGGGGACTTGGTGCCGCTGAAGAGAATCGAGGGCTGGGAGCAGATCACACGGTGCCCTGCAGGCCACGCAAAGACTCTAGACTTTATTTTCAGGGTGTAAGGGGTGTTGTCGAAGGATTTTAAGCAGAGGAGAGACACGGTCAGACTTGCGCTAAGAACAATAACACTTTTTCTGAAATGTCCTCGTCTCTGCTACATAAATGCCTTTTTGTCATCAAAGTCCGGCTCCATGCCCCTGCAAAGGTTTATCTACCCCCTCCTACCCCGTCCCCAGCTCTTGGGTCAGATCGCCCTGCTTTGACTCTGTCGAAGCTGTGTGACCTTGAAGATGTCACAGTACCTCCCGAGATTCAGTTGCCTTCTCTACAAATTGGGGGTGCTGACACTGATCTTGGATTGTAGGTGGATTCCATGAAACCCCGGAGGGGCATCCTGGGCCTGGCACACAGTAGGTGCTCAGTTAATGAACCTGTCCCTCTGGTTCTTGTTCTTAAGCACCTTCTCGGGCCACTTCAGTGGATGGTGAGCACCAGGCACTGTGTTCCTCAGGCTCCAAATCCGTTCTCTGTCTCACAATTGCCTTGAAACGAAAACCCCGTTCACCATAGTCCCCCCAGGATATGTGGCCATGGCGAAGAGAGACTTGCCTGTTAAACTTTGGCCTCACCATCTGTCCTGGGACTGTAAGATTCCAAGGGCTTCTATGGCAGGTGCCCAATTCAGGGTCCCGGCGCCTCTGACTGCAGCAGGTGCAGAGCCTGGCCAGGTGTCTGACCCTACATCAGAGCCTACTTGGGCCTTCCCATCTATGGGCACCTTTCAGCAAATGATTACTTCTCAGGGCTCAGTTTTGTTGCCTGTGTGACGGAGCGGAGAGGTCCGTCCGCCCACCAGCCTGCCTCCTTGTATGATCTCAGTGAATGTCGATGAGGAAAGCTTGGGCGGGGGGGGGGGGGGCAGGCTTTG
Organism: Felis catus; assembly: GCF_018350175.1. Taxonomy (NCBI): domain Eukaryota; kingdom Metazoa; phylum Chordata; class Mammalia; order Carnivora; family Felidae; genus Felis; species Felis catus. The sequence goes on from NC_058381.1 coordinate 12,678,523, forward strand.
GGGTGGGGCCTTGGGTGGGGGCAAGGGTCAGGACCACTGGAGATGTCCTCCTTTCCATTTCTGTCTCGTTCTGGTCTTTCTGCCAGGGATTCCCTTCAGAACTCTTGGCTGCAAGCAACAGCAGGTGACTGTCCACCCGAGGTAAAGGGCGGATTTCTTAGCTCAGTCTCAGGGCTTACCCAGTGGATGTGAGGACTTTCAGTGACTGAGGAAGATACTGGGGCCTGGGCATCCAAGCCAGCCTGGGCCGGGACTCCACTATGGCCCTTGCCCAGTGTTAAGCTTCAAAGTCCCAGGCAGGAGCGGCCTACGCACCGAACCAAAGTCTGGCCGTTTCAGCTTCTGCAGGGGGAGACAGGGTGCTGCCTACCCGGGACTCGACACAGGAGCTCCTCTCAATTAAGAAGAGGTTTAGATGGGGGACAGCCACCCCGCCCCAACACACACATTCACTACACCTTCCCTTTTCTGCCTGTGAACTCCTACTCACCCCCCAAAACCTGCTTCCTCCAGCTCTGCCTTTGTGCGGTTTTCCTGTCTTCATCACTCCTTTCTCAGGGTTCCCACAGCACCTCGCTTCCCTCTCTCCAGCCCCAATCGCGCCGGGTGTGGCCACGTCTATGTCCAAGTCCCCTTCCTGCAGCCGACTCTGCTCCTTTGAAACACAGGTCGATCTGGCATTTGTCAAGCACTTGCCCTCTGCCAGGCACTGCTCCCTGCACTTTGCGTGGGTTGTTGCATTGAATTTTCACAACAGCCCTAGGAAGTGGGTTCTGTTGCCTTTCCCACTTTACAGATGATGAAACCGAGGCACAGAGATGCGAGGCGATTTGTTCAAGGTCACAGAGGTGGTGAGGGCCGGGCCTGGGATCCAAACTCAGGTAGCCTGGCTCTAAGGGCTGGTGAGTGAGGGAGAGTCCAGCCCCATTCAGGGAGGGGTCTGGCCACTCAGCTGCCCTTTTCCTCTCAGGTGTTTGAAGACCTCCCTCCCCGCCCCAGAGTGGGTTAATGGAGCCGAGTAAATATAATGCCAGTGTGTAAATGAAAAGCTCCGAGTCATTCAGGTCTTGAAGCTGTTAAAATGAAGAAAGCACACGGGTCTCAAAACATTGGCAAATGCTATTTTCAGGAGGAAGAGGGAGGAAGAGCTGGAGCGAGTGGGAACTTCTGGAGCCCTGGGTCAGACGGACCTGGGCCGGCAGTGTTGCCCAGTGTGGCCCGCGTGGCCAGGAGCGGCCCCTCCCCTCTATGTGGGGGAATGAAATCGCCTACCCGCCGCAGGGGCTCCTGTGCCTGTCCTTTGCCTCAGGCTCCAGGGCTCTGCCCAGGAGCTTTCTGTGGCCAGTGTGCTGCTGGAGAGACAAGACACGGGCCATCGCTGTCCCAGGCTTCCCCAGCTGGACAGAGCTCCAGGAGCCCCGGGGAACTGTGTCGAGAGCGCACCTAAATCGGCTCCTTTCTGCCCGGCTCTCACTTCCCTGTGGGTCTTTCCCAGGATTTCCTTGCTCCCGAATCCTTCTCTCAGCCTCTGCTGCGGGCGCTCCGAAGGAGGTGGCGCCTCTGTGAATTACCGGGGAAAGCCGATGCTAACAGAGGCCAGGTTGTCAGTCCGCGGAAATGCTCAGTAAATGCCACCTGAAGTCTTTACAGGGGTTCTCCCTACCCCACATGGGGCCACCCTGCCCCCAGAAGCTCCCCCAGCTCCCCACAGATTCTCACAGCCGTAGGCTTTTCTGTTACATTGCTCCGCCCTTCACCCACCCACCTCAGTCCCTCCGCTTCGGCTGTGTGGCCTTGGGTAAGTCGCTGCACCTCTCTGATTCTCCACATCCTGAGCTCCGTGTGCTGGGCCCTGTTGCTTTCTCTGGGCAAATGCCGGTGTGGTTTACTGGGCAACCGAATTGTGGGTCTCATGGCATCTGCCAGCACTCCTGGCTAAGGGTTCCAGGGCGGGTATCTTTGGGGTTGTCCTTGTTCATCTTGTTTGGATGAGGAGGGCAGGCCCAGGCTGGGGAAAGAGGTCGATGGGGTGGGAATCACAGAGGGCCTGGAAGGCTTCAGCTCCCCACGTGTGGGGACCAGAGGCTCCAGAGGCTGCCGACCCCCATCAGGGGGTCTCATACCGGATCCCCTCCGGATAATACTCCGGAGTATAACCTACGCTCCAGAGCTCCCCAGGATCAGGCCCCGGCCAGGGGGCAGAAACGCACCGTTGCTCGGCTTCTCCCATTTCTCCTGTTTCCCTCCCTCCCTTACTGGTTTCTGCTGGGAGCACTTCCTTCATGAAGCACTTGCTCCTGAATCCTGGTCCCAGGCTGTTCCTGACACAAGCGAGCCTGCTGGCGCTGGGTGCCACGGCGCCTTTTAATAGAGCAGGTTTAGCATTACGACCCAGGCTTGGCTGCTTATTAACACCGACAGCAAAATCCAACTGATGATGGTTTAAACCAGAGAGATGGTTATTTTTCTCTGTCCCGTAACAGCTTGAGGGACAGTGATCTGCAGCAACAGTGGCCGCTTCATGGTGTCAGGGCCTAGGTTCCTTCCATCTTGTTGCTCTGCTGTTCCCAGGGTGTTTGATGCCTCCATCCTTGTGACCCAGATGGTTCCTCAGCTCCAAACCCCATGTTCTGAGTGGCAGGATCGCGGGCATATCCCATCCTTTGGATATAGGCATAACCTGGAAGTAGTACCTCATTGGGTCACATCCCATTGGCCGCACTTCGGTCACATGCTCATCTGTAGCTGCAAGGGAGGCTGGGAAATGTAGTTTTTGTGTAGGCAGCCAGGGCCCTACCTAGACAGCAGGGGCTATATGACTGTAGAAGGAGGCGGAGTAGAGACGGGGAAATCTAACAAGTCCCACCACAAATAAGGGCACAAATGGTACTTTGAAGCTGGAACAAAAGTCTTCTTTCACTGAGAATGGTCTTTAAGAAAATATGCTGAGGATTCTGTGGATGAGGGGACTCCTGGGGGGGGGGGGCAGCACGGCACAGGGGAGCCATGGGATGCTGTGAAGTTTTTTAGAGATGTGCGGTGCACCGGGGCACCTTGGGGCCAGGAGTGGGGGAGGAAGGGACAAGAAGTGGCCGGGGTGGGGGGCCGCCTGTGGTGAGGATACTTTCACTGTGAAACCCAAGCTTCTCCACTTTTCAGTTAAAGTGTGACACGTACAGGAGCCTGGAAGGGAGTTGCAGATTGAGGAAAGGAGCCGGGGGCTCTCGGGAGCCTCACCAGGCAGGCAGTGGGGGGATTCGTCGCAAAAGACAAAGCCCAGCTGAGAATGCGAGAGACACGGGGCACTGGAACAGGTGGGGTTTAAGGGAGCCATCTGCCTCCCGAGGATTCCGGAGGAGCTTTGAGGAAACCAAATCTGTCTTATAAGGGGTAGAGGCAGATATTAATGGGCTGTTCTGTGAGGCTGATAACTGGGTTCTATTCATTTTCCGCATATGTTTGCAAAACTAGAATCGTGTCAGACATACAAACACGCACCCTTGGTTCACGCGGCCTTAGGTCCGAGGCTCTCTGTCCCACAATCACCATTTTGATGGCTTCTTAGCATTCCACGTTCCGTTCTTCGCCAAGGCAGTTCCCTGTTGTGGGATGTGGCCTCTGACTCCAAGTTTCTACTCCGGTAACTACCCCAGCGTGGACATCCTCGAGCAGGCAGCTTGGTTGGCGTTTCAGGGTTCAGATGATTTCCCTGGGCACGATTCCCAGAAGTGGGGCCAAGGGAAGCACATTTGCCTGGAAGGGCCACAGTGTGTGCAGCCACATGGCTTCCTGGCCCGGCTGTGCCAGGTTAGCCGTCCACCTGCAGAGCCTGAGAGAAACCTTCCCTCCCTAGGAAGGGTGTGCTAGCTTGGTTTCATTTTTCTCCCCCAGATTATGCTGCGTGTTCATTGTAGCCATTTTAGAAGATATTGAATGATTTAAAAAGAAAGCTCGCCTATGATCCATCCCATCTGCCAAAACGACTTATGCTTGGCATTTTTTAAAATTTATTTTTATTGAGACGTACTTGACATAGAGCACTGTGTAAGTTTAAGTGATGTATATCTTTCCAGCCTTTTCCTCTTTTAAAAATTTTTTTTCTTTTAAATGCTTATTTATTTTTGAGAGGGAGAGGGAGAGGGAGACAGAGCGTGAGCGGAGGAGGGGCAGAGGGAGAGGGAGACACAGAACCCGAAGCAGCCTCCGGGCTCCGAGCTGTCAGCACGGAGCCTGAGGCGGGGCTCGAACCCATGAACTGCGCATGACCTGAGCCGAAGCTGGACGCTTGATCGACTGAGCCACCCAAGTGCCCCACGAGCCTTTTTCTATGTAAATTTTTTTTATTGTACAAACATTTGCACACATGAGCCTTTTAGTATGAAAAGTCCAGACATATGTGAAATGAGACCAAGTAACGAGCCTCCAGATACCCAACACCCAGAGTGCTCAATGCACGCCAGTCCTGTCTTTACCCCTGCCCACTTTACTTCTTTACCTCCCAAATTCTTAGGGCCTACGTCCCATTCATTCCAGACATCGTATGATTACATCCACAAATACTATTCCAGAGTGTGCTTGCGAAAGATTAGGCCTTTAAAAACAGTAACAAGATCATTATTGGATGCTTCAGGTGTAACAATCATTCCTTAATATCAGCAAACATCCAGTCTCTGTTCAAACTTAGCACGTCTCCGAAATGTCAAAAAGAAGCAAAGACCAGTTTGAATCAGGATCTGAGGTCCCCCCCTCACACTCGCTGACGTATCTCCCAAGTGTCTTTCGTCTTGAGGTTACCCTGCCGTGTTTTCCTCCTTTTAATTTACTTGTTGAAGAAACAGGGCTTGAGAGGCCTACAGTTTCCCGTGGTTTGCGTTCTTCCTGCAAACCGGGAGCTGGGTCTAGAGACTTGATCAGATTCAGCTTGGAATTTTTCGTTGGCAAGAACGCTTGGTAGAGAGCTCTGTGGTCCTCCTGTGGGAGGCACGGAGTCCCGCTGTCTCTGCGGCGTGAGCAGCTGCTGATGGTCATTTGTTAGTGGTTGCAAGCTGGTGACATCCTAATTCTGTTGTCACTTCTTCACTCATTAGCTGAAATGTTTCTGCAGAGAGAAACTCACCCTCGTCTCCTATTTGCCTACCTGGTGATACAGGTTGTAAAGGAAAAGGTGGAGGGCCTGCTTGTGGAGTCCCTGTAGTTTTCTAAGTTACATTCGTCGTCCCACGGTGACCAAACAGGGATTGAAGAAATAATTTTGAACGCCTGGATTCAAAGATACTTTATATATTTCAATTGGTTGTGAGAGTCACCCTTACTGGGGGTTTCTCTCCTGCATGTAATCGTTAAAAAATATATGGTTTAGCGGCCCCTGGGTGGCTCAGTCGGTTGAGCTTCTGACTCTGGATTTCTGCTCAGGTCGTGATATCATGGTTTGTGAGTTTGAGCCATGGGTTGGGCTCTGCACTGAGAGTGCAGAGCCTGCTTGGGATTCTCTGTCTTTCTCTCTCTCTCTCTCTCTTTCTCTGCCCCTCCCCTGCTCATTCTCTCTCTCAAAATAAATCAAGAAACATTAAAAAAATATACGGTTTATTCTTGGTGGCACTTGTAAAACAGGGCCACACATTTTTGGACATTCATGCCACTGAGAGATGCGGTCTATGTCCCCCCCCCCCCTTGGTTCTGGGTGACTTGTGACCACTTCGGCCACCAGCAGCGTGCGGCAGGAGTGATTCTCTGGGCCTTCCGAGTTCGGTTGTACACGGCCACAGAACCTAATACTGACTCACTCAAGACACCGATGCTTGGACCCCTCCCTGCTCCAAGACCCTTTGCTGGGTCTTTGCTGGAGAGGCCACGGGTATCACGCATCGATCCACAGTCCCCTCGAAGCCCAGCTTGCCAGCTGGCCCCACCAAATGCCAGTCACGTGAGTAAAGCCATCCTGGACCTTCCAGGCCAGCTCACCTCCAACTGGATGCCAGTGAGTGACCCACACCGACACCATGTGGAAAAGCAAAACCCAGGCAGCCAGCCCTCCCTCCCTGAATTCCTGACCCACGAAACAATTTAATAACAAGATAACTGTCTAAGCCTACTGTTGGGGTAGTTCATGGTACAACAGATAATCAGAACATTCTTCCTTTCGGATTTGTAACATAAGCTGGCCATATCCACATGCATCCCCCTCCTTTAATAGATAAAATATACCATAGTCACTTCCCTCCACCTCACGTTTTTTTCACCACACAGTATATGTTCTGGCCACCACTCCAGAGAGATTTAAAGAAAGTTTCCTTTCTTAGACAACCTAAAAACGTTTTTCTATTAATAGGTGAGTTAAGACCACAGAATCAATATGTTTAGCCTCAGTTCTGTCATATTGTTTTATGTTACACTTATGCCTATGTAAGCTTTTAAAACGAATTGTCTTTCGGTATATTTTTTATTTCCTCTCTCTCTTTGACTTTATCTCTTTGGTACTTAGGAAAGGTTCATATTTTTGTTCCAATTGTTACATTTTTTTTAACATTTATTTATTTATTTTGAGCGAGAGGGAGAGAACAGGGGAGGGGCAGAGAGAGAGGGAGAAAGAGAATCCCAAGCAGGCTCCATTCTCAGTGTGGAGCGCGACGCAGGGCTCGATCTCACGGACCGTGAGACCATGACCTGAGCCGAAATCGAGAGTCGGATGCTTCACCGACTGAGCCACTCGGGCGCCTCTGCTCTAACTGTTGCTCCCTTTACACTAATCTCCGTAGGAAATAGTTTCAGTTCCCTCTCTTTTTGTCTATTGGCTCTCTACCACGGGCGATACTGAAACTTGCTATGATCCTCTTCAGCCTCTGATTCGAATTAACACCGGTTTGCTCCCAGACACTGACCAGTCAGTAAGCTTCTTCCAGGTTCTCTACGCTCCTCTGACGCTCCCTCCAACATCTGATGGTTGTACCGCAGCGCCCTATCCTGTGTCTGTTACAGCCACTCTTTGGTCTCAACCGTACAAGTAACTATGTGCCCCCTACGACTACCACTCACCATCAGCCCCTTTGTTTGTGTGTCTCCGGTCATTTTAGTTGTCTGAACTGGTTTTCCGATAGGGTCCTCAGGAGGTGCCCACGGGAACAATATTCTCGGAGTCCTTGATTGTTGATAAGTGTTCATAACCTTTACGCTCGAAAATTGGTTTGGCTGGATGTGCCACCCTTGGCTCCGGCTGTTCTCCCTTAATATTGCAAATACGCCTTCTGTTGCTTCTGACAGGAAGTGTCGATGTGGGTAAGTCTGAGAAAGACCCGATATTCCTGAGAAGTGACTGTGTCTTTTTTGCCTGGACTCCCAAAGGCATCTGCAGACTGTGTCGTAGAATATGACATCTCTCTGTTGGATATTCTGGGTCAGTTTTTCCAGGTACCCAGCGTTGTTTCAAGTTAGTTATTTCAGGAAGGTGTTTTGTTTGTTTGTTTCTTAATTATAGTGTTTGACCTTTGTTTGATTCTTTAGCCTTGATTACCTTCTTCAGTGACTTCTATTACACATATGTTAGGTCTTTCTGGCTGCTCTCTGTATAGACACTTTTTCTCAAATCCAGCTTCTCTCCTCCACTTTTTTAAAAAGTTTATTTCTTTGTTTTGAGAGAGAGAGCTGAGGAGGGGAAGAAAGGGAGAGAGAGAGAGAGAGAGAGAGAGAGAGAGAGAGAGAGAGAAAGAGAGAGAGAATCTGTGCTGACAGCACAGTGCCTGATGCGGGGCTTGATCCCACAAACTGTGAGATCATCCTGAGCCAAAATCAAAAGCTGAACACTTAACTGACTGAGCTACCCAGGTGCCCCTTCCATTTTTTTTTTTTTTTTTTAATGCTTCACCACTTATGTTCTGACTTTCTTCGGCATGTCTTTTGTGTTTATTTGCTCTGACGCTCTGTTCAGTTTTGGCTTTCTTCTTCTTCTTCTTCTTCTTCTTCTTCTTCTTTTCTAATGTTTATTTATTTTTGTGCAGCAAGAGACAGAATGCGAGTGGGGGAGGGGCAGAGAGAGAGGGAGACACAGAATCCGAAGCGGGCTCCAGGCTCCGAGCTGTCAGCACAGAACCTGACACGAGCCTCGAACCCACAAACCTCGAGATCATGACCTGAGCTGAAGTCCAATGCTTAGGACACTTAACTGACTGAGCTACCCAGGTGCCCCTAGGCTTTATTCTTTAATAAGGTTTTCCTTTTATTTCTAATTTCAATCTCAGTTCTAGCACAACTTTTCTGAGGTCTTTTCATTTTGAATATTCTTCTGTATCTTTTATTACTTAAAAAATTTCTGTTGACTCATTTTTAAATACCAGGATACTTTTTTTTTTTTTTTTAATGTTCTTAGGCATGTGTTGCATGGGCGCACATTTCTGGGATGCCCTCATTATCTGTAGGGACGTTGCCTGTTATTCTCATTTTTATTACGATAACTTTACAGTAATCATTTTCTGATGCTCGTGTTTATGTGAAAGGACTTTTCTGAACTTTCCAGAGGAGGGATGGGTCAGAATCAGCTTTGTAGCTCCATAGTCCCCTCTTCTGTTGTGTCTATGAAATGTTAAAAAAAAAAAAAGTCTCAGGGGCGCCTGGGTGGCGCAGTCGGTTAAGCGTCCGACTTCAGCCAGGTCACGATCTCGCGGTCCGTGAGTTCGAGCCCCGCATCGGGCTCTGGGCTGATGGCTCAGAGCCTGGAGCCTGTTTCCGATTCTGTGCCTCCCTCTCTCTCTATCCCTCCCCTGTTCATGCCCTGTCTCTCTCTGTCGCAAAAATAAATAAAAAACGTTGAAAAAAAAAAAGTCTCATATCCCCCTTCTCCTTTCTACGTAGACCTTTCTTTTTTCCTTCCTTCCTTCCTTCCTTCCTTCTTTTCTTTCTTTCCTTCTTTCCTCTTTCTTTCTTTCTTTCTTTCTTTCTTTCTTTCTTTCTTTCTCTTCCTCTTGTGTCTACTTTTGGGTTTCTATTGTCTCTGTTTTGTCCAGTTTGTCTCCTACTCCTTCTTGTCTGCGGCCCTGCCCTGAAGTGGAGTTTCAGTTCATTAGTATCGAGAGTTCACAGGGTCCACTCTGCTGCAGCCTCCTCAGATCTTTCCGTGGGCCACTTGCGCTCACCCACACTTGGGAGCTGTGTGCCGAGTCCTCCCAGTTTCCACAAAGCATATATCCCTTCCTGGCTGAAGCCGCGAAGACTGGGTCTGCCCCTCTGCCTCTTTCTTTCACTGCTGTGGTCGTCTTGGAAGACGGAGCTTCATCTAAGATGGAAGGGCCCGGACCCCTCTGAGTCCTGGATCCCTCATCTGTCCCTATGTTTGCTCAGACTGAACGTGAGCAAAGAGTAATGGTAAGTCATTGAACTTTGGGGCTTATTCACACAGCCTGTCCGATTGTGACTCCCACAGAAATTGATTTGTAAGAGAAATGCTGGCATTGCAAAGCTCTGAACGAGGTGGTATTGGCTTAGCACCGTAGGGGCAGGTGCTAAGGAAATGTATCAGAGGCCAGAGAGGCAGAGATCCACGTTACACATTTCACAAGCCTGTCTCCTGTGACCATTTGGAAAGTACGAGTACCTCCTGGATTTATAGTTCTAGAGAAAGAGGTTGGAAAAGAAGATGCACATAAAGTTTCTTCACTGCTGTTGGCTGCATCTGGTGAGGATTATGAGGAAGACATCAGCTCAAAAGGAATGGAAAGGAGTTGGGATCAATCAGAAGGTCAGGATGGAGTAGGGCGGACACACTCAGGCCTTCTGGATTCCCAGCAGTCTGAGGTGGTATTTAAGACGCTTTGGGCCTAAAACCCAGCAACATCTGTCAGTTGATCAAGGTGATTGAGGGTAAATATGAGAGTAGGGCGTGGCCTTCTCACCTGTCGTTTCAGGTGGATTCAGCCATTAAATTGTGAGAAAGGGCCCAGAGGTGATCAAGCAAAGACACAAGGTGAGCATGTGCACATAGAACAGACCTGAGTCAAATCAGTCAGATGCCTACTAGATTTTTAAAGGGACTGTAATTCCAATGAGATCTCATGCCTGGCCTGCAAAAGCCTTTGATAATTCGAGACTTCAAATGGAATGAAATGATGTTTGAGCCTTCACCCTTCCTAGGAGACAGGAAGCAGACTGAGAACGTGAGAAAACTCGCTCCAGAAATGGTCAAGAAGGCGAATAAAACCCAGGGGGCAAAGAAGAGTCCCAAAAGTCACCGTGGAGGACATTGGACTTGGAGATTCTCTCAGAGGGAGGAGTCAGGGCTGCAGTCAGGAAACTTCTCACCCTCAAGGTGGGGGCTGCACAAAGTATCCCTGGTGAGTTCTCAACATTGCTGTGATTTCTCAAATTCTAGAAGTTTTTTTTATTAGAAATTATCGATGAGGGCACCTGGGTGGCTCAGTCGGTTGAGCATCTGACTTTGACTCAGGTCATGATCTCACGGTTCGTGGGTTCAAGCCCCACATCGGGTTTTGTGCTGACAGCTCAGAGCCTGGAGCCTGCTTCAGATTCTATCTCCCTCTCTCTCTGCCCCTCCCCCGCTCATGCTTTGTCTCTCTCTTTCTCTCAAAAATAAAATAAACATTAAACATTAAAAAAAATTTTTTTTAACGTTTATTTATTTTGAGACAGAGAGAGACAGAGCATGAACGGGGGAGGGGCAGAGAGAGAGGGAGACACAGAACCGGAAGCAGGCTCCAGGCTCCGAGCCATCAGCCCAGAGCCCGACGCGGGGCTTGAACTCCCGGAACGTGAGATCGTGACCTGAGCTGAAGTCGGACGCTTAACCGACTGAGCCACCCAGGCGCCCCCATTAAAAAATTTTTAAAAATTATAGATGAATTTTTGAAATGTCTTGATGGATTCCAAACAGGAATGCAGATTGTGGTTATCGGATCCCTATTCCACTGGAATACATCGGGTGTGTGTGGAAAGGGGTATGTGACTTGCGGTTTTAGTTCAGAAGGCTCTGGACAAAGAGGAGGGACCACTGCAGGTTGCCCATGGACCCTGCACTCTCAGCGGGAGGCAGTGACTGGGTGGGACCTAGGTGTTCTCCCTTAAGGGAGGGGTGTATTCTCTGTAGGAAGGACGGGGCAGGCCGTATTTGAAGTGTTATGGCAGAGACAACCAGCACTTGCTGAAGATCCGTGTTTCCAGTCTTCCTTGCCATGGGGGTGGAGTCATGTGACTCATTCTGGCCACGGACTAATCCCAGATGTGACCTGGGTTAATTTCTATTTAAAAAAAAAAAGACCTTTTTAAGAAATGTTTATTTATCTTTGAGAGAGAGGGGGGAGACAGAGCTCAAGCAGGGAAGGGGCAGAGAGAGAGGGAGACACAGAATCCAAAACAGGCTCCGGGCTCCGAGCTGTCAGCACAGCGCCCGATGCGGGGCTGGAACTCACGAACCGCGAGATCATGACCCGAGCTGAAGCTGGACGCTCAACCCACTGAGCCACCCAGGCACCCCGACCTGGGTCAATTTCAAGTTGACCCAGATAAGAACTGGAACTCTCCCCCAACGTTTGTCCGTTGGTGGTGGTAACTGTGGAAGTCACGTGTTGAGATGGTGGAGCCAGAAAATGGAGGCTGCCTGGACGCCTGGGACACCACGTGGAGGAGAGAGCTACTCTGGACAGTCATCCAACTTATCTGAGACTGAGACATGGGGATGAGACAAAAACCTTACTTCGGTCAAGCCACCAACATTGTGGGGGTTTGTTACCATAGCACATCTTTAGTCTTCTTGGCCAACAGAGATAAGTAGTAAACTTTTTTCACCCAAAATCGAGCCTACCAGCCAGGTTATTTATAGCATGCTTTTAAAAAACTGTTAAGGGGCGCCTGGGTGACTCAGTCAGTGACTCTTGATTTTGGCTCAGGTCACAATCCCAGGGTTGTGGGATCGAGCTCTGAGTTGGGCTCCGTGCTGAGCGTGGAGCCTGCTCAAGATTCTCTCCCTCCCTTTCTCTCTTCCCCCTCCCCTGCTCTCTGTCTTTCAAAAAAAAAAAAAAAAAACTGTAAAAAATCAGCTTCACTGAGGTACAATTTACAGATAATAAAATGTTTGTCTGTAGGGGCACCTGGGTGGCTGAGTCAGGTTAAGTGTCCGACTTCGGCTCAGGTCATGATCTCGTGGTTCGTGGGTTCAAGCCCCATGTTAGGTTCTGTGCTGACAGCTCAGAGCCTAGAGTCAGCTTCAGATTCTGTGTCTCCCTCTGTCTCTGCCCCTCCCCTGCTCATGCTCTGTCTGTATGTCTCCCTCTCTCTCTCTCCCAAAAATACTAGGCATTAAAAAAATTAAAATATTTGTCTATAAATCAAATCGTTTACAGACAATAGACTCCACCGATGTTAAGTGTCATTTTGATGATTTTAGTAAGTGTACCCAGCTGTGTAACCACAAGATAGAGAACACAGAATCCACAAGATAGAGAACCACAAGATAGAGAACACTTCCTTCACCCCCCTCCCCCCAAAGTCCCTCTTGCTGATTTGCACTTGAACTCTGTTCTCACCCCAGCTCCTGACCCACACTGATTCGTTTTCTGTCACTGTAGCTTTGCCTGTTCCAGACTGCTACATCGACGGAATCACACTGCAACTAGCCTTTGGTGTCTAGATTCATTCATTTAACACAACGTCTCTGAGATTCATCCAGAAGTTTGTTCCTGTTTATTGTCAACTAGAAGTCCACAGCATGGCTGCATCACCCGATGGACATTTGGGTTATTTCCAGTTTTTGACTACTGCAAATAAAACTTATTACCATTTGCGCCCAAGTTTTTGTGGTCACATTTTCATCTCTCTCGGCTCCATTTCTAAGAGTGTCATCTCTGGGTTGTATGGTCCATGTGTGTTTGACTTTAGAGACTTTAGCCTCTCCCAACGTGGCTGTACCGTTTTGGATTCCAGTCTATCAGAGTATAACCTGCTTTCCAACTTAACTAGTATTGCCCTGCTGAAGGAGACGTTTTTCCGAGACACGACTTCAGTGGTTTTGATAGTTCAAACCATCCCGTTGTTTAACATTGAGGTCACTTGTCTATCTCCCCGATGGTAGGTGTGACTGTGAAGGACACCTTGTACGTGAATTGCAGTGCACGTCTCCACTCATTATCTAAGGTGAAGTTCCTGAAGTTATTCCAGGTTAAAGGGTACAGACTTTGCTTTAGACTTTGGAGATATATTGACATCTATTGCCTTCTTAAACCATTGTACCGACTCATAAGGGCACCAACAGTATGGTAGCATGTTCATGTAATTTGAAATTTCTCATGTAATTTGACAGACCCCCTTCGTATAAAGGGGATATCAGTCTTTTCTGTGTCTTATGCATCGTTAATAGTTTTCCCAGTTTTTGTTTTGTGGGTTTTTTTTTTTTTTTGTCCTTTTAACTCTGCTCAGGGTGTTTTCATCCACAGACATATTTATTTATTTACTTATTTATTTATTTAAAACGTTTATTCATTTTTGAGAGAGACAGTGAGCATGAGCAGGGGAGGGGCAGAGAGAGAGGGAGACAGAGGATCCAAAGCGGGCTCCATGCTGACCGCAGCGAGCCTGATGCGGGGCTAGAACTCATGAACCATGAGCTGAAGTTGGACACTCAACGGACTGAGCCACCCAGGCGCCCCTCATCCACAGACATTGTAAACTGTTTTGTCATCCACCATGTCAACTGATTCTTTTGTGATTGCTGTCTTTGGTGTTACGCTTGGAGAGGCCTTCCTCATCTGAAGATTATAAAAATAGTCACCTAGATTCCTTTACGTTTTAAAGAACTTCAATCTTTACATTTAGCACTTTGTGTATTTATTTTGTAACCGTGACATTTATGAGGCACACCGAAGAGTCCACAACACGTATGCAAGTTTGACAAATCATAGCAATAAAAGTGCACACCCCAAAAATAATCAGAAGAAAAACAAGTCACAGGAAGGACACGGCATTTGCTTTCTTCGTTTCACTTGTGCAGAGATTAAAACTGAGCAAAACTGAACTATATATTATTTAAGCGAAACTCTAAGAAAGGCAAGGAAATGAATGGCATTCTGAGGGGCCATTCCTTCTACAGGGGAGGGTGGGGTGGAACCAGGCAGGGACCCTCAGAGCTTCAAAGGTAACGGATGCTCTCTCATCTTCAGATGGGGGGTGGGCCCACTGGGGTTCATCTTAGCATTCTGGTTTAAAGTGGACACAGTCATTTTATATGCCCTTTGGCATGTATATTCCACGTAACATTGAAACGCTTTTTTAATGGTGGTGAAATACACGGAACATAAAACTTACCGTAAAAGCTAAGTATACAGTTCACTAGTGTTAAGTACACTCACATTGTTATGCAACCAATCTCCAGAACTTTCATCCTACAGAACTAAAACTCCATCCCCCACTAAACAACAACTCCCCACTCCCTCCTGTCCCCACCCCACCCCTGGCAATAGCCATTCTACTTTCCGTCTCTATGAATTTAACTACCCTAGGTGCTTTATATAAGTGGAATCATACAAGATTTGTATTCTGTGACTGGTGTATTTCATTTACTATAATGTCCTCAAGGTTCAGCCATGTTGTAGCATGCATCAGAATTTGCTTCCTTTCTAAGGCTAAATAATATTCTATGGTATCAATACACCACATTTTATTTATCCGTTTATCCGTCCATGGACTCCACATAGAATTAAAAAATAAATAAATAGAAATGTCAACTCTCTGCTTCTGCATTTGACTCTCTAATTTACTAGGAGTGCATTTGGGTGTGTGGTGTGAGGTAGGGGCGGGCAGCCTACTCTGAGTTTCTCCACTTCTGAGAACTGTGAGAAATCCAGTCCTTCATTTTACAAGCTTTAGTGTAAACGTACACCGTGTAGAGATGCCAAAAGAAAGCATTTCATCTTTCATTCGTCAAGTGTTAATCGAGGACCTGCTACCTGCCAGGAACTCTTTAGGGCCTGGGGGTGCAGCTCCGTGAAGACGGATGTAGACCCTGCCCTCACTCTGCCCGTGACGGAGGACAGAGTGGTCACTTCCAGCTTGTGAGGGATGTGGAGAGAAGGCTTCTGAGAGAAGGTGGCCCTGATCTGGGCCCTAACACCTGAATGGAGCTTGTAAAGAGCTAAGAAGAGAGACATTGAGAGAACAACCAAGCCACAGGCCTGAAAGTCTAACGCAGCTATCATTCCCTGCCTGGTCGGTTAGAAAGCATTTAGCTGCAGGTGACAGAGGTCCCCAGCCACAGTGGCTTGAATGATCATATGAAGTTCAGAGGCAGCTGGTTGCTTAGCTCGATGGAGCCCCACCCCCTTCCACCCTTCAGTTTTGCCCCCCGTCAGTGTGTCGCCTCCATCACAGGCTTATTGTGCTACAGCTGCAAGACGGGCGCCTCAGATTCATCCATCACATCCTTTCACTGCGGCCTCCAGAGGCTGGAGGCCACGGGGTAGCCGATGTGTAGAGTCCGCTCCTCCGGCATCTCTCTCTTTGTTCCAGGAATGCCATCTTCCCCAGCCTTCCCTTCGGTCTCACTGATCGGAACGAGTCCCACGACAACCATAGACCAACGCCTGGCAATGCGGGAGGAGATTCGTGACTGGCTTAGGCCCAACAGGATTCATCCTCTAGAGTTGGGCTGTCCAATATGGTAGCCACTAGCCACGAGTGGTCATTGAACACTTGAACTGTACGTAGCTAGGGAGACTGGGGAATTGAATTTTTATTGAATTGAATTGTGATTAATCACTTAAATGTTTTTTAATTTATTTTGAGAGAGGGAGGGAGAGAGAATCCCAAGCAGGCTGCGCCCTCACCATGGAGCCCGATGCGGGGCTCGATGTCACGACTGTGAGATCATGACCTGAGTGGAAATTGAGGGTTGGATGCTTAACCCGCCGAGCCACCCAGGCGCTCCTTGATTAATTTGAATGTACATAGCTCCACGTGGTTAGAGCCCGCTGTAATGGACAGCACAGCGCTAGGGTCTGGGCACTTCGCCTTTGGCTAAGTAAGGTCTGGGTAGGTTTATCGGGGGAGAAGGGAGGCAGCTGGTGAGTGGGTAGTAACCGAAGGTGTGGCTTCACCACGTCCAAGACCTCCAGCCCCGTCCTGAGCATTATAGAAACCCATTTCCTCTTCAGTATCTCCGAAGCCCCTCTAGCTCTGATTTCCTGCCTCTATTAAACGCTCCAGCCCCGCGTCGGGTCTCTCGGGCTGAGGGCCTGAAGAATACAGAGAAACTGACACAGCGGCATAATTCTGAACGTCCTTTATCTTGTCCTGAGTCACACTCTTTAACTTGCTCCGGCCTGCTGGACCACAGAGGACGGGAGGAGCCAATTGCAGATGCGTCGTCTGGAGAAATGCGAATGTGAGCCGCCCTCAGGGAGGGGCATCGCCAGCCCATTTCACAGGCGAGAAAGGCGAAGCTGTCCCACCGGGCTGGAATGTGCACCTGGTCTGGCTCACCCAGAGCATGTATGGTCTCCTATGAGGCCTCTGGAGTCAGAGCTGGAGGCAGCCGCAGGCCTCAGCCCATAACTCAGGGGGAAGTCAATGGAAACATCGTTTGGGTGTATTTTTAACCTCGCTGGCTGCGAGCTGAGAGCCCAGCGCTGCTCTGCACCATCAGTGAGGATAAATGGGCGAAGTGGTGGGCAGAGGCATCTGGCTGACCAGCCCTTCCCAGGGAGTCGGGGCGGGGCAATGAGCCATGACTTGATGATGGAAAATCGAGGCTCAGACGGCATGGACGTAGCCAAGGTCACATAGTATGTGTGTGGGAGGGTGTGCTGGGGGGGGGGGGCAGAGTTGAGAGCTGAAAAGCCACCAGACGCCGGTGCCCTATTGCCGCGGTGGGGGAAGCGCTTGGGCTCTGGAGTGAAGACTTGTCTAGAAGCCTAGCTCCACCTCTGATCAGTGATACATCCTTGGGCTCAGTTTCCTCCTCCACCAAACGGTATCATACAGAGCACTACCTCGCGGGGTGGGCGTGGGCCTTGCCACCGCCCATGGCAAACCCTCAGAAACAATTCCTACGTTGGTGTGGCTGGCTCTGCTCTCTCCCTACCAGCCCGCAGGGCATGTCCACAGCGACTGCGTGGGCAGCCGCTCTCACGAGGTAAGACACGGGCGCAAGGCCACACACGCTGGAACGCTGGTGCTTTTGCTTCCTGGCCCGGGCTCCTAACGGTTACCCTCCAGGAGACGCTGGCTGTTGAGCGCTTACTGGCGGCGCTGGTTTCCCTCATCTCCGGATCCCGGCGCATCCACGACCCCCACTCCCTGCGCAGGCCTCAGGCCCCCCCTCCCTCATCCTGCTGATCGCTGCCTCTGCTGCTTGGAAACCTCCATTCCTGCTTGCAACCTCAGGAGCTTCTTGGTTTGGCCATCCATTCATGTATTCATTTACTCATTTACTTATTCGCTTACTCCTTCCACACGTTTCCTCCGGCCCCGCTGTGAGCAGACAGTCTGCGGACACAGCACCGAACACAGCCTGCCCCTGTGGAGCTAACAGACATCAAAGAAATAAATAATCATAATTACAGGCCTAAGAGGTGTTCATGGAGAGGGAAGAGGGTAGGGGCGGCTGTCCAGCATTTGGCTGAGCTGTGCGGGAATCTGTCAGAGGAGGTGACAAAGAGTCGAAGCTTCAATAATGAGAAGGAACCGGCCATGCAGGGAGCTAGGGGACAGTGGTCCCGGCAGGGGCACGTGCACAGGGCCTGCGGTGAGGTACGAGCCAGGTCTACTGGAGGGATGGAGAGAGACCAGGTTGGCTGAGCGAGCAGTCTGCTGGGGAACCCAGGCTGGCGGGCCCCCCCCCCCTTGTTGGAGTCCAGCCAATCCCAGCCCTGGCCGCGTGTGGGAGTCACGGGCGTGGGGAGAGGGCAAGGCTTGTTAAGATACAAATTCTGGAGCCCTATCCCTGCGGAGTTTGATTTGCAGTCTGAGGCGGGGCCCCATGACCCATGATTTTTCACAACGCTCATCCCCCCGTCCCCACCCAGTGACTCAGACCCACGACTGGGTTTGACTCGGTGGGAACAGACGCAGCACCTCAGAAATGCATTTTCCTGGAGAACTGCAGTCAGAGACGGTGCCCGGCTTCGGTTTCCCTGCATGGTTCCTGCCGCCCGAAGACTCTTGTGGTAGTAGGAGAGGTGGGGCTGAAGTGATCGTTTTAGCTCAGCGCTGGGGACCGAGGGGTCACAGAGAGATAAGTCCTACCTGAGATCAGAGGAGAGCAAGCAGGGCCAAAAAAGCGAAGCTGGTCTGGGCCTTGAGGATCGCATACGCGTGGGGCCATGGTTTGGCGAGGAAGAAGAAAAGGGTGCACCGGGCAGAAGGAACAGCAGTTGCAAAGGTGTGTGGCCTGTGCAGAAAATGTTGAACTTGCCCCGGGGAGGCTGGCACGGGGTGGGGAGGGGGGTGGAGCAGGCGGGAGGGGGATGGTTGCCAGCCGGCCGGAAGCCAAGCCAGCCAGAGTCCTTCTCCTCTCCTCTCTTTGGCCACCATTCAGAGCACAGCTGACTTTCCAGCTAGACAAGGAGCCCCCTCCTCGTGGCCCCGAAGTCGAGAGGGAGGAGGCTGATGCCGGCTCTTTCAGTCTCTCTGGCAGGGGCTCGGCTGCCACTCAATCAATGAGCAGCCAGTGCAGAAATGTCAGGGCCAATTAGAAGGCATGAGCCTTATCGTCCACGATACATCTGTATGAACGAGGCTTTTAATGATGCCACCGAAGCTGCTGGCAGAACCTGTCACGGCCACCCATCCCCTGGTGGGCACTTCGCATGGGCTGCATCCTTGGTTTCCTCTGGATGGGAGGGGAGGTCGGATGTCCCTCTTCAGAGGGAGAGGAGGCCTTGAGCTTCGGCCCATGGAAACCTTGATCTCCTCACTATCGAGTGGGGACATGGGGGATGTCAATAGCTACCGCACCGTAACAAACAGCCCCTAAGCGCAGGGGTACAAAACAACAATTTCATTTAGCTGACAATTCTGTGGATTGGCGATTTGGGTTGGGCTCAGCTGCTCTCTGCCGGGATGGCTCACCATGTGCAGTCTCGGCTGGGACGGCTGGGCCCCCCTCCCCAAGAGGCCTCTCACCCTCCGGCAGGCCAGCCGGGCCTGTCCATGTGGCAGAAGGGTCTCCAGTACAGCAGTGGGAGCCGCAAGGCCTCCTGAAACCTCGTCTGACCCCTGGCCTGGCCTCGTCTGACACCTGCCTCTCATGTTACCGGCCCTGCAAATCCCATGATTCAAGGGGACAGGATCTATCTCTTTTTTTGTTTTCAATTTTTTAAACATTTATTCAGTTTTGAGAGACAGAGAGAGAGACAGAGCATGAGCAGGGGAGGGGTAAAGTGAGTGAGAGACACAGAATCGGAAGCAGGCTCCAGGCTCTGAGCTGTCAGCACAGAGCCCGACGCGGGGCTCGAACTCACGAGCTGTGAGATCATGACCTGAGCCGAAGTTGGCCGCTTAACCGACTGAGCCACCCAGGCGTCCTATCTCTCTCTTTTTTTTAAAGTTTATTTTTTAAATTTATTTTTGAGAGTGATAGAGAGGAAGCAGGGGAGGGACAGAGAGAGAGAGGGAGACAGAATCCCAAGCAGGCTCCGTGCTGTCAGTGTAGAGCCCGACACAGGGCTTGAACTCACAAACCGTGAGGTCGTGACCTGAGCCGAAATCAAGAATCGGACACTTAACCAACTGAACCACCCAGGTGCCCCTGAATCCTAGCTCTTGATGGAAGTTGCTGCAAAGAATTTGGGGCTGTGTTTGCAATTTACACACGGCTGATAGGAGTCATGCAGTCCATCAGTAAAGATGTTCTGGGCTCCCACGTCTTATGCTGGGTGTTGCTGGGGCCACAGAAGGAAATCAGGCTCAGTTTCTGCTTTCCAGAAGCCTCTGGTTTGACGGAGGAGGTATACATAGTCAGATGGGGGGGACATCCAAGGTGCTAGAAGGGGAAGGTTTGGCCTAACACAGAAATGAGGTCATGGAGGTGGGACGTGGGGAATAAACTCTAATGGCCTTTCTAAACTATAAAGTGCCTTACGGCTCTAGGGGATGAGAGCGACCATTGATTTTGCATTTATTATTTACCAGGGGTGTTCATGACTATCTTCAGGTTATTTGGCTTCGGGTTGTTAGCTGAGGCCCAGAGCAGGTGAGGTCACACAGCCTGAGGCAGGTCTAGGATTGGAACCTAAGGGTGTCTGGCTTTTTGCACTTGTCCCAGGCCACCTGACTTTGTTTGACCCAATGATTCAGTAGGTGAGAATTCCCAGGAAAGCGAGTGATGCTTGGGCCCCAACACCCAGGTGTGTGTACAGGTGTGGGCGGGGAGGCTGGGGACTTGGGCACAGAGGCCGGGCCGAACCCATTTGGAGCCTCCAAAATAGAGGCCGTAGGAAGGTCTCCAGGATGCACACCCTGGGACCCCAGACAAGCCCCACTTTGTGGGAGCCACCGGTTCGCTCGCCCCTACTCTGTCCCATGTTGCCACCAAGCTCTTACGGCTGTCCCGTGTGACCTTCTTTTCTTCTCTGATGTGTTTGTCACGTGTCAGTTGGGAAAGGGGGAGATGCGTCCGCCGGCCGGTCCTTGTTACCTGAGGAGAAAGGCTCAGTCTGAGGCGAATGGCAAGGTCCTGTGTTTCCCAGGCTGGGGCCTGCCCAGAGGAAGACTTGGGTGGGCGGCTGGCATCCCCTGGGCATGGGGAGCACGGGAGCAGGGCAGCCATATTAGCCACAAGCGCTGTTTGCCGAGTCGGTCTCAGCCTCACCTCATTTCACTGTCCTGACAGCATCCCAGGGTAAGTATCATTAAGTCTGCTTTGCAGATGAGGAAACCAAGGCACAGAAGGGTGAAGTGGCTTGCCCAAGGTCACGCGATGAGTCAAGGTGTGGACCGGGGAACCGACCCTCCGGGGCCCTGCTCCTTCCCACTTAAGCTGACTGGTCTCAGGAGCCTGGATGTGGGGCCCCATGGGGCCCAGCCAGCTGCTCTGTCTGTGTCCCGGTGCGGGGCTTCCACAGCCTTCTGTGGGGCGGGGCTGCTATCCCCTGCGGTCTCAGAGGTTACCCCACCCGCCCAAGGTCACATAGCGGATAAGGCGCAGAGCCCGGAATCAGACCCAAGTAGTTGGAGCTCCGAAGAGTCCCGGATGTGAAGCGTGTGGTCCAGGCTTCAGGGCACGTGGCCAGCTGCCGCTTGGGGGGCGGAGCTCCAAGGGACCGGTGAGGCCACCTTTCCCGTTGGGGAAGGTTCACGCCTTAACTTTTGCTTCCTCGGGGTCCCCTCCGACTGGGCCGGAGGGAAGAGAAAAGCTCGTGTGAGGTGGGGCTCTGGCGGGCGGGAGGCTGTGGGAAGAACGGAGGGAAGCTTGACCTGACTCCAGACCTGTCTGTTCTGAGGGGTCCTGGCGGCCTGGAGCTTCCCTGTCCTCCCTGGTCCGGGGCCTTGGAGACCCCTCAGTTCACAGCAACGCTACGACAAGAAGAGCGAGACCCTCGTTTCCGGAGCGCGTCCCGAGGGCCAGGCGCCGCCCTGAGAACTCGGTGCGTTTGCTTCATTTAGTGTCGGGAGCGGGAGCTGCTATGCTCCCATTTTACAGAGAGGGAAACAGAGGCACAGAGAGTGTTAAGGACTCGCCTCCAGCTACTAGGGGAAGGCCAGGCATCGCACGAGGATCTTGCTCCCTTTACCCCAGACGCGGCACTCCTGGACATTGTCAAGAAGGCGCAAGACGTCTTCCTGGTCTTCGGACACTTGAATGGAAGACACAGGACCAAAATGCCAGAAGGCGACGATGATGGAGAGACAAGGGTGAGGCCCCACATCTTGGGCAAGCTCCTTCACCTCCCGGCCCTCAGTTTCCCTATCTGTAAAAGGGAATGCACCTGTCTCAGAGGCTCACTTTGCGGATCGCGTTAACACATCTGAAGTATTTAGAACGGTGCCTGTCCAGCCCGTGGTAAGTGCTCAGTAGAGCTGGCTGTCACAGTGACATTGATAACTGGCGTGGAGGTGATACTGGGCACGTTCGTCACCGCAGTCCGATGACGTGGCAGCACACCCTCTCCAGTGTGCAGACCAGCACCCAGGCACAGGGTTAAGGGGGTGGCCTGAGCGCCCTGAGTCAGGACATGCGCAGTGGGTGCCCCGCTGAGCCCCAGGAGGACAGGGCCCCGTCGCCCCCTCCCCCTCCATCAGAAGGGACTGCCTGCCTGCCTGATGCTCACCCACTGGGGCCAGTTGCCAGCACGTGAGCGTCCTTTTACTGGGACCTGATGGGGACTGAACTTGAGCCTCCGACGCTTCGGGGCGCCCCCTGGTGGCAAGTGAAAACTGCCCAGTAGTGACTGTCTTTTCCAGGGAAGGTCCCTTTCATGTTTCACTGATCAAAAATTAACAATGGTGATAAGTGCTCACACGGCCCTTAGGTCTTACCAGGCCTGTTCTAAATGCTGGACATACTCGTCGAATCCTCTCACAGCCATACAAGGAAGGGAGCAGTGTCAGCCCATTCTGCAGATGGGAAAACTGAGCTGGGAGACAAAACTTCTACGGTTGGTCGGCAGCAGAGCTGGGCTTGAACCCACGCGGAGGGGCCCAGAGGCCGCACCTTAACCCCCACCCTACGGAGTGGGTACTTTTATTATTTTATTATGTTTATTATTGGAGAAACTGAGGCACAGAGCGGTTTGCGTGCGTTTGCGTGTCGTACCCAGGGCCACCCCGCCGGGAAGGGCTGAAGCTGATATTTGAACCTGGGCTCTCTGGCCACAGAGGCTGTGGAAGTCACTGTGACACATTAGCCTCGCCATGGTCTCCCCAAGCCCTCTCTCTTCACCCCACTGGACCTCACTCCCCAGGGCCCAGCTACCCCGTCTAGTTGCTCTACTCACCTCTCCCTTTCAGTTCAGTCAGCCACTTCGTGCGTTCACCTCAGGCCCAGGCCAGGGCCTCAGGCCTCTGGTGGAGGATGGCCTCCCGGGCCTCATTGTTCCTGTCTGAGAAATGGCCTTGCGGCCTCACAGGGCTGGGAGGGGGTGGGGATCTCGGGATGGGCTCCTGTGCCACTCCGGGCTCTGGGGCTCCTCCCTGCCCCCCTGCTGCCTCCTCCCGGGCCCAGGCTTGGAAGCCTTCGAGGGGCCGCCTGGGCTCCGTGGGGACCCCTGTGCCGCGTCCCCTCCTGGACTTGGAAACTCACGTGGCCCCTGTGGGGCGTGGTGAGAGGTCTTCCCTACCTCTGACGTGCTCGTCTCGTCCTCCCTGTCCCTCCAATTCTCCAGACCTGAGTTAGGGATTTGGGGTGCATCTCACCCCTCCCCCTCCCTGCCTCAGGCCCTTCTTTTCCCTTTGAACTGTCTGTCTTGCTGCGGAGGAAGCTATTCATAGCCCAGATGATGCAAAATTTATAAAGTGTGGCTGGTAGGGCCGAATCTGCGCTCCGCACAGGCCACGCCGCCCCCCTCCCCACTCCCCACTCCGGGCTTCCTGTGTGGTGGGGGGGCAGCTCCCTACCCGCTTCCCTCCCTCAGCCCCCTTCCTTCCTTACCTGCCAGCCTGCATTTCCAGTCCTGGGGGGACCCGGGCTTAGCACAGTCTGCTTAGGACAGAAGGGGCATGGCCCGGGCTCTCAATCCTCGCCCCTGCAGCCAGCTCCCTTCATGACCCTCTGTTCCTCACCTGAAGGACGGGTGGTTGTCAGAGGCAGACACGCAAGAATCTGCACCTGGAGGGCCAGGCACTGCTCTAACAGACTCACTGGATGCTCGCAACACCCTGCAAAGTAGTTGCGATTATTATTCGAATTTTATGGACGGGGAGACTGAGGCACAGAGAGGCCGGCTGACTGGGGCAACCGGGACCCGAGGGGTGGAGGGCTGGGAAGTGGTGCAGCTGGGATCCAAATCCTCACCTGCCGCTTCATCACTGCCGTCGGCCCGGTGCACGAGCCTGACTCCCTCTCCATCTGAGGGGAGACAAAGTTCCACAGCTGGCGAGCAGCTGGGCCGAAACTTGAACCTGGACAGAGGGACCCGGATGCCACATGTGGCTTTGTGGGTCTGGCTGATTTCACTTGGCCTGATGTCTTCAAGGTTCAGCCGCATTGTAGCAGGTGTCAGACTTTATTCCTTTTTTAGGGCCAAACAATATTCCGTGGCACGGATAGTCCGCATTTTGTTTATCCGTCCATCCATGTGTGGATGGACATTTGGGTCGTTTCCGCCTTTTGGCCGTCGTGAAGAGTGCCGTTAGCAACATTCACGTGCCCGTTTTGTGTGAACACCGGTTTCAGTTTTGGGGGGCAGAGACCTCACGGGGGAGTGACTGGGTCACAGGCCTGCTGTTTCAAGGACCTGCTGGCAGAGGACTTGACAACAAGCCTTGTGCCCAACACCCATCGTGTCCCTCCTGTTCCCCTTGCGGACCTGACCCTGCATGTGTCCTCCTTATGCGCACAAGCCGGTGTTTGCTTGCTAACGAGCAAGGCTGCGCTTGGCTGCTTCCCTTCCTTATCACCGGGGCTCTGGCCAGGAGCCCAGGGCTCTGAGGGACCAGGTCGCAGACGGGAAGTTCATGGCCTGCAGAGGAAAGGGGTCTGGCCCAGTGAGAGGGACACGAGCTGGGCTTTGACCCCAGGCCAGTGGGACCCCCGAGTCCCGGCTCTCGTCATTACTGCGTGTCCCTGCACGTGGGGACCGTACCCCTGGAAAAAGCCGAGCCACAGAACACTCACATCCCACCTTCCTGGGACATCGGCTCTCCTCGAAGATCTGAGGCAGGATGTGAAACTTCTATGCGAAAACAAACCCCAGCTGGATTCTGCAGCACACTGCCAAGCTCACAAGAATTTTTCATCCTTAGTCACAGGCATCCAAGAAATGTCCTGGCTTTGATGGCCTGAGACACGCCAGGGACCCATCCCCTGCAGTCCCCCATTGCTCAGTGTCAGGGATGTGATCGGAACTCCCGGACGGTGCTTGCTTCAGCAGCACAGATACTAAAATTGGAACAAAACCCTCGGGCGGCCTCCTCGGGGTGTGCACTTCGCTGGTATCTTCGCCCTCCCCTTCTTCTTCCAAAGAGAAGTGGCCAACTCCCGCCTCTGCCCGGCTGCCCCAAGCTCACTCGAGACTCTCTGAAGTCCTAAGGTGGCAAGGAAAGAGACCCACCTGTGCACAGCATGGCCCTCCTTGCCATCGGCTTCGGTATGGATTGGGGCTGCGGCTTTATTTCCTTCCTCCGGGGGCCCTGGCTGCTCTCCCTGTCCCTCCTGTCCCCCTCTGAGCAGCATGTGGACACTCCATAAATATCGAACTGATCAATGGATCTGTCCCTCTGGCCTGGCCGAGGTAGCTGGTAATGGCAGCCATCTTGGGATTCCATGAGTGGCCCCCAAGATGGGGGTATTTGCCACTGCCTCGCTGTGCCGGTGAGGAAACTGAGGCCTCCAGTGGGTTTGGGCTTTTCCAAGGTTACCCACCAAGGCTGTGGGGGTGGGGATGGGTTGGGAACCAGCTCATCTGGCTCCCGCCCCAGACGTTAGTCGGCCTCCTTTGACTAGGCCATGGGCCCAGTGCTGCCATGTTCCTGAATCCTGGATCGTTGGTGTCCCATTGGCCACGAACACCAGCCCCTGTGTTAGTGCCTCATGAGTGCCTCAGGATTCTGGGGAGGAGACGAGCCACTCGCTTGACAATTGTTGACTGAGTATCTACGCCGTGTAAGGTAGCCCTTCTGTATCCAGGGTATGCCTGACACAGGGGCTCTGACCTCGTGGAGATGATGTTCTCATCAGGAAAAGAGATAATTCTAAAATACCAGGTGGACTTAAGGGCTATGAAGACAAACGGTGCAAAGAGATGGGATGGAAAAAGTCAGGGAAGGCCTCTTGGAGAAGATAACATTTGAACAGACACCTGAACCAAGTGAGGAAGTGAGCCATGAGACTTCTGAAGAACTTTCCAGGCAGGGGAGCAGTACGTGCAAAGGCCCAGAGGTTGGCGAGCGCTTGACACGTCTGAGGAAGTTACCTAAGAACTGGCAGAGACCACAGACTTGGTCCAGCCTTCAGGCACATTCCGTTTGGCCTGCAGAGAGTTAGCTCTCATGATAGTTTTAAAAATTTGAATTCACGGCCAACATTTTATTTATTTATTTCAATGTTTTATTTATATTTGAGAGAGTGCGAGCAGGGAGAGGGGCAAAGAGAGAGGGTGACAGAGGATCCGAAGCAGGCTCCAGGCTCTGCGCTGACAGCGAGAGCCCGACGTAGAGCTTGAACTCACGAATTCCAAGATCATGATCTGAGCTGAAGCCGGACGCTTAACCGACTGGGCCCCCCGGGCCCCCCATGGCCAACATTTTAAAATCTGAGATTTTTTTTTCCCCATCAAAAATCCAGATTGGGGACTGAGCCCTGGGTGGCTCAGTCAGTTGAATGGCCGACTTCAGCTCAGGTCATGATCTCGCTTCTTGTGAGTTCGAGCCCCGCGTCGGGCTCTGTGCTGACCTCTCAGAGCCTGGAGCCTGCGTCGGATTCTGTGTCTCCCTCTCTCTCTGCCCCTCCCCCACTCGTTCTCTCTCTCTCTCTCTCTCTCTCTCTCTCTCAAAAATAAATAAATATTAAAACAATTTTTTAAAATTCCAGATTTCCAGCCTCTCCTAAGAAGCGAAAGTGCTGACGATCCTGAGCCCTGGGTTTGGAAGGCTGGAGCCAACAGCATCCAGCCCTCTGACCCCCGTGGCTGCTCACCTGCTCTGTCCTCATGCGCTGAGTCTGTACGATTCACATTTGCGGCCCCTGGCCAGGGTCACCGCCGGGTGCTGGGGGCCCGGGGCTCACAAGGCTCGGGCTTCATCACAGGTCTTGTGTCTCTCATCCCGTCTGGAGAGGAGTTGGTGGTTGAAGGATGGAAGCCCCGTTTCTACCACATGGGGCAGGATTGAAAGGTTATGCCGTGTCGTTTCCGTAGGTCTCCCCGGTCCCCGGCAGTTTACGGCAGCTTTTCTACCCCTGGAAAGGGTGTGGGGGCTCCTTCCTGTGCCCGTGCTGCCCCTGTAACCAAAAAGTCTCGGGCAGGTTGCCTTGTCACTCAGCTGAGTTACTCTACCTCTGTGCCTCGGTGCCCCTGTCCGGAAAATGGGAGTAAACAAACACTGATGAATCTAGCTCAGGACAGAAATGCGAGCGGTCAGGGACTTTGATGCTTTGGGGCTAAAAGTCTTGGTCATTTGCGAGTTAGGGTCAAAAAGAGAAGATTTGGGGGCACGCCAGCTTCTAGAACAAACCCACACCAGCACTCAGGGCCCCAGGATCTGGGATCTAATGCACTCTCTCTGCTTCCCTTCCTCCTTCCTTTCCTACCTGCCCTTATCTCCGCTTCATTGTTCAACCCCTATCCTTGCGCACCTGTTTTGTGTCAGGCCCCTGGGGGTCAGGGCCTTGCTGTGGCCCCCTGCCCTTGCCCCCTGGAGCTTAGAGGGTGCTTCCCTCCCTGCCTCTTTGCCCGCATCTCTGGAAGCCGCACCTCTTCTGTGGCTCCAGCTCCTGCTGTGTGAACGCACCCTGTACTTGGTCACTTTCTCTCTCTCCTCTCGCCTCCGGTCTCGGAGTGGGGCAGCTTTGCTGTTGCAAGTAGCTGGTGTTTGTCCCGTGTCCCGTTCAGCTTCTCAGAGACTTTGTCCCCCACGGATTCATTACTCTAGAAGCCAGGGTCTCTGTCCGGGAGACCTTAGAGGGGCTTCTGTTTCTGGAGTCTCTTTTCTCTTTTCCAGATTTGGAAGCAACCTGAGGATCAGGATGGTCCGCTTCCTTCCTGGGTTGGTAGCGTCTAGAAATCACATGGGGTAACACACCTTTAAGTCATTTCCCTTTTGCAATTATCCCATGAGGCACTCTAAGCCCTCACCGTGTTTTAACAGGTAGGTAAGCTGAGGCACAAGGAGGACGAACACTTGGCCGGGGGCTGCACGGCTACTACATGGTGGCCGTGGACCTGGGCTCGCTTGCACAGCTGGACCTGGAGGAGGTGTCAGACGGGCTTTCTTGCAAGGATGCAAGAAATGAATGAATGCGTGAACGAATGAGAGAAGCAGGTCTCTGTGCGTGTTTGGGGCGGGGGGTGGCAGCCAGGCTTGGGTCCCTGGCCTGCTGGGGATTTGCCCACCATGGTCTGGCCCCGAATCCATGGGCAGAGCCCCCTGTGCGGCCCATTTTCAGCCCATTTTCAGCCGGAGACTTTGGCTTGGAACAACAGCCAGAGAACTGAGCCGGGACCTATGGGCTCCGGGTTTGTCCCCCCAGCTCCCACCCTGGGCAGCTGAGGACCAGGGATGGGCATGAGCATCGTGGTGACAGGGCTGAGACAAGGGCCGGCGTCTCTGCTTTCCCTCCACCCACCTGCTAAAAGGGACTTATTTGTCTCTGTCCCAGAGATAAAGGATCCTTCTCCCTCAGACAGCTGGCCTCCGCCAGGACTCCCCCGCCCGGATTCCCTCGGCCCTTGCTCCAGTGTGACCCTCTCTCCTTGAATATCCCAACCTCTTTCCAGCAACGGGCTTTTTGCCCCGCTCTTCCCCCCCCCCGCCCCCCCTCCCCCAGCTTGGAACACCCCTCTCCTACTCAGGCTTCAAGTTTCAGGATAAATGTCACCTCCCCGGGGAGGCTATCCCAATCTGCTCGCACCTGGGGGCTTACCAGCAGTCTTCTTATCACCAACTGGGATCACCTCCCTACGTCCTTACCCAGTGCCAAGTGGCAGGGACCAGGCCCCCTTGTTCACCACAGTGCCTGACCCAGCGGCCCTGGTATACAGCAGGTGCTCAGCGAGTACTGAGGAATGAGTGGTGCCTCACGTCTTCTGGGTGCATCCTTCCTGAGAAGACAGGGCTCCCTTTGCCACAGCTCCAGCAGACATGCCCTCGGGTCCCGGTGTCTGGAACGGGAGCATGTGCTCACCTAGTAACGAAGGAGGCTGGGTGGGAGACCCCTGGCCCCCAGTGTCTGGGGCAGAGAGGACTGGCCGAGCCACCAGGGCCTGACTTCACCTCCTGCCTCCCTCAGTAGCAGGTGGGAGGGGCTCCAAGCCTCAGACCCAGGATTCCTTTGCATTCTTGTTCCTATAGGCTCAAAACCCTCATACCTCTCGGGCCTGACTTACTCCTTAAACCCCGTCTGTTCTCAGCTCCAGGTGTTTGGGGAGCTCAGAGGGTGTGTTTTACGGCCTCGTCTCCGCATCCCAGGGCCCGTGGTTGAATCTGGCAGGGCCTTCTCGCACAGGCAGCTCCGGGAATCTCGAAAAGCCCTGGCGTGTGAGCTCATGGGGTCCTGTCACACACTCAGAGAGGGGCTGCCCGCAGAAGCTGAGCCACTTTGCTGCCGTCACGTAGCCTCTGCCCTCACCGTGCGTGGTCTCCGGATGCCTCCCAGGCTCTCGCTCCTTCCCATTTCTCTTCTTTCCCCAGAAGCTCAGGATGTGGGGCACAATGAGGCCTGAGTGCTCAGACTGAAAGCGCCTGTTCTGCCCATGGTCACGCCAGACCTTGTGCGAGGCCACACAGCAATCAGCAGCAGGTGGGAACTCGAGCCTCCTCTGGGCCGAGTCCTCAGACGGCACCGTGTGGGGCCCTGTCTGTGGATGCAGGGGGTACGGTGCAGTGTGAGGGGGTGACCAGCCTTTCAAAGTTCCTCGTGAGCCCTGGTTCTCTCCTTCATGGATTTCTCGGTGTGGGTGTGAGGCCAGGAGGCATGACGGCCGTTGTCACCAGAGGTCAGGGGGCCGGTTCAGCTGTGCAGGGGTAGGGGTGGGGGGGGGCTGTCTCAGCTAATGTGAACCCAGTGGCTGGCTCCAGGGGTGGCAGCCTGAAGGATGGGCCGGTAGGTGGCCTGAGCTGGCTCCTTCCCTGATGTCCAGCCCCGTGGCGGGGACAGTGATGATCAGATGTGGCCTTGTCCCGGAGGAGCCAGCAGGGAGGACACGCACGTGCGGGCACACAGGACACAGCGCATAGATATCGCTAACCACGCCCCCACGAAGCCCAGGCTGTGTCAGGGTAGGCTCAGGGGTGCTATGGGGTCCCTGCCTCGGCCTGTGCGGGGGCAGTGAGCCTAGGGTAGGTCCTTGTACCCCACCAGCGAAAAGAAGAGGTCAAAAACCTGGGACAAGCTTCGCTACCATCGGATGTTGCCTCCAGATACTTCTCTTGGCGTTACACAGGCCTTGTTATTCCTCGTGCCGTCTGCCATCTGCTTTCCGGGTCGCTGGCTCTGGGGGTGCCTTCTGGACCATCAGCCCCTTCTGCGTGGATGGCTGTCCTGGCTGCTGCAGGTTCGGCCTCACACGTGCTGTACACTGGCCCTTCCTGCCGGGCGTCGGGCCCTTTCCACCACTTGCCGTGGAAACGATGCTGCTGAAGCGCCCTGAGAACTCCCGCGTGCCCCGATTACTTCCAGTAGGTTCGTGCGTCGTTGTAAAATCCCTGGGCCAACGGGTCCGTGGGTTGTGTGCTGATAGGAAATTTGTACTGAACACACGGTGCCCAGAGCACTAGGGTGCGGTGTGGGTGTCACCTGCACTTCCCTGTCCCCATCCTCTCACTTCTCCTCCCTAGAGGCAACCCCTGGATTCTTGTGTGGCTTTCCAGAGGCTTCCACACACACACACACACAGAATTGATACGAAGTATTTCCTGTGGTTCTTAAATGTTTTAATGTTCATTTATTTATTTTGGGGGAGAGAGAGAGCACGCGAGCGAGAGCACGAGTCGGGGAGGGACAGAGAGAGAGCATCTAAGCAGGCTCCACAGTCAACGCAGAGCCTGACGTGGGGCTCAATCTCACGATCGTGAGATCATGACCTGAGCCGATATCAAGAGTTGGACGCTTAACCGACTGAGCCGCCTGGGCGCCCCTGTGGTTCTTATTTTTAACAGAGGGTGTAGCATGTGTGAGTGCCACCCTGCGTCTTGCTTTCCTTTGATAGTGAGATATCTGAGCGGTGCCTCACGTCAGGATGATCAAGCCACGTCGTTCTTTTTCTCTGCCCTATAACATTCTGTGGTACACGTCACCTACCTTTGTCACATCCGCCCCCCGTGGTGGGCATCCTGGTGTGTGGCCTTCAGCTCTCGCGAACAGGTTGTAGTGAGCATGATATCCGTGGGCTGTCTTCAGTGGGCCTGGGGCCAGCGGTTTCTGGCAAGTTTGCCTAAACTCCCTGGCGGCCATCTGACCAGCGATGAATGTGGGACCCACCTCCATCTGCCGTGTTGAGGTCTTTGACAACCTGAGGGTGAAAATGGCCCCTCAGGGTAGATTGTATTTCGTTTGTCCTGTTTAGAGCTGGCCCAGTAGAGGGTAGGGGGCTGGGGGGAGGGACCGTTGGCCAGGCAGTCGGCCGTCACACGGGTAGGACAGCACTGACCATGCTCAGGGTGGGTAAGGGCTCCCGCACATGTCCAGGGTGCATTTCAAGGACAGACAAAACTTCCTGAAAGATTTGTTTTTAGCAGGGCCTTATGATGCATGAAGGATTCCCTTAGGTGCGACAGAGAGGGCAAAGCAGCCGGGCGGGCGAGGAACACCGGCAAAGGCAGGCAGGGGTGGAAGTCAGGGTGGATTCAAGAAGCAGGGTGGGTTGTTGTCTGCGCTGCAGGGGATAAGGACAGGCCGTGTCACAGCGCCTCAGTTTGTCCTCTGGGCACTGGGCAGCCAAGTCAGGAGAGGGAGAAGGGAGGACCCGGGGGGAGGCGAGAAGGGGCGACCCTAACAAACGAGGCCTGTCCCCCTTATAGCAAATAATGAACCCAGAACAGAGCGGAGGCTGATGTTTTATTCACGACCGGCGCGGAGCCATCAATTACCAGCTCCTGCCACCCAGCCCGGCACCGCCTCCATCATCCTGCCATCCCAGGCTATTTTGGGCTTGGGCTTGGGCTGGGGCTTGGCCTCGCCTCCCCCATCATTCAGGCCCCTCTCCCTGCCTGGGGTGGGGGGCGCTTTCCAGGCCCCAAATGAGAGGCCAGAAGCCACGGGTCCATTCTCGCTCAGCATTTGGGTAAACTGAGGCTCGGAGGGGCGCAATGGCGCTATCAGGAGGAGGACCGGGGCTTTCCTTTCCCCCGTGTCGCCCTTGAGGCAGGTAGGGGAGGGTTATTATTCCCATCTGACACGAGGGAAGTGGAGTACCAGGTAGCGGTAGTTCAACACCAAGCCAAGGCTGGAGATGTTTTCACCTGTCATCACTTTTCCCAGGCTCTTCGCGGCTGCCAGCCTGCTTCTGGGAAACCTGCCCCTCACTGAGCCCAACTCCAGCGCCCATTCGCTCCACAAACACCCCGACGGTCTCCCCCGTAGCAGTCCCACGTCAGCCACTAGGCCAAGGAGAGGGCACCCCGGGAGGGCGCTGCGGGGACTGAGAGCATCCCTCTCCTCCCTCTCGGCTCACCAGTCAGCACAGTATGGCCCCCGCAGAGACAGAGGGGAGCCCCCAGATCCCAGGACCTCAGAGATCCTGGCAGAGCTCCCTCGGAGGACCCAGTAGAAGCCCCGAGCTCAGAGAGGAAGTCCACCCAAGGTCACAGGGCAAGGCCTCCAACAGGGAGGGGAGGGGGCGAAGGGGAGGAGCACTTACTACTATCTCCGTGTCTAACTGCGTGCCTGTGGGGGTCGGGCTGCCCGTGCTGCACCTCTGCTCACGCCCAAGGTCTCAGTGATGAGCCAAGCAGCGACTCCCCCCCCCCGCCCTGTAGCAGTGAACAACTTCCCTACGGCTCCTTCCCCAAGAGCGGGGCCCCCCAGCCTGGGGGTGAAGGGAGCCGGAAAAAAGGAGACAAACGCCGTGTCCCTTGGTGCCCGTCCCTGTCCGACGCTGGGAGGCGAAATGAGCGGTGGAGCTGCTGCGTTGCTGGGGCCTGGAGGCTTCTCGAAGCAGGGTTCCCCTAGGCTCCCAGGGTGGCTGGAGTGCTGACCATGCACCCGGTGGGGGCCCATCGCATCCCCCCGTCCCTGAGGCCAAGCCGGGGGCTCGGGCTGTGGGGCTCCACGGTGGGCCCTCCAGGGCACGGTCTCAGGGAGACGGCAGCCCCGGGAGCCGCGTCTCATCTGGGCGCTCCGGGAGCCCAGCGTGGCTAGAGCCGAGTGGACGAGGAGCCACGAGTGCGAAGTAGCCACAGGGCTTGGGGCCAGACTGGGAGGGTCTTGTCGCCAGCCGCCTCCCCCGCCCTTGCACACAGGCTTCGGCGTGACCCCAGGCAGAGGGCAGGCAGGGTCTAGTCTATCCTACACTGGTCTCCACGGTCATGCTGGCTGAGAGGTGGTCGGAGCGGGCTGGGGACCTGGACTTCCTGACCTCTGAACGTATTCTACGAGGATGAGTCACTGTTTCATTTGGGGAAATAGCACCGAAGCTGCCTCAGGTTCTGAGGGCCACGCCGAGTACCCGGGGGGCTCCTTCCTACCTTCAGTCCCGGAACTTTGGAGGAGACCCAGGGTGGGCATGGGAGAATGGGGTGCAACTTCCTCTCTGCTCCAGCCGTGAAAACCCTCTCTGAAGGTCCTGGGGGAAGGACCCCAGGGGATGTCCCTGCCTCCGTGTCCCCCATCAGACCCCCTCTGCTTTGTGCTGTACTGCCTCTGGCCCGGCCCTCAGGGGCGGAGGGAGCAGAAAGGGGCCCCACGCGCCTGCTGCTCCAGAAGGTGATGAACCAGCCAGCCGGCCAGGGTATCAGGTCTGGCTCATTGTTTTCTTTCTGCCCCCTGGTAGCAGCTGGATGACCCCACTAAACCTCAGTTTCCTCGTCTTTAAAGTGGGGCCGGGGCGCTGAGTGGTGTGAGTGGCTATGCCGGGCACACGAGTCCCCCTTCCAGGTGCCGTCTGCCAGGGCCCCGCGCTGCTCAGGAAGGCTCACGTTTCTTGCCCTCTCGCCTTCTGTTCTCTGATTCCTGCACACTTGCTGCTGGAACTGCCTTGGCCAGCGACCCGGTCCCCACCCCATCACTGGAACAGCCTGGGCCCCTGCCACCTTCTGTGTGGATCCTCCCGGGTTTTCAGGCACCGTCTGATCCCCTAGACCCATCTCCGAGACTGGATGTGGAAGGGCCGAATCCTGCCCCCGCGGGATGCTTGAATCCCTTTGGGGCCCCCAGCGGGGTGCCGTCACGGCTCTGCTTGCGCACCTCTGCTGGTGGGGAACCCACTGCCGCAAAGAAGACAAGTCCCACGTGTGGGGGCCAAGCTCTGTCTAAGCCCTTTGGTCACAACTAACCCCGTGCCAGGGAGGCCTGGAAAGGTGAAGAGTATATCTAGACCCCGAGGTGTGGTTGGTCCCGCCACCCACCCGCTCCCTCCCCCAAACCCATATCCCCTGTCAGTTGTTCCTGTTCTATGACACTTACTGGGTACCTACCGTGTGCAAGGGACTCAGTGGTGACGAGCGATGTTTCTGCCCTTGTGGAGCTGACATTGGAGTTTGGGGATTGATACGTATCGGTTGGCAATGCCTTGGAAGAGTGCCCTTCCCCTCTTGAGCTCGGTCTCTCTCTCTCTCCCTCCCTCAAAAATAAATAAACATTAAAAAAAATTAAACAAAACAAAACAAGAGACCGTTCGGGGAAGAGCATTTCTGGCAGAGGCAACTGCCAGAGCAAAGGCTCCGAGGTGGGACCCTTCCTGGAACTTTTGACTCAGGAGGTGCCATTGCCTCTGTTCCTGTCACGCCCACGCCCAGCCCCTCAGTCAACCCTGCAGGTACACCTGCTCAGTTCCAAATCCAGCCACTTCTGCCGCCTCCACGGCCACCGTCATCGCTCACTGGACTCGTGCAGAGGCTGCCGTTTGTGCACCTAACCTCCTATTCCCACGGCAGCTGGAAGACAGTCGAGAGCACGAACTAGACTCTCCTTGCAGATGTCCCACGGAAAGAGTTCGGCGGGTGAACGCAGAGCTCCTCTGTGACCACCCTGGGTACGCTCCCAAGAGAAATGAGAAGGCCACTCAAACAAGCAGAGAATCGCACGTTCGTGCGGCGCAACTCACAGTCGCCAAGAGGTGGAAACGAGGCCGATGTCCATCAGCAGGTGCGTGGACAGACAAGATGTGGTCTAGCCATCTGACGGAACGTTGTTTAGCCACAACAAGGAATGAACGTGAAAAGGAATGAGACACGCTGCTACGCGGATGGATCTCGAAGCCATTATGCTGAGCCAAAACAGCCAGCCGCAAAAGATCACCTATCATATGATTCCATTTACACAGAACGTCCAGAATAGGCAAATTCGCAGACGGAAAGTAGATCGGTAGTGGCCATCGTTTTCCATCTGCCACCTCGGTTCTTCATGGCCCTAACACTGCCGAAAAACATCGCCCTGAAGTCTGTGCATTTCCATTTTTATTGTGTTTCCTGCACGAGAACGTCAGGTCCACAAGGCCGGGGAATCTTATCTCTTTGGGTCACTGTTAGGTCTCCGGTGCCCAGGAGAGGGCCTGGCCCCCACTGGGTGCTTGGCAGAGGAAGGAAGGAAGGAAGGAAGGAAGGAAGGAAGGAAGGAAGGAAGGTCAGTCCCCCTGCCTTCCTGCCCTGCCTCCAACACCTCCAGTGAGCCGCCTGCTGAATCCCACTGTTCTGCATTTGATGAACGAGTGGTGTAGTCCTGCCCTGCCTGCCCTCCTGAGTGAAGGCCGCACCATTTGGCGTGACGTTCGAGGCCTTTCCCTGGCCCCAGCTGGCCCATCTCTCCACTGTCCCCACCCTGAACCCCTTCCCTACGCCCACTCCCACACTCACGACAAACAGGTCCCTCCGCCTGCCCGAGGCCACGTGGCCGCTGAGTGCTGCAGCCGAGAGCTACGCTAGGTAGTTTCAACCTTGACTGCTCCCACGAACTCTGCTGCCCAGATTTGGAAGCAGCCAAGAAGCCAGCCCAGGGGACACGGTGATGACAATTATGAATGTTCCCATGCACCCTCGGACATCCTGGCCCTCTGGGGATTATTTTCCAGGTGAAAAAACTGAGGCTTAGAGAGGTTACAAAGGTCTCCCAGGTCACAGAGTGAGGAAGGGGCCGAGCAGATGTGATTGTGGAAGCTGCATTTTTCTTTCTGATGTTAGCCTTGTATTGCTCTCCCTGGGCTCTGCCTTCAAGATCCTTTAGCCTCTGCCCCTCTTCTCCCCGGGGCCTCAGGCCCGCTCCCCCTGAGCCCAGATCCAGAGGCAGGGTAAGGACCCAGCCACTTACTGAGCTGGAGCTGGTCATCTGGCTATGCCTCAGTCTCCTCACTGGGAAAGTGGGGACAGTGTCAGTCTTCCTCCCAAGGCTGGTAAGAGGCCACACCGAGGGAGGGGCCTGGCACATGGTCAAGGTCTGGCAAACATCAGGGTAACTGGGGCTATTTCCCTAGTTCCCTAGAGCTCCAGTCCATGTGGGAAGATTGATGGGGCCCAGAGCTCATGTCTGGGTGAAAACTGTTTCAAACACAAGACCAAAGGCCTGCAGGATTCCAGATGAGGCCCTAAGCCAGCCCTGAAGGACTTCCTGGAGGAGGAGAATGTGGGTAGTGTGGGTTCTGGGGTCTCCCCGCAGAAGAAACAGCCCGAGCACGGACCTGGCTGTGGGGGAAAGCGAGGCCTCCTAGAGGCTGAGTCCTGCTCGAGGGAGGAAAGTGGGAACACAGGGCCCCGAGCAGGTTGTCAGGCCTTCCCCGGGGCCGCATTATGACTTTCAAGCCCCCATGGTACCTTTGCCTCCACGAGCTCCTTCCGCCACAAAAAATAATCAATTATATTCTGACTGCATTGCTATAAAGACGAATATTAATCTGTTCCTTATCTGCTCACCCATTCAGCCGCTTGTTCCTCTATCCATCCGAGTCCATCTGTTCACCTAGCCACCCCTCTATTCGTC
This sequence comes from Felis catus, assembly GCF_018350175.1. Lineage (NCBI taxonomy): Eukaryota > Metazoa > Chordata > Mammalia > Carnivora > Felidae > Felis > Felis catus. Next base: position 12,715,448 of record NC_058381.1, read on the forward strand.
CATCCATCCATCCACCCAGCTGTCCGTCCACACACTCCCCCAGCCGGCCAGCCTGCCCACTCAGACCCCCTGCTCGGCACCTCTAACTGACATGCCCTGTCCGTCTGTCTACGGACGGGTCTGTCTGTTTTCTTTCTTCGTTATGACATCGGTCTCTGCATTCATCTTTTCTCCAGAGATTTTTCTAGCATCTGACTCCAAGTCCCAACACAAGTCACCTCTTCACCTCCCACTGATGACGGATATGACCCAAACTTCAAACTTAGCTGAGCTTCAAGGCCCTGCCAGTCTGTCATGTCTCTCCACTCCCTGCACCTGCCATTGCTCCTAGAGGTTTGGGGACCCTGGGAACTGTGGCTGTTGTGCCCAGTGGGTGAACTGTCCCCAGCCATCCCCCTAGGCCGTGGGTTGGAAGCTGTTTCCAAGGGTCTGTGGCTGGGGTTCTGCAGCCCAGAGAAGAAAGGTGAGCCATGATCACAGGGGCTGAAGCAGTGGGGGGAGGAATGGGAGCACATTCGTGTCTGGGCCTCAGTTTCCCCACCTGTAACGTCCTCCCCCACATTCTAAGCTGCTTTCTAGGCTCCCTAGGCGGCCTGAGGGCCAGGGTGGAGGAGGGGTGCTTGCTTTTCCCTTTCCTCTCCGCCACTTAGGCACTTAACAGCCCTGATGCCCTTGGACCAGGAGGGGAGTGACTGCTGCAGGAGGGAGCACCTCAGCCCCATTAGCACTGCTAATAGCCCCTGGGGAGCCAGAGGTCACCAGGTCACAGCTGTGAGGCCATTAGCAGCCCATTAGCTCATTCTCCCCTCACCCCCAAACCCCCAACTCCAGCCTCAGAACCTGCCTTGTGCTTCCTGGCAGAGCTTCTGGCCCCTCACTCACACCAATGGGTCTCAGAGGCCCCCATCCACGGTCAAGGCCTGGTCAGCCCGTGCAAGGTTGTGGCTGACCCTTGCAGAGCTGGGGGCGGTCAGAGGCAAGGGAGAGCCCGGCAGGTGCGAGTTGGTGGCTGGACCCACTGAGCAGGTGGTGATGGCTGGTTAGAGGTGTGGGCATTGGGACCAGCCACTTAGCATGGAGTCGCCTCGGCCTCTTTGCCAAATCGGAGTTGTGTGCTGTTTCCAGCTTTCTCCCGCCCAGCCTATGTGAAGTGACTTTTACCCAGAAGGACCGTGTCAGGTCGGTGAGTCAATCAACAAACATTGACTGAGCTCACAAAGCATCAGACCTTGGGTGGGAGGGCAAAGACTTAGACTCTCCTAATTACAGAATTCATTCACTCACCAACAAACACTTATTGAGCACCCACTGTATGCCAGGCCCTGAGACACAGCAGTGAAAGAGACAAACATCCCAGTGAGGGGGATGGAAAACGGGCTTGTGAAGGAACGGATGGCAAAACTTCCAGAAGGAAAGGGCCACGTAGGAAACCAAACATAGTGTCACTGAGGCAGGGTGGGAGTGGCCACTGTGGTCCAAGCATCTGGGGGGCCTCCCTGAGGAAAGGGCCTCGGAGCTGGGCTCTGGGTGGCGAGAAGGGGCATGGTAAGTGGAGAGCGAGGGGAAGAATGTTACAGGCAGCAGGAACAGCACGTGTAAAGTCCCTGTGGTGAGGAAGAGGAAGCCGGAGGGGCTGGAGGACAGAGGTGGGATAGCAAGGGGAGGTAATACGGGGTTCTTCTCGGCATGCAAAGGACAGCTGTTGGAAGAGTCAGAGCAGGGCAGGATGTGATCTGGCTTGAATTTCAGAGGGTCCCTCTGGCTGTGTGGGGCAGAAGGGGTGGCTGGAAGGCCCGCCAAGTGACGACTGCCCGCGTCCTGGTGAGCTATGACTGGGCCCTCGCTGGCGCACACAGGGCGGGCGGGGACAGTGGAGGGGAGGGATGGACTCCGATCTGCTTGCAGTCTGAGTCACCAGGAATTAGAAGCCTCATGAATCTTAGAATTAGACTCTCCTAATTAGAACTAGAATTAGGAGCCTCACGGAATCTTGGCATTAGAAGCTGGCAGGAAGCTTGGGGGACCTGATCCTCTGTGTAGCCTCAGTCCCCCGGGTCCCGTCCCAGCCCCTGACTGAAACAGCCCCTCTCTGTGCTCCAGCTTTGACGGTCTGAGCTGAGCTGCCCTGAAAACTATCCTGCTCTTGCCACCCCACCCCCGCCCCAGATGTATTGCGTCAAATGTATTGGTGGCCATAAAGGGCAAGCTGCCGAAAGCATCACCCGGTGTCCCTCCAAGCGGGGCGGGGGGGTGGGGAGGGGACGCGTGACCCAGCCTGTCCGGTGTCGAGCCCTTCACAGTACTGCTTTATTTGCTTCTCACGAGGATGTGATGAGATGCATGCCATTGTTGTTCCCATTTCGTGGATGAAGAAACTGAGGTTCAGCCAGGGATCCTGTGGCCCCTCGGGGCCCAAGTCGGGGCGGTCGGGGCGGGAGAGGAGCGGTGGGAAAAGTGGGCAGGAGAGAACAGCGCCTGGCACAGTATTTTTAGCCGGCTGCCTGCCCTGCCTGCGAGGGGAGGGGAATCGAAGACGGTCTTCAAGGGAGGAAGAGCGTAAAGTGATGTCTTAATTGGGATCCTCGAGGAGAAAAACTGTTACAAGTGCTCAATTATTGTATAATGAGCCCGCCAGTGTGAGCAGAGAGCCACAAACATTTGCAAAGCTGCAGTGTGTGTGTGGTGCTGCTGGGGGTGGGAGGCATGGAGGTTCTTTCTCCCGGTGGCGACGATTCAGCAGCAGCAAGGTCCTCCGGCCCCACCGTCTGCTCCACGGATGAACCACCGGTGGGGGTATTTCAGGCGTTGTGGGGACATTGGATGAGCATCCAGAGCCGATAGACCCTCCTTCCTTGCCTCTGCTAGCGGGGAGAAAAGGGCACGGACTCAGAGATTTGGGCGGTTGTGGACAGGGAAAGACGGGATCCCTGGGAAGGACAGGCCCACATCTGTCTCTGCCCAGGCCTCCCTCCGTGGCTCCCCATCGCTGTCCCGAGAAAGTCCCAGCTTTGCTGCTCCCCCATGACTTGTCCTCTTGGGCTTCCCCAGACGCTTCCTCTGGCCTCGTCAGTGGCTCTCATCTAACCTGGGCCTGGGGCGTTTCTGCCTCTGGGCCTTTGCTTTTGCTGTTCCCGCTGGCTGGTTCCCCGCCCTTTTTGTTCATATACGAAAAACCTATGCCATCTTCAACCGTTTCTCCTTGGTGATCATCTTGTGTATTTTATCTGCCCTGCCGGCACGAAGTCTCTGTTACGTCCTTGGGTACATCAGCCCCTGCCGGGGCCTTAGTTAACTCAACTCACCCGATGGGGGGTGTTGGACTGAAATTTTGGAATTCTGTTAATGCTTGAGCTATAGGGACCAGGATCTCCAGTGTACAGAGAGGAACCACAGACCCAGAGAAGGTCTTTCCTTCCACCGTGATTGGCCACAGATCAGACCCCCCGCCCCAAGGGGCTCCACCCCCAGCAATGCCTGGCCCTTGGCAGGCGGTCGGGGCAAGTGAGATGTAGCAGATATTATTATTTCCATTTTACCTGAAATTTTTTTAAATTGTAAACTAATTTAAAAGAACATTTTGCTTTCACAAGTATGTCTGGGAATGGAACAGGGGCTGGGAAGTAGGAATCTGATATAGAATTATTGCTGAGGGCCCTCAAGGGCTGACCCCAGGGACCTCCACTTTCCCATCTGTGAAATGGACACGCTAATTGTCCTTGTGGTCCTGGGGCCACGATGAGGCCTCCAGGGAGTCGAGCTCCCATTACAGAGGCTCAGTGGTACTGAGGGGGTCTGTAAGAGCCAGTAGAAGTATGTGTGTGTGTGTGTGTGCGCGCGCGCTCACGTGCGTGTGTATAGCCCAGCTTGTCATAGGCAGAGGTGGGCTTCTTGGAGCTCCTCCCAACATCCCTCCCTGGTCTGGGACCAGGAGTCTGGAGGCAGCTGCTGGAGTGGCAGGAAAGGAGCAGCAACAGGAATCTGTGGAGGAAGGGAGGGCTGTCCTCACAGGACCGTGAAAGCCAAGGGCTCCAGCTTGAGGCTGCCAGGGGCCCCACAGCCTGTAGGCCTGGGTCGAGGGCCTTGTCCCGTTTTATAGGTGGGCAGTGGCGGCCTCAGAGGTCAGGGAAGAGGAGAAGGAGAGGAAGAAGAGGAGCAAAGACCCCAGCCTCTGTCCTCATTCACTCATTCACTCATTCACTCCCTCCCTCATTCATTCACTCCTTTGTTCATTTATTCTTGTTCACATCACCCCACCCACCCTCCCTCCCTTCTTGATTTCAGTACATGTTTCCCCAGCTCCTACTGAGCACCAGACCTCATGCTGAGTGGGACAATGGGACAGACACAGGCTCTGCCCTTAGGCCGCTTCAGTCAGGTCAGGGAGGTAGACACCTTCCAGGACCTGTGCAGGAGAATCCAGTTACAGCCACCTGCCACCCCAGGGTCTTGGGGGTGGAGTCAAGGGGGCTTGCTGGTCAGGCTCACTTATTTGCTCCAGAGGCCTCACCTGACTCCCTTTTGAAACCCAAGTCAACTCAGATCACCCCCCTGCTCAAAACCTTCCCATGACTCCCCCTCTCTAAGAGAAAAAGGCAAAGTCTTCCAAAGACCTCAAGGCTCCCCACGAGCCCCTGACATGAGTCTCCACGCCTCTTGTCTTTGCTCTCTCTGCTCAGCTACATGGGCTTCTCCTGGAACTCACTAGATAAGTCCTACCTCAGGACCTTTGCACATGCTGTTCTTGCTGCCTGAACCAATCCTTCTCCAGTCATCCTCATGGCTCCTTCTTCACCTCCTTCAGGTCTTTCTCAGTAAAACATTTGTGGCTCATCCAAATATTGCACCCCTCACCCGACCCCCTCACCCTGATTTATTTTTCTCCGTAACATATAATACTCTGATTCCTCACTTAGTTTATTTATTCTGTCTCCTGCACTAGGGCTCCAGCTGCACAAGGGCAAGGATTCTGTCTGTTTTGTTTACTCCTCTGTCTCCGCAGCTGATGCCGTCACTGGCACACAGTGGGTGCCCAGCAAATATTACCTGAATGAATGAATGATTGATTGGCTGCCTGCAGGACACCCTGCTCCAATGTTGCCAGTCTAGACTTGGCTGGAGAAGAGTGGGAAGGGGTCAGGATGGCCATCTGCCCTCCTCTTCCACCACACGAGCCCCAAGGACTCTGCTGGGTCCAGTGTGGAGGGTGAGGCCCCAGCTAAGTTTGAAGTTTGGGTCTGACTCTGTCAGCAGTGGGAGGTAGAGAGAGGGTTTATCCTGGGAAGGTTGGGGTCAGATGCTAGAGAAATCTCTGGAGGTGAGAGATGGGTGAGAATATTGATGCTATAAGTAATGAAGAAAGGAAACTGTTGGATAGATGGGTGAACGAGGAGGCAGATGGATGGAAGGATGATGGATGGATGGATGGATGAGTGGATGGATGGATGGGTGGACGGATGGATGAGTAGATGGGCAGACAAGTTGATGGATGAGTGGATAGATGGGCAAATGAATGGATGGATGGATGAATCAATGGGTGGTCAGATGGGTAGACAGACGGCTAGGATGATGGTGCTGCTGCTAACAGCCATTATTTACTGAGTGCTTCTCGTGTGCTCTGCCTGCACATCACATGATCAATCTCATTTAATTCCTATTACAACCTAAGAGGGGAGGCTTTTATGTCCCCGTTTTGCAGATGGAAAAACTGAGTCCCAGGGACATGAAATGACTTACTAAGGCCTCAGGGCTGAGGAGAGGTTGAAGCCAGGCTCGTACCCAGATCAGCTTAGCCTCCAGGGCTGCCTTGTTCAGGATGAGGTTCCCACCACATGAGTGAGCACCCCGCCCATCTGGGCATCTCTGAAGATCCCATTGGCTGACCTCTGGAGAAGGAAGTTGCTGCAAAGATCTGTTGGGTCCAATCTGATGTTTATAGATACACCTGGCCCCAGAGAAGTGAGGACAAGAGCAGCTCATCCACAGTCCTCCACGCCTCACTGGCACCCAGCAGCCCCGCTATGGGGCAGGGGGTGTGGGTGGGAGGCGGGCTCCATGACTCATCACAAAGGGAGCCCGGTCCAGCCGGCACCATGAACCCCATGGCCTGTGCCCCAGCCTCGCTGTTCCAAGCCTTAGTGCCTAACAGGTGAAACTGGGCAGCATCATCCCCAGTGAGGTGATGGATGTCAAATGCTTGCCACATGGTAGGTGCTCGGCTTCAACTGATGACGATCCCAACCAGCTCTGTCACATCCTTGTAGGGGACCCTGGGCAGGTCACTACTCTGAGCCTCAGTTCCCTTTTCTTTAAAATAGGAGTGCAGGGGCGCCTGGGTGGCTCCGTCGGTTGAGCGTCCGACTTCAGCTCAGGTCATGATCTCGCGGTCCGTGAGTTCAAGCCCCGCGTCGGGCTCTGGGCTGATGGCTCAGAGCCTGGAGCCTGCTTCCATTCTGTGTCTCCCCCTCTCTCTGCCCCTCCCCCGTTCATGCTCTGTCTCTCTCTGTCTCAAAAATAAATAAAACGTTAAAAAAAAAATTAAAAAAAAAAAATAAAATAGGAGTGCAGATGCCTGCCTTGCAGCTTTGTTAAGAAGATTCTATTCTTTAAACAAAGATTTATTTTCTCAGGCACCACTCTTTTTTTTTTTTAATTTTTTAAATCTTTATTTACTTTTGAGAGAGAGACAGAGTGTGAGCAGGGGAGGAGCAGAGAGAGGGGGAGACACAGAATCTGAAGCAGGCTCCAGGCCCTGAGCTGTCAGCACAGAGCCCGAAGCGGGGCTCGGACTCACGGGCCGCGAGATCAAGACCTGAACCAAAGTCGGCTGCTTACCCGATTGAGCCACCCAGGCGCCCCTTCCCAGGGACCATTCTATGTGCTCGGAGATAGCAGTGAGGAAAACAAACATTCCTATCTTCAGGGAAAGACAGTTAACATAACAAATAAGTAAATTACAGACCATATCAAATGAGGATAAGTGATATGGAGAAAAGTAAATCTGGGAAAGGGAGAATGGACTACAGAGGAGTACAAGTTTTTTAATGTTTATTTATTTTTGAGACAGTGAGAAGGGGAGGAGCAGAGAGAGAGGGGGGTGAGGGACAGAGGATCCGAAAGGGGAGAGAGTCTGATGTGGGGCTAGAACTCATGAACCATGAGATCACGCCCTGAGCTGAAGTCTGACTTTTAACCTACTGAGTCATCACGTGCCCCAAGAGGGGTACAATTTAAAATAAGGTGTCCAGGGGCGCCTGCGTGGCTCAGTCGGTTAAGTGGCCGACTTTGGCTCAGGTCATGATCTCGCGGTCCGTGAGTCCGAGCCCCACGTCGGGCTCTGTGCTGACGGCTCAGAGCTTGGAGCCTGCTTCGGATTCTGTGTCTCCCTCTCTCTGAACCTCCCCCGTTCATGCTCTGTATCTCTCTGCCTCAAAAATAAATAAACGTTAAAAAAAAAATTTAAAATAAGGTGTCCAGAAAAGCATATCCATGAAAAGAGATGTTTGAACAAAGGCCTGAGGTTAGTGACAAAAGTGAGCCTTGCAGAGATCTGGGGGAAGAGCATTCTGGCTCTGGAGAGGCAAGTGCAAACAGCCTGGGGTGGGCACGACCTGGTGTGTTTGAGGAATAGCAAGGAGTTGGAGGACAGGGACAGGAGGTAAGATGAGAGGTAATGGGGGGCCTTGAGGCCGTGGCTGAGCTGGGGGGCATGGGACGGTTTAGAGCGGAGGGTTTTAATGGGCCCCCCAAACTGTGATGTATGGGGAAGGTGCACATATGTTTTTGTTCCCAGCAGAGCAGTCTCCTCGGCCCTTTAGTAGCTGAGCCCGGCTTCCCGCCTCCGCCGCCAGCTCCACTCCCTCCCACCCCTGGTGGCCCCTGTGGAGGCTGCAGAGAGCCGGTGACGTCTCCCTCCCAGGCCCCAGGCAAGCAAGAGCTGTCGCGTTAGGAGACCAAGAGCACGTGACGCTCAAGCTGGGAGACATCCCCTCCGTCCGCACCCGGCCTGAGACCTGAGACCCCAAACCTGGGCTCCCCGGTCCAAGAGCAAGGGGGAAACTGAGGATGGGCACGAAGGCAGGTGCCAGGAAGTGGTTATACAACTGCACCAAGCCCGCAGCACTGCCAACGTCACCTTTAGAAACTTTATCTTCTCCATTTGGAAGCAGTTTGTGGTCCACATTTTTCCCGAGGCAGAAACCCCTAAGGACATGCACAGCTTGGCTTGGCATAAACCGAAATTGTTTAGAAAGCAGGATGGTAAGAATCCTTTCTCAGCCTCCCACTGTGCTCCTCAAATAATGCTGGGGGAGCAGTGTGTCTAACCTTCAGAGCCCCTGAGACTGGAGAGGCTGAAAGGGGCCCCGTCCTGGGATGGGGGGCCTGGGTGGGAGGGGCAGTGCCCGCCTCACCCAGCGGGAGCTATGTGCTGACACAAAGCCCCGAATTCCCCATCTTGCTTCCCTCACTGCACCCATTTTGTGCCTAAGCCCTGGCTAGGCCGAAGGCCCAGGAGGGATCCCGGGACAATGGTGCCCCAGCTCCGGGCACTGACCTCGGGGCCATGCCTGGATGGGCCTGATCTCTGGCACCCCCCCCCCCCAACCAACCTCACACACACAGGACGAGCTGACCGGCGCCCCTGCCCAGACACCCAGGCCCGCTACCCAGGGACAGAAGTGTTCTGGTCCTCGGACACCTCTTGTGACATGGTGCTCACTACGTCCCAGGGCAGCTGTGTTTGCCTTTGAGCTGCTGGAATGGTAGGAAAAGTTATTTATTCTTCTGCATCAGTGCAGAAAGAGGCTGAGGCTTGGCCTCCAAGGGACCTCGGTTCCACTGGCCACACCTGGTTCCTACCGCCAGCCCTTCGCTCTTACTGTTCCCCCTGGCCTGGATGCCCTTCCTGCTCCCATTGTTCCCACAATCCTGGGCCTGTAGACACCAGAGAACTACAGGAGGAACTTGAGCCCAGAAGCTACTCACCCCCAGCAAAGGGACACAGGGCAGCGGGTACGAGCATCCGCTCCGGAGTCAGCCGCTTCACGGCTATGCGACCTTGGGCTAAACAGTTCTGTGACTCAGTTTCCTTCATCTGTAAAATGGGAAAAATGCTTTAACGGATATAGAGATGTGGGTAGAGAGAGGATGCCTGGAGACGGCACTGCGCTGATGCCGGGCACGAGCTGAAACACCATGAGGTCTCCCGCCCAAGAGCCTGGGGGTTCTGCGCCACCAGGTCAGCCGGCTGCCAGCTTCCGGGATGTGAGGAATGGCTGCTTTCTCCATCAGGCCTCCCTCCCTCCCCCGTGTGAGAGCCCCCTGTTGTGGCCACAACTCCTCGCCCTCCCGCCGCCCCCGCCCTGCCTTCCAGCCTCCCTTTGGGAGGGGGCTTACCCCTGCCAGCTCTTCTTGTCACTTTCCCCTGTCTTCTAAGTGCCAGTTTCAGAGGCCGGAAACTGTGGGTTTCCAGGGGCTTCTGGAGGCGGCCAGAGGCATTGGAAGACGTAGACAGGGGGTTTCTGGGGAGGGATGGAAACCTGCAGGTGGCAGTGACGGGGCCCTCGGGCAGATTTGGAAGTCAAGGCTCCGGGGGTGAATGCGGGAGGCCTCTCAGAGCCCAAGGTGAGTGTGGGAAGGCCCAAATACACCGTCAGCACCCTCTCTCAGACCCCTGGCCCAGGGCTCAGACATCCCCTTCTTGGTCTGATCCACCTGAAGCGCTGAGACCCTGGGGCTCGTGCAAATGGAGGTGCGGGACCCAGAGCGAGGAGGAGCTGGTGTGGGGCCCCAGCAGGTGCTAGGTCCAGGCCTGGGGTCATGGGGTCATAGGTCAAGATGGGGTCGCAGGTCAGTGGGTCTAGCACCGCCGTGATGTCGTCCGCTTGGGGGCCTCTGACCCTTTTCTGTGCCTTGGACCCTTCCTTAGAATTCTGGTTTCACATGTATCAAATAACACCCAGAATTCCTAAGGAGCCAGTTATCACGATAGTTAAAAAGCGCTTTTGTGATGGTTAAGGACGTGCTTCTTTGTGAACGCATCGATGATCAAGTTGAATGGCGGGTTTCATCCCAACCACAATATTAGGCCAGAGGTGAGCGTCAATGATATTTAGAAAGCTCTGCAGCCCCAGGAAAGGGATTTGAACACATCTGCGACTTGCCTTGGTGACAAAGTCTTAGGCACTGCTGATGATACCAGGGTTCGCTGTCTCAATGCAAAGTTGAAGGAAACACTAAATTTCAGCTGGAGGTTGATAAAAATAGTGATCCTTTCCCATTCAAATACCTGGACTTAGAGTTGCAACCTCATTTCTTCTGCTCCTGTGTTCCCTGCCAGGAGGAGGAGCAGTAGCATTATGATGCCACATTCAGTGAGCAACGGTGACAAATGATGGCCACTGCTCTTTATGGAGGCCTTGCATTGTGTGGGACACGGGCTGAGAACTTTCCCCACGTCTGACCCTTGTCAAATCCCCATCGTGTGGAGGAGTAAACTGAGGCACAGAGAAATCAAGCCGTTTGCGCAAAGTCACACAGCTCGTGAGTGTTGGGTGTCGGGACTTGAACCTAAGTCTTTCTGACCCCAGAGCTTGTGCCGTTCACCCCCTACCCAGTAGAATGCCTGGGGTACACCTGGGGTCTAACAGATGTTTGGCTCGTTGAAGGGGCTGTTGTTGAACCCTCTGTGATCAGGAGGATTCCCTGGGGCTGGGCTGGGCTCCCTGGATTTACAATTGGTTCTATATTTATCATCCCCGTCCCTCAGCAGGTTAATGGATTTTAAATGGAGTCGATACTAATTGCCCCCGTGCTGTGGATGGGCCGGCCTGGGGGGAGAGGTTCCTCCACAGCTCTAGGACCAGATTCCTTCACATAGAACATCAACAAACCTAGGGTGAGGGTTTAAATAGGCCGAAACGGAAGCAAGGAGTGCTCAGGGCCAAGGCGACAGCGTGGGCGAAGGCGTGGCAGTGGGACCCTACACATGCATGCCAGGGGAACCAGGCGTGCCTCCCATCCCAGCAAAAGTCCTCCTGGTCCATGAGCACCGGGCAAGGCTGTCCCCGAGGAGCTTCTGTGAGATTCAGGTCATCACAGAGTGTTTATTAATCACCACAGACAGGATGGGGTCGGGCAGCTCCACGGGGAGTCCGGAGCAGGAAGGAGCTCGTCAGCATGGAAAAATTGAAGGGAGTTGTTCAGGACAGCTTTCTGGACCAGTGTCGCAGGGCAACGGGGAGCCCCAGAAGGGGGAAGCCTCCCTTTTCCCTCAGCTTTGGGCTATTTTAAAAATTGATTAATCTGGGGAGCCACATGGACTCTTTGAGCATGGTATAAAGAAAGATACAACAGACTTACGGAGAACAGTTCACCTCCTTCCTGATGTCTCTTTCCAGAACATTCTACGAAACACCTGTGTGTGTGTGTGTGTGTGTGTGTGTGTGTGTGTACACGTGTGTGCACGTATGTGTCTCCTGCTTAAAAATAAAAATTCCAGTGATGGCATCCATCCCCTCTCTTCTGCATCATGCTTTTCCATTCTGTCTTAAAGAACTTTCCCCGTTAGATTCATTCGACAAATATTTTTTGAGCGTCTTCTAAGTGCTTTCAGACCTCTGTCCTCATGGAGTCTGGGTCCTTGCTCTCCCATAGCTGTGCACTGCCCCCCCACCCCCCCGCCACTGATGTGCTACCTTGTGTTTTCCTTCCCTGGGGATACCGTGCAGCCTGTTGCTATTGCAAGGTGAGTAACTTTGGAAGTACATTTGGGCACCCGCGTGAAGCATATCAGTGGGATAAATTCCAAGATGTGGAATTCCTGGGATAAAGGGGTGTATCCGCTGAACTTGGCCAGCTGTCACCAGACTGTGGTTGAAATGTCAGGGTTTAGGTTGCAGCCAGGGAAGTGGTGCTGATGTGGATGTAGAGGGAGACTCGGGGGTCAGAAGTGGGACTCGCCTGGGGAGAGAGAGGAGAGAAGCCCCTTCTGCCCCCGAGGAGCCCCCGATCTGAGGGAGAGGTAGGATTGGAGAGGCACAATGACTCAGGAGAGGTGTGGGGGGGGGGAGCCCAGGAGGCTGTGGATGCCTGGAGGAGGTGTGGGACCTGGTTTAAGAGGGTGGGGCATCCAGGGAGCAGGTCTCTTCATGAGCATCTGCTGTGTGTCTGTTGCTGTGCTGGATGCTTTTGGGGAGCTGTCCCCCTGGAGATCTGCATCGTCCATCACTTATCCAATGAATAACTGGGGGCCTCCTAGGCACTGGCACGTTACTAGGCGAGTGTCATGCCCATTGTGCAGCTGAGGACACCAAGGCTTGGAGGGAGAAGCCAAGAGCTGAGGCTCCAGGAATCCAGTCTCCCCACCCCTCCCCCCATCCCTGAGACCAGCCCAGGATGTGGGTGCTCTTTAAATAGGAACTTCTGGCCCCGGTTGACTCCTGGGACTGGACCTCAGGATCCCGGGAAGCCTCGTCCATCCTGTTGCTGGGTTGTCAGGCTTTATTACACTGACAAGATAATTTAACTTAAAAAAAAATTGTTGAAGCAATAAATGCTTTCTATACAAAATTCCAACAAAACAGCCCTGACGAGGTACCATGAGCCCTTGTGTCCCACACTTGTAAACTACTGTCTTTCCTCAGAACAGAGGCTGAGCTCCTGCTGTGGGGAGGGACCCCCCCCCCCCACCCGGGTGGGTCTGAGTCCAGAGCACTCAGGAAGCCGGTGTAGACATTTGCCTCCCCACAAAAGTGAATGCGGAAAAAGGCCCCCCTCCTAGGACACACCAGCAGCAGTTTCATTTCCAAGGTTTCAGATTTTTTTTTTTTTTTTTGCTTTGCAGATGCAAAAATATCTGTAGTTTTTCTTAACATAAATAGGATCATGTAATAGACCCTATTCTGCCTCTTGGTTCCTTTTGTGGCAGGGTGGGAGGGGACACTTGGCCAATAAACTCTCCATTGTCAGGCCTTACAGATCTCTTTCTGTTTCAGAGTCAGGCCCAATTCAGAGAAGAGGAAACTGAGTCGGAGGCCTCAAGCCGGGCTCCCTTGCCGAGGGCAAGGGGGGCTGGTCACGGGGGCAGGGAGAGATGGCCCCACGTGGTGACCGCAATGGGGGGTGGTGCACAGAGAGGAGGCTGGCAGTGCCCACCAGGGTGGAGGGGGCCTGGGTAATTGGCCGGATTATCCCAGCAGGGAGGCCTCCTTGGGGGAAGCTATTTTTAACTCTGAGAGGCTGAAGCGACTTCCCTCCCTCCCTTTATTGCCCTTTATTCTTGTCATACTGGGGCCTGCAGGCCTTGTCCGCCTTCTGTCCCTTTAGGGGAGAGAGAAAACACCCTGGCCTGCACCTCAGGGTTTATGCCCCATGTGGCAGAGCTGTGGCTCTGAAGGACCCCATGTTAGAGAGGAGGAAAGAGCTTCAGAAAGTTTGAGGGACATTTTGGAGGCCTTGCTGGTCTTTCACCCACCATGTCCCCAGGCAGCCCCTCCAGGGCAAGGAGAGGAGTATTAGGCTCCATCTCAAAAATCTCTTAAATCAGAAGAGGGATTATTCAGAACTCAAAAATCCAGGGGTGGATCTAAGAGCCTCAAAGAAGCCTGTCTGGAATCTTTTTTCGCTCAATAGATCAGCTCTGGTTTCCTCCGGGTGGGTCCCCTCTCAGGTGGCTCAGCCACATAGGGGCAAAGGGGTCCCCAGGGCCCCCAGGGAGCTAGAGCTCCTTTTCCAGCTTATCCAGCCAAAGTCCTAGGGTCAGTTCTCATTGGCTGACTTCAATCACATGTCTCTCCTCAACCAATCACAGTAAAGCTCACAGCCAGGCCTGGGTGGCTTGCTCACCTCGGGCCCTGGGGATGGTCCCAGCCTCCGAGAAGAAGCACGTGGCAGAGAGGTGGGGGTTTGGGTGGGCGGGTCCCCCAAGAGAAAGGTTCCCAGAAGAGGGGCCCCAACCACGGGAGGACGTGGACCACCGATGCCTCTAAAGTCTGGTAGCCGGGACAGAAACGGCCCGATGCCCAGAAGACGCCGGATGAGCGTGGCCCGGAGTCACGGGCTCTACCTCCCTGGCCTCCATCAGCGCGTTCTCCTGCCGGCTGCAGCTCCATGGAAGGCAGAGAGGAGGGGCCGGGGTGACCAGGGCGAGTGTCAGAGCCTGTGCAAGAGGGGAATAAGTCAGCCAGGCTGAGCGGATCAATGCCTGCTTCCTGACGGGTGGGAGGGACTCAGTGTCCTGTTTGCAGGGCCGTCACCCGTTGCTGAAGTTCTGCTTTCCTCAAATCAATGCTGCAGGGTCAGCCCGGGGCCCGACCGGCGTGTGGCTGCGAGGGCGCAGGGTAGTCACTTCCTTGACCTCCCTGGCAGGCATCACCACCCCTCCCTCGCGCCCCAGAGGAAGGGCCACCTGTCTTGGCTTGCACACCTCTGCACACGAGCAGCTCACAACCACCCCAGGCGATCCCTTCCTTTGACCTGTCTGGGCATCATGTCTTCCTCTGCCAACTGGAGTGGCATCTATCTGCTTAGAAACTGGAGTAATAACACCATGGTCCTTCGTGATAAGTTCACGCAGGTGGGCATTTAACCCAAAGCATAGCACAGGCCAAATGTATAGTCAGTGGCAGCCATTGTTACCATCATTGTTATTATCATTTTGTCTTGGGGGACTAAAGGCACTGAGGGAGGAGACTGAGCTGAAGGTAGGACTCCCAGGTCCAGGCTCTGCTCTGCGCTCACTGCCCAGGTGGTCGGGGCTCTCTCCTCCCTTGGCCCCAGCAAAATGCAATCCTGTGCCTCTTGACTTCCAGTCAAGGGCTTTATGCATCCCACAAGAAATGCATATCCTGGATCAGCTAGGCACAGGTCTCTCTCCCTTCTCAGGGGTTGCAGTGAGAGGCAGGGTGAGCCCTGGACCCTGGCCACCTGCCTGGAGGAGGAGGCAAGGCTTCTGCTGAGAGCCAACCTGTGATTGTCTGGGTCTTTCCATCCTGTGTCCATTCATTCTCATTTTGCAGGCACTTACTGCACACCCACCGTGTGCCAGGCCCTGGGCCGTGAACGCTCCGGGCAGACATAGTCCCTGCCCTCGTGAACTGACCAGTAGTAAACAAGAGGAGACCAGTAGTAAACAAGAAGCCTCAGAGAGTGGCCAGACACGAGGAAGGTGAAACGGGGGATGGTGGTAAACAGGAGATGGGAGGCTCTGGTGGGCCTCCCCCGAGCTGCCTCTGAAGGAAGAGAGGCTTGGGGAGGGGAGCCTAGGGACAGAATCAAGCTGGTGGGTGGCATCCAAGAGCCCGGCTGGCTGGCTGGTGTGTCTGGAACCGGGAAGCCGTGGAGCGTAGGTGAGGTGCGGGTGGCAGGTCGTGGGCCTCTGGGGCTTTGGTTCTCACACCTGCCCTGGGCAGGGCTAAACGAGGCAGGCCGTGAGCCCATTTTATGTTTCAAGGGTCTCCTGACGTGGGGCTTGGGGCTGGGCCGAGGTCTAGGTGTGGCAGGAGAAAGCTGGGCAGGCTCCTGGGAGGAGGCAGTCCCCAGGAGGATTCTGGGGAGCCCTGGTGCAGCTGTACTGGTGAGGGACAGTCTGTTTTTCACATCTCAACCAATGATCAATTTATGCCTGACGCAAATGCATCGGCGTCGGTATATGAAGACGTGAATATTAAAAGAAATGGCAGTTCTGCGCCTGCTGCCCACCCCGACCAGCAAACCCCAGCCTGGGGGGGTGCCTCCCGCTCTCGTCACCCCCTTCCATGGCTTTGTGGCCTTGGAATCGACCTCACCTCTCTGGGTCTCACTTTCCTTAAATGAAAGAGTGATTCCAGATGGGCCGGGGGGCTCTTTGGCCTCCTGGCTGTGGCCCTGAGGATGCTGAGATGAGCAAATATTAGTTGAACAGCTATTACGTGCCACGCCCCAGGTGGGGAGGGACTGCCCCACTCCTCAGAAAGAAAGCACTTCAGATTGAGGGAAAGCCGGGAACACTCAAAGCGTGTTACCTATGTTGCTAAAACTCCTACTGTGTGCAGGGCACTGAACTCCCGTTCATCTCGTTGGCTTCTCTCACGGCCGTGTGACAGGGGCTTATTTTACACAGACCTCAGCAAGGGCAGTGTCCACATCTCTATGCAGCCCTGCTTGGCCCCCTTCAACCCTAGAGGGAGGCATGATCCCCACCCGCTACGGGCAGTGCCCTTGTAGGACCATGGGACGCTCTGCCTACAGACCAGGAAGCCTTGGAGCCAGGTATGTGAGCTGGTTAGAGCAAGACCCCCACATGTCCCTGTCCCTCTGTGCCTTGGTCCCTGCATCTGGAACATGGTTGTGTTCACCAAAGGGAGGCTGGTGCCCCAAATTGCCCAGCAAATGCCTAGGTGTCAGGGTGCTAACAGCCGCTTCTAGGATATGATTAAGAACTGAATTCCATTCCAGCAGGTAGGGGGGTGGGATAGGGGAGCCTAAAGGCAGTGGCCTGGGGAGTCGGGCTTTCACCTTTGCCGGATATTCTTTGCCTTGCCGGAAGTCCTGGGGCAAAAGACACCTGCTGTCTCTGTGAAATGGGTCTGATAATGGCTCTGGGGGAGGCCTGGGGCCCAGGGATAAGACCTGGCTCGGTGAGGATCTAGGTGGGCACTCTGTGTAGGGAACATTCTAGGGTTGCAGATACCTTGGGAGTTACCCTTGTCCCAGGAACTGTCAGAATCCTAGGCACAGAGGTGCCCCAAGGTGTTCCTGTCCATTCCGCAGCTATGACCTCTGGATGGAACTATCTC
This sequence comes from Felis catus, assembly GCF_018350175.1. Classification (NCBI taxonomy): domain Eukaryota; kingdom Metazoa; phylum Chordata; class Mammalia; order Carnivora; family Felidae; genus Felis; species Felis catus. The sequence goes on from NC_058381.1 coordinate 12,732,220, forward strand.
CCAGCTGAGGGGCATCCGGGGTCCTCTGGGGGACCCGCGGTGGAGCCTGGGAGGAGTGCCTTGGGGCCGGTTCCTCTTGGGGCGGGACTGTGGCCTCTCTGTCTTCCGGGAAACTGGGCGGGGGACGGTGGGGAGCTGAATCAATTCCCTCCTGGGTCGCTTGGAAGGAGAAGGAGGAAAAGTTTCCTGAGAGCTTTTGGTCCTCTGGGAGGCTGGTCTCCGAGGAGGAGGAGGAGAAAACCAGGACACGGTGTACCAGTTAGGGGCAGAGTGGGGCATGGGGCTGGACTCTCTTGGGGTGGCCCTTCTCTCCACTGCAGCCCTTAGCAGCTGTCAAGGCAAGGGGGCAGGGGCTCTTGTTCTGGGGACAGATGGGGCCCTGAGTCCTGGTACTACCTTCAACAGCCCTGTGACAGACAACGGGCCTCCCTGTGCCTCGACTCCTTTACTTGTAAAATAGGGTCAGTGAGTGTATTTACCCTGTTGCAGTGACAGCAAAATAATTCCAGCCAGGTCTTTAGCACAGAGCCTCACACGTCTTGAGTGCTCACTCAGTGTTAGCTGTTTCACCCAGCCAGGAGCCGTATCAACTGTTGAGGTATATTTTACACGCATTTAATCCTCGCTGCGGCTCCATGAGGCAGGAATGGTTACTCTCCCCACTTGATGACAGGGATAGTGAGGCACGGAGAGATGAAATGACTTGCCTCCACAGCTGGTCAATAGAGTTGGCGGAACCCAAACCCTGGACAGCCTGAGGTCGGTGAGTTCTCTGGGTGGGTTGGGCCAGGTGGTACCTACCAGCTGCCAGCGGCCTGGAGCCTGGGGCTGGGAGCCTGGGGCTGGTGGGGCCTGCAGACCGCTCTGTCTCAGCCGCCAGCAATCTGGGCGGTGGCCAGAGAGCCATCCTCCTTGGTTAGAATCCTGCAGCCAGTCTCCCTGCTGTGCAGACACATAATTATATTTCACATTAAAGGGGAAGCTGGAAGCCAAGGGGGCCAGGAAGCCCTTTGAGGCTTGTGCTCCGGGCACAGACCTGCCTCCTTGGCCCAATTCTGTGGCCCCAAGGCTGAACAAGGGGTCAGACTGGTGATAAAATGGGGTCTTCCTGGGCCAAGGCCCAGTCGGGCAGGTCTGTCTGCCAGGATGAAAGGCCTGGGCCCGGCGGGAGGCTGAGAGATCTGAGGCCCAGACAATAGGCCCCAGGAGGCTGGGAGGGTAGGGCGAGTGGGGACAGGCTGGGAAGAGAGCCTGAGCCTTGCTGGGGTGGCAAGAGAAGAGGGTCACATGGGGGTCAAGTCAGCAGAGAGAGAGAGAGAGAGAGAGAGAGGGAGTAGGGGGGAGGAGCACGGAGGAGAAAGGAGATGGGAGAAGCCAAACAGAGCACAAGATGGGGAGGAGAGAGATGCTATTAAAGAGGGGGAAATGATGTATGTATATGAGTGTGCATAGAGTGTATGCCTGGTGTGCAAAAAGAAAGGATTCCATGGGAATGATGTACAAGCTAGGATCTGTGTGCACGTATGCACACGTGCAGATACCCCCCTGCATGCACACGTGTGAGTGTGTATGCACCTGTGCACTTGGAACCATCATGCATGTCAGGACATGCATTTTGCATGCTTGTATGCTGGCACCTGAGCTGTGTACCAGGCTGTGTGGACGCGTGTGTGCAAGATTCCCTTGCCTGTCTGTGCGCTGGCCATGCACCTGTGTGTGCGCGTGTCCCTGGAGGACATGCCTCTGTGTGTGTGTGTGTGTGTGTGTGTGTGTGTGTGTGTGTCTGTGTGTGCGCGCGCGCGCCCCATTGCGCAAGTGGCTGGCGGTGTGTGTGCGGGGGGCGGCCCGGGGCTGGGGGCGCTCTGGGCCAGGCTAGGGCTCGGGTGGGCGGGGGCAGCGGCGGCTCGGCGCGGGGCGGGCGTGCTCTCGGCGGAGAGTTAGAGGAGTTGCCGAGCCCGGTTCTGGTGGCAGCGGGGCGCGGAGCTGGGTGCGCGCCGAGCCTCTGCCTCCCGCCGCCTCCTCGCCCTCCATTCCGCTCTCCCCGCCTTCCCCGGGCCTTGCCGCTGCCATCGCCTCCCTGGGAACTGTAGCCGGGGGCGAGGGGCTGGCGCGGCCGGAGCGGGCGGGGAGGCGCGGGGCGCCGGGGCGTAGAGGCGAGCGCGCCCGGCCCTGCCCGGGATCAGATAACAGCCGGCGGGGGAGGGGGTGGGCCGGCCGCGCTCCCAGCCGGACGGAGGGACGGACGCCAGCCGCGCCGGCCAGAGCGAGCGCCCCGCGGCCGGGGGCGCCGTCCAGGCGCGCGCCCCCGACCCGTGGCTGAACCGGGGAGATCGGCGCCCCACACTGACGCGCCCCTTGGCATGGAGCGCCCCCGGGGGCTGCCCTGAGGCGGCGGCGGCGATGCAGCCAGCGCGGCGGCTGCCGGGGCCAGGAACGGCCGCCCGGAGCTCGGAGGACGCGGAGCGCGCCGCGCCCGGGGCACTGACCGAGGTAAGTGCGCGGCCGCCCGGCGCCCGGCCCCCCGGGGGCCCGACTCCGGCACCCCGAAGGCCCCCTCCCCGGCCCGGAGCGAGCACGAGGTGGTGCTGCAACAGGGAAGGTGGGGCGGGAGGTTTTTTTCTTCCTCTCGTTTCTGTTTTTTTTCCTCCCTTGGTGAGCCATCGGAGGAAATGCTGACTGCGAGCTTTTCTTCCCCTGCCATGTCTCCGGCTACTGCCACCAGGGAACTTTGCTCCTTGCTAACCTTCGTCCTGGGGGCGCTCCGGGAAACTTTGAGGCGCCCTCGGCCCCCCTCTGGCCAACTCGCACATGGGGGCTCGGGAGGGAGCGTGGGGAGGCACTTTCGCGCGCGGCATCAATCCTATGCGTGACCTTCCCGGAGACCCCGGGATTAAAGTGGGGGTGCAGAGGGGGCGCAGTCTACCAGGAGCCCGAAAATGCCTCCAGGCCCTAGATCTGCGGGTCCTCGGAGTCCTTTCTGTCTCCCACCTCCCGTGCTCTAATGGAGTAAAAATATTCTGGAAATGGTGTTTTCCGCTAGCCAGCCGCCAACTCCAGCCGCACCTTTTTGCTTTTAGAAGTCGGCCTTGATCGCAGAGGCGATGACCCCTCAGCTGAGAAGCCCCCAGGGTTTCATGGCAGGAGTCGCTCCGAGTTGCTCACCTCTGCTCCCGATGCCCTATGGGGAAGCGGCGTGGGGAACCAGGGGGCTCACTGGAGTGGCACCTGGGGTGGGGAGCTCCTGTGTGTGTGGGGGTGCTTCACATGGGAGTTGAGGCCCCAGCGCATGTCTCTGCTACCGGTCCTGACTGAGTGTGCACTGGTCATGTGAATATTTTAAAACCTGTGTTTAGAATGGGAGGTCACAGGAAAGTGTTTCATTAGAGATGGTCTTCTGTTCTGGGAGGTTCTCCTGGCCCCTCACCCTGCTGCCCATTTCGTAGGGGGCGTACCCATCTGGGAGTGCTGCACTGCCTGTGATCCGTTCTACTTTATTCTTTGCTCCCTGTGCCCAGGTTGGAGCCCTGGGGTAAAGTGCTGGGGACCTCCTGCCCCCGCCCCCATACCTACCTCCCGGAACCCAGGTTCACAGGCTCTGTCTTCCAGGAGCACGGAGGTGCCCACATGCCGCTGAAATCAGTAGCCACCTCTGGAAGGTAGAACCTACAAGGCGTTAGCCTCCGGCCTTATCCCTGACTCCCTCCCTTAGGTGCCAAGTAAGGCCAGTCCTGCTGCCTCGCCGTGACCCCAGGCTCACTTTCTGCTAGGTTGTTCCTTTGTGGCCCCTCATCCGGGACTTCCTCCCTAGGCCGCTGCCATATGGCCGGAGGGTTAGGGAGGAGGTCCCAGTCTTGGGCCCACTGGAGGCTTATGGTCTTTTTTTTTGTGAAGTCCCCGCTCCTCTGTTCTCAGAAAATCACCCCACTCCTCGTGCTCAGAGCCCAAACACAATCTTCAGTAAAGTCTGCCATCAGCTTTCTGGGGGTCCCTTCTCTCCGGCCAGGGGACTAGAGGTTGGCAGCTCTAAGAAGGAGATGTTGGACGGGATCCCTTCAGGTGGGGTCAAGACTCCTTAGGGGCAATAGGGTGCAAGGAGGAGGGACTTGCTTCAGCATTCCCGGGGACAAGAACGGGCGCTCCAGTGTGCCAGATGACAGGGGTCCCCTCTTCTCCACTGGTGCGCTGCTGAATGCATATAGGTAGGGGGTGCTCTGTAAATGCTGGGTGTTGGCGCAGCTCTGGGTTTATTGGCCCGCCCCTGGACCTCTGTCCCCATCATGGCCACCTGCCCCGTTAGGCCCCCGCAGGGCTTCCAGGCTGCTCAGGAAGGGATGTGGTGGAGGCTGCTGCCCGATCCAGGGATGTTCAGTGAGCTGTGCTGTGCTGCGAGAAAGATATGCCCAGAGAGGGGCAAGGTCTTGCCCAAAGCCACACAGCGAGTCAGGGGTTTGAGCAGAATCATCCAGCTCTTCCCAGGCCAGGGGGCTGCCCCTGTCAAGCTTCTTGTCCCAGGGCCACAGTGTCCCTCCCCTCAAGTCTTCCTGAAGCAGAACGAGGTAACATTGGTGGCCCTGCAGCAGTGAAATAATAGTGACAACAATGAAGATAGTAATAACAGTAACAATGACAGCAGTTCCCTGCAGTTATGCGGTACTGGGACGGGTTCTGCTTGTGAACAGTTCCCTCTGGTGCCCTGGGCCACAGTTGGCAGCACCGGGCATGGCACCCGGCGGCCTTGGCACACGTCTGGGGCAGAAGCAACTGCGTCGTCACTCCCGGCAACCCCTGCGGCCCTCGCCCAGCCCCAGGCTGAAGGCTGCTGGTGCTCCCTCAGAGCCCACCCGATGGCCACTCTTGGTCTCGCTGCCTCTTGGCTCTGGGCTGGGCCATCCTTCCGACAGGTGCACCTGGTGTGCGGTGCTGGGCCCCCGCCAGGGCTTTGCTGTGAGTGACACATGGGCACACCTGCCCCTCCCCTGGGGCCTGCAGCTGGAGCCCTGCCATAGGCTGGCACAGAGAAGAGGCTGAGAGGGAGGCAGCTCGTGGGCAGCGGGAGGGTGGAGGCTGGGCCGGCCACTCCAAGGTGTGGTGGGTGTGGGCTCGGGCCCACAGGCTGGCTGTACCAGGGGAATTGGCTGCGTGATAGGAAGACAGCAAAGGCCGAAGATAAAAGAAAGAAAGCCGGCTTGAAACTGGGCCGCAGGCGGGGCAGGGAGGTTGGAGGCTTCAGAGGAGCCTTGGGGGTGGGGTGGGGGCGGGGCTGGACTGAGGCAGGCGGATTTTCCAGAGGAGCCGGCCCGCAGGCGGGACTGGAGCCCTCGCCGGGCACTGGCCGAGGGCCCAGCACTCTGCCACCTGATTTAATTTCCTAATGGTCTGCCAGTACCTAGGGTGGCATTAGCTCCATTGTACAGACAGGAGATCTGAGGCCCAAGGAGGCACCGGGAGGGACTGGGACCTGTGTTCCTCTGGTCCAGAGCCCTGGCGCTCGACCTCGACCGGGGACAGAGTTGCACCCTCCTCTATTCCCCAGACACCCTGCCCGGCTGCGTTTGTGTGCCAGGCTGGCTGCAGGGTGCCTGCTCGCCATCCCAGGGCCCAGGTGGCGGTATCCCTGGGACCTAGGGAAGGCCTGGCGTGCCCTGTAAATGTTTGGTGGGTCTGTGTCTAGGCTGCTTTCTCTGGCCGCAGAGGCCTCGCTGTGATGATGGGAGCTGTGGCGGGCCGTGAGCTCTAGTGGTGGAGACCCTGGCACCCTCAGCCGTGGTCCCGGTGTGGTGCCCGGCACACAGGAGATGCTCAATAAACTGGTGGTGAATGAATGGAGACCCAGCCCCTTCCCTCGAGAATCTCACTGTTTGGGAGGAGGCTTCAGGGCACACAGCCAAGGTGAGCGGGGCTGAGTCACTTCTCCTCGTGGTCTTCAGTTTATCATCTGTGAAGTGGGATCAAAGTCGCAGCTGGGGGGACCCCTGAGAACACCTGGGAGGGGGGGAGGAGACACGTGAGCTTCCGTGTGTGCTTCTGGGCAGGGGGGATCTGAGTAGAAGTGGGGGTGTGGAAAGGGAGCTGCACGAAGGAGGGGAACGTGGCACCAGAGCCCTGAGAATCTGTCATTCCAGTGCAGCCTGTCCTTGGACATGTGGGGAAACTGAGGCCCAGAGAGGCTAAGTGGTTTGCTGCAGCGAGAGAGGGCCTCAGACACAGGCCTCCTGCTCCTGCTGTGTGTCTTGTACCCCCTCCCCTTCTCCACCCCTTCTCTCCACCCACCCCCCCTGACGTTCCATAGCGCAGGTCTTCCTGCCCAGCTGCTGAAGTGGCAGCTGCAGAGGCAGCGTGAGGCTGAGGGGACCTTGGGGACCCCTGGTCCAGCCCCCTAATTGGCCTTCGGCCCTGTAACATCAGACAGAGTCCCATTTGCACGGCCAGATAGGAGCGGGGGCCCCTTTCTCAGTGATCCCGGGGAGCAGGTCTACCCCGGCTGTGCATTGGTGCTGCCCCAGAGTCAGTGGGAGCAGCCTCCTGGGTCCTGCCAGGGACCCGTCCCCCTTCAACCAGCCTGGACTGAGCACTCCCACCACTTGGGCAACTGAAGCCTCCGCCTCCTTCCATCATCTGTGGTCTGGGTCTCTTTGGGGGACTCAGGCTTGGGGAAGGGCTAGGGAACAAAGATAAAGCCTTCAGAGTGGCCATGTTTGCTTGAGCACCTACTGTGTACTTGACACACTCTGGGTGCTTTCGTCTTGGTCTTGGGCTCAGGATCCTCCCGTTTCCCCCCCCCCCCCTTTTGCCCTCAACTCAGAATAAAAGCCACACTCCTCACTGTGGTCCACAGGGCCCTGCACAGTCTGGTACTACCCTCTCTGCCCCCCACTGTCTCCCTCTCCTCAGGCCGCCCTGCCTTTCTCCTTGCTGTGCCTCCAACACCTGAGGCCTGCTCCTGCCCCAGGCCATTTGCACTTGCTGCTCCCTCTGCTTGAAACACTCTTCCCCAGATCCCCACAAAGCCTCCTCCTTCACCACCTTCAGGTCTTGTCCAAAGGCCACCTCCTCCATGACGCCTCTCCTGGATGACACCATGGGCTCCCTTTGCCCACATTCCCTCTCTTGCTTTTTTCGACGCGTCAAATTTAATGCCATCCACCATGTTATGTTTTATTTGCTTATCTTGTTTATTGTCTGTCTCCCCCACTGGGATATAAGTGCCTTAAGGGCAGAGGTTTGGGTCTTATTTGTTCCCAGCTACGTCCCCAGCACCTACAGCACTACCCTGTGTGTAGTAGATGCTCGATAAACATGTGGGGAATGAATGGGTTGGTTCCTCCATGTGCGGTGCTTGATAGATAGTGAGTGTGCTCAGTAGCAGTGGTAGTCACAATTATCATCCCATTCTGCAGATCAGAAAACCGAGCTTCAGAGAAGTGACATTACTGTCCCCAAACTGAGGAGCTTGTCGGGGGCAGAGCCAGCTTTCAGACCTCTCCTCTGACCCCTTGGCCTGCCATCTGTCTGTGAGGGGGAGAGAAGTGGCATTTATTTCAGGCCCCAACTCTGCGTTGAGCTCTCTCTGTCTGTGACCTTATCTGCTTCAAGCTCTGAACCTTGCCGTGTTCCTGGCCTTTGGCTTGCTTGCAGCTTAGGGCGTCCCCCATCCCCACCCTGTGAGGGGCAGAAACCACATTCCCATTGCAGATCTAAGCAAACTGAGGTGCAGAGGGTCAGGGCCGCTCGGTCCTCAGCGCTTCTCTTCACGTTTATAAATCTTTGGGCCTTCAGTAGAATGTGTGGAGGCCGGCTGCAGGGGCTGGGGGTGGCAGAGGGGACAGTGTCTCCATTTCTTGCCCAATTAAGCACTTTCACATGCCCATCGGCCTTTTGTTTTGTGTCGGTGTGTTTTACCTCCTCTGCACAGTCTCTGTTTTTGAGCACCACACCCAGGTTGAAACATTTTATGTTTCAAGATTGGCCATTACCAACTTTAGCAGCTTTCCAGCTGTAAAAAGCACCTATAAGCCTTCTAGCTGGCAAAGCACAGCCCCTTGGCTCCCCCAGATCACCCCATCGCCTCTGCCAACCTAAGGCTTACGCTCCTTCTGTGGATGTGCAGACAGGTTCCCGAGGGGCCGGGCCTCGGCCAGGGCTGTTCAGCAACCCCAGGTGCCCAGCGGCCGTTTAGCCAGATGCGCCCCAGGGCAGGGCACTGTCTCCGGAGGCCCACCCTCCGGGCAGAAAAGGGATCAGGTCATAATGAAAACCAGAGCCATCTCCAGGTTGCCTGTGACTGTCATCAGCCTCTGACCTGTGAGTGGGTGTCCTGGGGGAAGGTGGGAGTGGGCCAGAGAGGGACAGCCCCAGCCAGAGGTGGTGAAATGTCTCAGAAGCAAGGTGGGGGTCGTGGTCGAGACTCTCTGCCCCCTAGAGCCTCCTTGCAGCTGTTCTGAGACTTACTTAGGAGAGCTGGGGCGGGGAGGAGGGAGCGTGTGGAGATAGGGAGGTCCTGAGCTGTGTGTGTGTGTGCGCGCGCGCGCGTGTATGTGTGTGTGTGTGAGAGTGTGTGTGTGTGTGAGTGTGTGTGTGAGTGTGTGTGTGTGTGTGTGTGTGTGTGTGATGGAGACTCTGAGAGGCTGAGGGCAAGAGAGGTCAGGGAGGGGCTGTGCGGCCCCCACCTCCTGCCCACCTCCCTCTCCTTCCAGCTGCAGCCTGAGCCCCCTGAGCTGGCGGCTGCAGCCCTGCAATTCTCCAGCACTTAAAGCAAAAATAAATCACTGCCAGCAGCTGGCGTTCTGGGTGGTAGCAGCCGCCTGCCTCCTGCCCCCGACCCTATGCCTCTGGGCTCTTGGTTCCGGGCCAAGGCCAGGCCAGGCTTCCACTCGGGCCTGTGGGGGCCTGAGGAGGACTGGGGATGGCCGGGGGGAGCTGGCCCCATCCCTTCACGCCCCATTCCTTCACGGGACTAGAGCCTGGTAAGGCCCAGAGAGTGTGAGGCCTGTCTGGGTCACGTGGAGGGCAGAGGTGGATGCAGGGCGTGGGGATCTGGGGGCAGGTAGGGAGCTCAAAAGTGGGGTTTCCTAGCGGCCTTGACTGTGGCCTCGTGGAAGCAGGGTGTGACAGGACCTGGGAATCCCGGTGCCACCCCAGCCTCAGGACCAGCCCCTGGCACCTCTTTTCTCCCAGGCCCCTCCCTTCCCTTCTCGGAGAGGTCTCCCCGGTCAAGTATTAGTGTGCAGGCTCTGGGGATGTCAGGATTTCGGCGCCATTCATGCTTTCCACGATTAGCTCTTGAGCGAGGACGGTGAGCTGTGCCCTGTGCCTTGGGATCGCGGCTCATGTCTTGGTGGGTGGAAGAGGATAAAAGAAACAAGCGAACAAACACATAAGGAAGCATAGACTTTGTCATGCCTTTTTTTTTTCATGAATCATTATCGTTTTTAATTATTAGAGTGTTACATGCTCATGGCAAAGTATTAAACAAGTGTAGGGATAGAAAGTGAATCTCTCCTTCTCAGACTCTGTCTTCCGCCTCACCCCAGCCCAAAGCTTTATGTTCTTGAGGTGACCATTATTAGAGAACTTTCTGGATTGTCTGAGTGCTTACGCAAACATGTGAATGTAGTTATATAAACATGCCAACATCTATAGTTCCCTTTCCCCTTTCTTCCTTTCTTGCTTTCTGGTTTTTTTTTTTTTTCCCCGTGGGATCATTCCATACGCACTGTCCCTGCTGGTGCCCCAGGGCTCCAGACCCAGGGACTTCATCCTTTCTCCTTTGATGGGCATTGGCTTGAGGGCTGAGTCACAGAGTCCAGATCATAGAGTCTTAGCTGTGGAGTCTTTGAATATCCAGAGCTACCCAAGCGTACGGGTCATGGATTCTTTGAGTTGGGAAGTTGTAACCTCTCTGAGACCGAGATTACAGAGTTGCAGAATTGGCGCATCTTAGCCGTGGGAGAGGTGCCGAATCCTGGACGGGGTACCTCCTTCCTCAGACCTCTCTGGGAGCACGCTCCATCCCCAGAGATTCTGGTGCGGAGGGTCTGGGATAGAGCCTGGGAACCTGCACTTTTCAGTCTTCCGAACCTCGGAGCCCCCAGCCCAGCCCCCTTCGGTCCCCATGCCACTGCGAAGCTCCCTGCCCCGGGGCAGATCCCACCCCCTCTGGGCCTTAGTGACCCACAGCTCATGCAGCACGGGGAAGGTGCTCTCTGCCATCGTTTACTTCTTCATGGTCTTCAGAGCTGCGGTGGGGGGAAGGGCCTCTGGGGAACCGGTCACCCCTGATTCATCTCTGAGCTTCTCCATCTCAGGTGTCTGCCACCTGCTTGGCGAGCCCATCATTCCCATAACCTGGTTTGAGCCTGAATCTGAAAGACACTGCCCGCCTCGGTCCACTGAGGGCCCCTGGTGGAGAGGATCTGCTAGCCTAAGTCCGAGAGGGGTGTGAGTCACCCCCACTGCTCCTGGACCCCCAGTCTCAGTTTCCCCATTTACGAAATGGGTGTGGACACCAGGCCCACATCTGGGCACCCACTTTTTCATCCCTCTTGGCTTTGGCTCTGCGGTCAAGGCAGGGCAGGGCAGGGCAGGGCAGGTCAGTTTCCTCTCTCTCTCTGCTCCCCCGCCCTCTGCCATTCGGGCCGGAGGCTCAACCGTGCCCATATTCTTGGCCTGCTGAGCTTCAAGCTGTCGGCAGCACCTGCCTGGCTGGGGCGGCCAGGCCCCCTCTTGGGCCCTGGGGAGACTTCAGGACCACTGGAAGGGGTGCCCCCAGCAGACCCTGGGGCAGCTACAGAATGGTCCAGCCCCTCCCTGGGGGCTGCATAATGAGGAGCCCCTGGCTGCCTTCCTCTCCTCTGTGGACCCTGCCAGCCGCAGCCTCACAGGCACCCCGGGGCCTGGCCCTCATCCTGCAGCAGATGCCCTAGTTCTGAAGCTCCAGGGCCAGGTGACCAGGCTTTGGGCCCTGTCCCGACCCAGCTACCTTCCTGGTGGTCACAGGACCAGCCGTGGTTGGGCAGGCTCCAGGGGTCCTCTGGAGCAGCGATCCGAGCCAGTGGTATCAGTTTCTTCATCTGTGAAATGGGAACACTAGGGAAAATGGGTTGAATGAACACATACACTTGAAATTGTGTCCGGGTGGTGGAAGGAGCACGGAGGCAGCAGTCCAGGGGGGACAATCAGCCAGGTCCCAGAAAGGAAAACAGACGCAGGGACAGTGGGGAGCAAACTGCACCCTGTATTAGTTTCCCGTGGCTGCCATAACAAATTACCGCAAACAGAGTGGCTTAGAACGACACAGATTTATTATATCCCAATTCTGGGGGCCGGAAGTCTGAAATCAAGAGGTCGGCAGACTTGCTTCCTGCTGAGGCTCTGAGGGAGAATCTTTCCATGCCTCTCTCCCAGCTTCTGTAGCTGACACCAAAACTTGGTGTTCCCTGCCGTATAGACACATCCCTCCAATCTCTGCCCGTTTCTTCACCCAGCCTTCTTCTGTGTCTTGTCGTGTCCTGTCTGGTCTTCTCTTTTCTTCTCTTCTAAAGACACTTGTCATTGGATGGAGGGCCCATCCTAATCTAGAATGATCTCATCTCCAGAACCTTGGGTTAATTTTATTTGCAAATACCTTTTATCTAAATAATGTCACTTTCACAGGTTCTGGGTGGACATATCTTTTACGGGGGGGGGGGCTTTCATCAACCCACTACACATGGTCAACCTGGATACGCTGTCTTTTCTTTTTTAAGAAACATATTCTATTTTAGTGATGTATTTTGGAGACATACAGCATTGGGGTTACATGCCTGATCTTTGCTACTGTGCCAGCTGTGTGTCCTTGGACAAATTATTCAGCTGTTCTGTGTCTCAGTTTGCTCATTGGCAAAATGGGGCTATTAGGGTCCTTTGTCCATTAGGCTGTTGGGAGCAGTCAGATGAAACACGTAGCCCTGGGATGGGGTCTGTGTGACACCTTTTGTTAGTATACCAACCAGTGAAATGGTTTTTAAAACTAGCTGGCGTTTCCCATGCGAGGCTGAGTTTCCATTTAGTCAGCCCGCCTCATTCTGATACGCTTCTGTGTCTCCGCCCACCCCTGGGCTGATCCTGCCCGGACTTAGGTCCCCATGCCTGGGTTGCCCAAGCCAAACGTTCCAGAAATGGCCCTGTGGGGTCAGAGGGCCTGTGCCTCTGTGACGTCGAGAGCCGTCACTGCCGTGCCCTCCTCCGGGTCATCCCGGCATCCTCACCTCTCGGCAGAGCCGAGCGAGCCTGCGCCCTCGCACCCACGGCCGCCAGCGTCGCTGGCCACCCAGCCCCTGCCAGTCCTGGCTGTGACGGTGGCCCTTGCACTTCCGTTGCTTGTTCTGGAGTCAGGTGGGGCAGCTCTTTACATCCAGACACCTTCCCATAGCTTTTCTGGCCGCAGCCAGCTCCTGCAAGGACCTTGTTTTCCTGACCTTCATCCTTCCCCCAGGCTCAGGTCACTGGGAGTCAGGTGGCATGCCCCTGCCCTTTCTCATTGCAGTGGGTCTTCATGACTAACGCCAGGGACAGGAAGCGGCTGCCTCGTCTTGCGGATGTCCAAACGGAGTCTCAGAGAGGCCGCGCACAGCCCATCGTGTCTCTGAACAGCCCAGTCTGTGCCCGGAGCCCGAGGGGTGGGCTCCTCAGGGGTCTGGGTTTCCCTGAGAGCTCGAAGTTGCCAGAGGGAGGGGGCTGGGTTTTATTCCCGCCGTCGCCCCCGCTTCGGGCCACCACGGATGAGCCGCTGCGATGCCCTGGCCTGATGCCACGTGGCCAGGAGAGCCTGGGTGTCCTCAGCCCCTCCCTTGGCTTCCAGTGGCCGTCAGGACGTTTTGGGGGCTTTAGCAAAATGCATGCCCTGGTGGTGAAATCAGCAGCCCGTGGCGGTACTGGGTGCCTTTATTTCTCAGGAAGTGACGTGACGTTTCGCTGAGACTTGGCACCCAAAAATAATAATGAAAATGACTGTTTACCCAGTGTCTTCTGGTGCCAGGTGCTGTGCTCAGTGTTTTCCCGAACATTATCTCATTTAATTCTCAAAACGTCCTGGCCAGGCGGGGCATAGGGCTTGAGAGAGGAGCCACTGAGGGACACAGGTGGCCAAAACAGCGTTTGAACCCAGATTGACAGGCCCTATGAGCGGGCCTCAGTTTCTCTCCAAAGGCACGAAAGCCACAGGCCCTGCCGTGTTCTCCCCCGAGGCGGCAGAGATGCCCCGGCCAAGGATCCGGGAAATGCGATGTTGGGCAGGAGCCAGGTCGGCCTGAATTCCAATGGGGCTGTCGCCCTCTGCTAGCTGTGTGTCTTGAGGCAAGCAACTTCACCTCTCTGAGCCTCACTCCCTTATTCTGAGAAATGGGGATAAGTCTACACCCCGTTTAAACTGCGATCGTGTGTGCCAAGTGTTAGCACTATTACAGAGCTCTAGACGATGGAGGGCTCCCAGAGTTCTGTCCATTTTGCAGGGGGAGAAATTGAAGCCCCAAGAGGGAGGGACCGGCAGAGCTGATGCCCACATTGAATGACCTGCTGTCCTCTGTCCCCTGAGACCTCGGCCACCGAACACGGCATCCGTCCAATCTCTCTCATTCTTACCCCCACTAAGGACTAGAGCAAAAAGGTCATCGCTTGAGCACCTACTGTGTGTTGGGAGGCTCATGCAGGGGAGAGATTTAGGTCGAGGTCTTGCTAAAGCTCTCAGGGTCGGGGTTCCTCCCCTTCATCCATTTCTCACGTCTGTTTATTGGTCCCACGTCCCTGGAGCCCCAACCCCACCCACAGCTGAGTTCTGTGGGTCTGTGGATATGGCGTGGGGGCACAGCACACTGCCTGTAGACCTGGCCACGAATGTTATTTGATGCCCCGGGACGTGATGGCAGCCGCTCTGGTGCCTGGGCAGACAGAGGAGCCGTTGATCACTTCTTCCTTCACTCACTGATTCCTTTAATTATGGACTTAAATTAACCCATGGCCTGAGGAGAAGTTTCTGCAGAGGACGGGGGGATGGCAGAGCAGAGAAGGCACCCTAAGGAGGTGTCTCTACACCAGTGCCTCCCAGGGTGAGTTTCCAGCCAGTGGAGACCTTAGAGAGTCCTTCAGACTCTCCTTCAGAGAGGCCATCCCTGGGGCCCTGGGCAGGGCCTGGGGCAGAGAGGTTTCTTGCCACCTGCCTCTTGGGCACACCCTGACCCTCCTAGACACCAGGGAGAAAGACATAAGGGACACGAACCCCTGAGTCTGTTGCCTGGGGTGGCCAGTTAGCCCCACCTCACTCCAGGTGCTGCTTCTCGGCTTACACTGCTGATCCCAGGCCTGTCCCCTTCCTGCCTGTTCCGGAACCTTTTCCCTCAGTTCTGGGGCCCTGCCCTTCACTTCAAGGTCCTGGACCCTTAGCTGACAGTGTGGCCTCCTCTTTCACTGAGAAAATCAAAGAAGAGAACTTCTACTTGCTCCCACCACAGCCACCCATGTCCTGGCACCTGTGCCCCTCAGCGTGCCTTCTTCTCTTTCCTGCGGATGGAATGATCTCCTGCCTTGCCCTCTGGGCCCCCATCCCTCGCACCTACCCAAGATCATCACTGTGGTGAGTCTCCCTCTCTCTGCTAGACACTTCTCTACACTCTGCACCTGTTTCTTCCAAAGGTGGGCATTAAGGGTTCACCATAGGCCAGCACTTTCTGCAAGTACCAGGACTCTCCAGGGAACAAAACAAAACCCTGACAACACCCATTCATTGTCAAAACTCCCAGAAAACTAGGACTAGAGGGGAACTTTCCTGCCTTGATAAAGACTATCTACAAAAAACCCTATAGCTAACATCATATTTAATGACGGGAGACTTTAAGCTTTCCCACTTAGATCAGGTACAAGGCAAGGATGTCCCCTCTCACCACTCCTTCTTAGCATTATACTGGAAGTCCTTGCTAATGCAATTAGGCGAGAAAAGGAAATAAAAGATATACAAACTGGGAAGAAAGATAAAAGTGTCTTTGTTCACAGATGACATGATTGTCTATGTAGGAACGTCTGAAAGAATTGACAAAAAACAAATAAGCCCTGGAGCAAATAAGCAATTTAGCAATGTTGCAGGATACAAGGTTAATATACAAAAGTCAATTGCTTTCTTATATACCAGCAACGAACAAGTGGAATTTGAGATTAAAAACAATACCGTTAATATTAGCACTCCCTGGAATGAAGTGCTTAGGTTCAAGTCTAACAAGATATATGCAAGATCTTTAAGAGGGAAACTCCAACACTCTGACGAAGGAAATCAAAGAAGAACTAAATAAATGGAGAGATATTCCATGTTTATGGATAGGAAGACTCAATATTGTCGAGATGTTAGTTCTTCCCTGTCTGATCTATAGACTCAATGGAATCCCAATCAAAATACGAGTTAATTTTGGGGCGCCTGGGTGGCTCGGTCGGTTGAGCGTCTGACTTCGGCTCAGGTCATGATCTCATGGTCCGTGGGTTCGAGCCCCGCGTCGGGCTCTGTGCTGACAGCTCAGAGCCTGGAGCCTGTTTCAGATTCTGTGTCTCCCTCTCTCTGTGACCCTCCCCTGCTCATGCTCTGTCTCTCTCTGTCTCAAAAATAAATAAACGTTAAAAAAATTAAAAAAAAATACGAGTTAATTTATGAATATCAACAAACTGATTAAATTCATATGGAGGGGTAAAAGACTCAGATGAGCCCAACATGCTATTGAAGAAGAACAAAGTCAGAGGACTGACACCACGTGACTTCAAGACTTGCTGTAAAGCTACAGGTATCAAGACAGTGTGGTATTGACACAGGAATAGACAAATGGATCAAAGGAACAGAGTGGAGAACCCAGAAATGGACCCCTATGAGTATTGTCAACCAGCTCTGACAATGGAGCAAAGATAGTCTTTTCAACAAAAGGGGCTGGAAGAGCTGGACATTCATAAGAAAAAAAAAACAACCTAGACATAGACGTTGCACCCTTCATAAAAGTTAACTCATATTGGATCATAGATCTAAATGTAAAATGCAGAGGTATTAAACTCCTGGCAGATAACATAGAAGAGAACCTAGATGGCCTTGGATCTGGTGATGCCTTTTTAGCCATACCAAAGACACGATCCGTGAATGAAATGATTGACAAGCCGGACTTCATTAAAATTAAGAACTTCTGCTCTGGGAAAGGCAGTATTAAGACAATTAGAAGACAAGCCATGGACTTGGGGAAAATATTTGCAAAAGACACATTTGATAAAAGGCTGTTATCCAAAATATACAAAGAAGTCTTACAACTCAACAATAGGAAGCAAGCAACCTAATTGGAAAATGGGTCAAAGACCTGAATGGACGTGTCAGCAAAGAAGATACACGGATGGCAGGCAACATAGGAAAAGACACTCCACGTTATATGTCATCGGGGAAATGCAAATTAAAACAACGAGATGCCACTGCACACCTATTAGAATGGCCCGAATCCAGGATACTGTTGACACCAAATGTAGGCGAGGACACAGAGCAAGAGGAACTGTAATTGCTGGTGGGAATGCAAAATGGTGCAGCCTCTTTGGAAGACGTTTGGTTCTTAAAAACTGAACATCCTATTACCGTACGATCCAGGAGTCATACTTCTTGGTATTTACCTAACAAAGTCGAGAACTTACATCCACACAGAAACTGCACGCGCAGATGTTTATAGCAGCTTTAGTCACGATTGCCCAAACTTGGAAGCAACCAAGATGTTCTTCAATAGGTGAATGGATAAATGGTGCATCCAGACAATGGAACCTTATTCAGAAAAAAAAAAAGAGAGAGAGAGAGAGAGAGAGGAGAGAGATCAAGCCATGAAAAGACACGGAGGACTTTAGGTGCAGATTTACTAAGTGAAAGAAGCCAGTCTGGAAAAGCTATATGCTGTTGGATTCCAACTATGTAACATTCTGGAAAAGGCAAAACCATGGAGACAATAAAAAGGTCAGTGGTTGCCGGGCGTGGAGAAGGGGAGATGAATAGGTAGAGCACAGAGGATTTTTAGACAGTGAGACTATTCTGTATGATGCCATAATGATGGATACAAGTCATTACACATTTGTCCAAAACCATAGAAAGTACAACGCCAGAGGTTAGCCTTAAGGTACACTGGATTTTGGGTGATTATGATGTGTCAGTTTAAGTTCACCAATTGTAACAAATGTACCACTTTAGTGAGTGATGTTGACAGTGGGGGAGGCTGTGCATGTGTAGACTCAGGGGGTATATGAGAAATCTCTGTACCTTCCCCTCAATTTTGGTGTAAACTTAGAACACCTCTACAAAATAGTCTTGGAAAACGAGTAGTCTTGGATGCCAACCCCCTGCCCTCACATGTCAAGGGGCAACTGAGCATAGATTTCTGAATAAGTGACCGTAGAATACACGGGAGGGAAGGGGACATCTGATCGGAGACCTTCATGGAGTCAGGGAGGAGCCAGGAGCATATCGGAGGGAAGCGGGCCCGGGGAGAGGCCAAAGGTAGGTGGTGTTCCCCCATCGGGATCAGGGACTGGTGTGGAGAACAGACATCATGGCTGGAGCAGCGTGAGTAAGGAGGGGGCCTTGCAGGTGGCCCGGAGGCCATGCAGTGCTCTGCTATTGTTTCCTTCTTTCTTGCAACAGCAAGCGTTTCTTTCCCACTCTCTGGGCCGTGGCCGTGGCCCCGCTGAGTGGGTGTGAGGAGTTAGCCTTGCATCTGTCAGGCTTTAGTTGGGTTCAAATCCCTTTCATGTGACTCCTCAAAAAAATATTTTTTGAGGCGAAATTCACATGACATAAAATTAACCATTGAGAGCGAGCCATTCGGTGGCATCTAATACATTCACAACGGTGTGCAAATGTACCTCTCATCCTGTTCCAAAACGTTTTCATCGCAAGACAAAACCCTGTACGCATTAAATAATCACTTCCCACCCTCCAACCCGCAGTCTCCATGCCCCCATCCCCTGGCAGCCACTGCTTTCTGCGTCTGTGTATTTGCCGATTCTGGACATTCATATACGTGGAATCATCCAACCTGTGGCCTTTTGTGTCTGGCTGCTTTCGCTTGGCAGAGTGTTTCTGAGGCTCATCCAGACTTCAGTGTGGCTCAGTACTTGATGGTTTTTAGGGCTGAATGATAGTCCATGGGTGAATGTACCACATTTTGGTCATCCTTGGGCAGTTGACGGGTGTCGGGGCAGTTTCCGCCTTTGGCTGTTGTGAGTCGTGCTGCTGGGAACAGTCATGTACATGGTCATGTGTGAACACTGGTTTTCAGTTCTCTTGGGTCCATACTTAGGAGTGAACTCCTGGGTCATATGGCAACCCTGTGTTTAAGTTTCTGAGGATATATTATCTTCCGCCACTAAAAGCACGCTCTCTTGACCGCCCCCTCCCCTTTGGCTTCTGCTCATCTCTCTGCTCCCTGTAACTACAGAACTCCTCACTGCGTGTGTCCCCAGTCGCTTTCCCCAATTTCTCCTCTTGGCCTTTGCCCCTGATCTTTGTACCTATGGTGGCAGTACAAACTGCTCAGGTCCAGGTCACCTGGGTCCCCCTTGGTCACCTCCAGAGTTCGTCTGGCTCACCGTCAGCACCGTCTGGGCCCAGGGCCCTGGCTCCCCCTGGGAAGGTCTGCGTGGCTCGACATCCGCCCCAGCGCCTTGAGGTGCGCTCACTGGGGTGCCCTCTCCTCCCTGTCAACCCCGGGCCTCAGCCGTGTCCTCAGCCAGCTCTCGGTCTCATCTCTCATCTAGGCCTGCCCTCCACTTCCAGGCTCAGCCCCCTCCCTGCCCAGCAGCATCTCCCCTGCGAGCTCTTACCTTCCCCTGATCCTCTGCCCCCTCCCCGGGCGGCAGGCGACCTCCCATGACTCCCAGCAGGGCTTCAGGTGGCCAGCGGGTTGGGGGAACTGAGCCACGGCTTGGCCTTCTGGCAGGACTGCTTCCTGGCTCCGCCGCTGTGGCCTGGACTCCTCATCTGAACGGTGGATGCAGGCATCCTGCTGTCCACCTCCTAGGACTGTCCTTACGGTGAAGCAAGACAATCAGTGGACGGTGCCCGGTGTGTGGCCTGCATGGGGGTGGGGTGGGCTTTCTGAAGCGGCTTCCTATCCTGTCTTTCTTCCTGAGCGGCAGCAACTTCTACAGGAAGCGGTCCAGGCATGCCACAGAGCTTTGTTGACCCTCAGTTTCCCCATGTGTAAAGTGGGAATAATAAGCTACCCACTAGAGGTCCTAGCAGGGCTCTGTGTCTAGGAGTTCCCACAAGTTCGGCACACAGTGGGCGCTCAACCTGTGCCTGCTTGGGGGTCACGGACGAGTGTGCTCAGCAGTGCCCAGCCTGGCAGGCAGGGCTCCTCAGGGAAGGGGGGCCCTGCCTGCTACAGTGGGGATGGAAAGGCAGGAAGGGGACAGATGCCACCTCCTGATAGGACCCCCCTCTACCCCTCCCTCCCGAGACTGCAGCTGCTTGAGGCGGAGGCACAGACCCAGCTGATCCCCCACCCCCTCATCAGCCTGTCAGCACCGAGGATCCGGCAGGAGCCCCCCACCGGGGCTGTGCCTGGCGGCTGGATTTGGAGGGCGTCCAAGCCACCTGGCTCCCCTTGGCCTGGGGATGCTGGTACTGTTGCGAGTGGAGGGTTTCATGGTCCCCTGCCCTCCTCTCTGTTTCCCGTCCTCACAACCCAGGAGTCCAGGCACATGGGGTCAGTGTGAACCAGCCGTGTTCACAGGGCCAGGCCCGTGGTGATGAGTCCCGTTTGGGGACAGTGTAGACGGACGTGGACTGTAGAGACAGGTGGAAAGCCATTGGAGATGGGGGTGCGTGGCTCCGTGTGTGTGGTGGTCGTGCAGGGGCCCTGACGGTGGAGAGGGCGTGCGCCTGAGTTCTGTGAGCAGGTGGGAGAGATGTGTGTGTCCTGGCCAGTGAAGTGGATGTGGCCCGACGGCACAGGTGGGGAGGGCGGCGCGGGTGGGCGTGGGGAGTATACATGGGTTGGTCCCCCCGCCTCCCCTTTCCCTGACCCTCGGTACCTTCTGCCCCTCTTGCCCAGCCCACCGCTCTCTGGGGAGGGGCTGAGGCTGCTTCTAGGCCGGGGCTGGATTTGTAAGTCATTATTGTGTCCCTTGACATCACTCTAACACCCCGTTCCCTGCACCACGGTGCCCGTGTCTCCCCAGTTCCCAGGTTCTCCGGCTCACCTGTCACCTGCCCTCCACCCACAGCCGGAGGGAAAGTGCAGGCTCCTGGGTCTCTGGAAAGGACGTTTACTGGAGGCTTCTGCTGCTTCAGAGTTTTATGGGTGCTTTCACAAGATAACCGTGGAAATGCTGTCCTCTTGGTATCCCCAGTTACAAAGGAGGACGTGGGGCGCAGAGAGGTTTGAGGGATTTTCTGGGCCCCCAGGTGCTCCTCTGAGCCCGGGTCCAGGGGTCTGGCTCTGGCTGACGGAGCAGCCCTCCGAAGCCCAGCTTCAGGGTCCCACACAGTCTGTCCTTATGTCACTGGCTGTTCCCGGGGCTGGCCCCGCCCCCTGCTGCCCTTCCCTGTGCACACAGAGCCTGTGCAGCATCTTGCCCTTGTGCAAGGCCTCGGGTGTTTTTACTTTCTTGCTCACAGGGCCAGCACTCTCTGCAGGCCATCGATCTGGTGTTGGGGGCCTCTAATGTCCTTCTGGGGGCCTGGGGCCCCTGTCTGGGCTGAGCTGCCGCCACCACTTGGCAGAGGCCTAAGCAGAGGGAGGCCAGGGGATCCCAGGTTATGAGGGCCCCTCCACACTTTTCTTCAACAACTGATTGCCGAGTGCCCGGTCTGTGTCAGGCGCCAGGCTTGTCTCAGTGTCCCCACTTGACAGATGAGGCCCCAGAGGCCTGGAATGCACAGTTCACCCCCCAAGTGTGAAGCCAGCCCCTGTGCCCCTTCTGTCCTGCCCCCACACTGAGGGCCCTTCTTTGGCAGAAGGATCCTTCTTCAAGCTGGGGCTGGGGCACTGAGGGCGCTAATGGTCACCAGTGCGGGCCTCTCTTGCCGCCCCACGGGCTGGAGCAGAGAGAGGAGTCCAGATCTGGGCTGTGACTCACATGAAGTCTCCAGTGTTCTCAGGCCACCTCCCCAAGCCTCAGTTTCTCCCCAGTAAAATTACAAATTTAGAGTCGTAGGACTCTTGTATAGCTTAAACAAGGAAATCTTTGTCCTTGGGGACAAGGTGTGGTATATAGTGCATGCTTAGTAAACATAAAAGCTTAAATTGTAGATTGTTGTTGTTCTGAACGCAGACACGGAGCCCTTGTCCTGTGCCTGGCCCCGTGCTGGGTGACCAGAAGGTCGGCTTGAGGCAGGGGTGGTAGGGGTGCCTGGTGTGGTCAGGGCTGTGACAGAGAAAAACCCAGGGGGCTGCAGAGGGTTAGGGGCGGCTCCAAACCCAGCCTGGGAGCCTGAAGAAGAAGCCAGAGGTCAGCCAGGAGGTGGACACCCTGTGGGTTAGGGGGACAGCCTGGGCCAAGGCATGTAGGGGTACGGCCTGCTGGGAGTTCAGTGTGGCCAGAGATAAACTGTCAGATAAACTGTCAATTCATTTTCTTTCCAAAAACTCTTTCCTGGCCCTGCTGGGGTCATAGAAAAGGGGTGCCTGAAAGTGCTTGAGGAGCCCCAGAGCTGGCAGGCCTGGACAGAGACCACGAACACACAGTGTGGTCAGCGCTGGGATCCGCAGGCCTCTTCCCTCCGTATCCCCGGGGCCTGGCACCCAAATGCACCTGCTGCTGATCATGTTGACGTGTTAATAATATTTCTCTAGGCCAGGCACGGTTCTTTTTTTATGAACTCATTCATCATCACAGAGCAATCACGTCGTCTCACCCCTATGTTACAGATGGGGAAACCGAACACGGTTGAACACGGTTGAACAGTGCTCAGTTCAACAGTGCTTGAACACAGTTGGTGCTCAGGCAAGGATTGTGGACTGGTCCAGGGAGAGGAGAAGGGTGTTTTGGTTTTGGCTTAGGCAGGGTGAGTCGGGGAGAGGGGCTCTCCTGGCTGGGTCCCCCCAGTCCCCCACCCTGTCCTGTTGTGTGGTCCAGGTACAGCCTGCCCTTCTCTGGGCCCTGAGCCCTTGCAGCCAGTCTGGGACACCTTTTGCTCCCCAGCTGGGCCACAGTCCTCTTGTCCCTGGGTCCCTGCCAGGCCTGGCATGGCGACCTCTCAGGGTCTCTAGAAGGCAGATACTGGCCGGGGGTTGCTCAGAGGTGCCTGCCACCCTGACCTTGGCATTGAAATGCGAGTGGGGGGCTGGTTGGCTCTCAAGTGCTTGCTGAGGTCAGAGATCAGTGCTGTACACGCCTGGACGTAGTTTGTTCCCACAGTCTCATAGGGAAGGAGTCACATCCTCAGCTGACAGGCAGGGAAACGGAGGCTCAGAGTGGGGAAGCCAGGTGCCCGAGGTACACAACCAGGGAGTCACAGAGTCAGAATTTGAACCCAGAGCTGGCCCACTGCAAAGCTCGTGCAGTCTGTATTCAAGCCGGTGCGGTACCTTGGGCTTTGCAAATAACGTGAATGCACAGTGGCCACTTGCTGGGTGACTACTGCATACCGGCCTCATGCTGGCTACCAAGTTCTCACATGTCCACCCCAGCCCTCAGAGGCACTGTCAGTTCCCATCTTATAGTTGAGGACACTGAGGCTCAAAGAGGGGGCAGTCTGTCTGGCAGGATTTGGGATTCTAGCCAACTCTGCTCCCAGGGGTCTCAGGAAAATCCAGGGGTTATGGGAGCTCTGGGTTATCCAGAGCTCCCCAGCCCGATGTTGGTGAGGCCTGACCCATCCGACTGTGTGAGGGTCCCTTCTCTGTGAGGGTGATGACAAGAGGGTAGCGCTGTGATTTGAGTGCCCTTCACGCTTGTCATTGTGTTGACAGCTGGAGCTATACCAGAGCCACCCACCCTGCGCCTCCACTTGGCTTCTAGGAGGCGGGGCTGGGCACTGAGGTAGGGCCACCCCCTGGCAGGTGAGGGGACCTTGCATGGCTGTGGCTTCAGGTAGCAGTGGAGACTGGCTGCCCCGAGCCATTCTCCTTCTCCTGGGGCTGCTCCCTGGGCACATCAGTGGGGTCTCCCGGGGCAAGGATTAGAGCACATTATCAGTCAAGGTCACCTGCCTGGCTTCCATTCCTGGCTATGTGACCCTGAGCAAGTCATTGTACTTCTCTGAGCCTTGGTGTCCTTATCTGTAAGACAGGATACCTACGACCTCATAGTGCTGCCCTGGGGCTCCGGGAGGCCAGATGCTGGGATGTAAAGGTACAGGCTCTGGGGCTGCCTGTGGTTTACTTCCCAGCTCTGCCTCTTACAGGCAGTGTGGTTCAGGTTAGTGACTTCACCTCTCCGAACCTTCGTTCTTCATCTGTTAAATGAGGATAATGGCAGAATCTTTCCGGTGGGGCCTTGTCAGGACACAGTGAGGCAGTCAAGGTAAAGCCCCTGTCAATGTGAGCCGAGGTCCTGTGCCACAGGCTCTCAGCATGGGCCCACCGTGAAAGAGTGAAAGAAATCTGGACTTCTCCTGTCTGAGAGCCAGAGTTCCCTTCCCAGAGGCCACCCATGTGGGGCTTTCAGCTCCCGGCTGCCTGCGGGAGCAGATCACCAGCGGTTTCATCCCGTGCACTCGTCTGATGAAATATAAATAGCATGCAATGTTTTCGAGCGAGGCCAGGAAAGCGTCTGTGGGTCGTCCCTCCCGGCCTAGGCAGTGAGGCCGATGAGCTGGCCGTGGGGATGAGAAGGAGATAGGAGCTCGTGAATAAATCATCGCAGGATCTGGGCTAATGGCCCGGCTGTGGGGCGGTGCACGCAATTTGTGCGTTAATTGTCCAGAGAGGGTGACTTCTGTGTGGGCACGGCCCAGGGTCCCCTGGTTTGCAAAGTGCCTCGTGTCTGGGGCGCCCTCTTCTGGGGTGCAGCGAATCTGGGAGAGGGCTCTCCCGGGGTATTTGGCAGTCGGGGTCTGTGGCACCCACCTCGTCCCTTCTTGCTTTCCTCCTAGGTGAGCTCCCAGGACTCTAAAGGGATCTTACACAGGGGATGCTCAGAAAACTGGGCCTGATATGGGTCCTTGGACCTGTGTCTTGGCTCCTGGCAGCCGGCAGGCAGGGCAGGGACTGGGCCTCAGATCCAGTGGGGGTAGGAGATCTGTGAGCAGAAGCTGGGGGCTGGGGGCTGAGCCTCTCCCCATCCGGGCCCTCCACCTCCTTTTCTTTTCCCAGCCTCTTTGTGTTCAGTGGTTTGGTTTTTTTTTTTTTTTTTTTTCCTTTGAACCAAGGCTGTCCCAGCTTAGCCAGCTCCTGCCCCGTTGCCAAGGTGACCAGACCATCTCTGCCATCCTATGGCCACTGCCAGGGTTGGGCGAGGGACTACAGTGCATGCACATGCACCCAGGCTGAGCACACATGCATGTGTGTGCCGCGCCTTGTGAAGCTTAAACGTATACCTACGTGTGTGCAAGGGCAGACACGTAGAGACCCACCCCATGGTGTCCAGCCCCAGCACAAATGTAGGCACAGATCTGTCCTCGTGAAGGCACAGGTCTGTGTCTGTGTGCACACACCGCAGATTGCACAGGCACCCATGTGTTCCTGCCGAAGAGCAGGAGCGCACATAGCCCCAGCCGTACGTGTACCCCCGAGTGTGAGACACCAGCTCTCGGGGCTGCCCGCTTCATACCTCCCACTTAGCTTCTGACCACACCCTAACTCTCTGCACAAGCACCTCCTCTGGTCACCGGAGCTGCCTGCACGTGTGGCCGGGGGGGATGAACATGTCCTCCCCGCACCGCCCCCACGCCCACCCCCACCCGGGGCCCTGTACCCATCAGTGGAGTGGACGTCAGGCCCCCGCAACCCCCGCCTCCCGCAGCACCACTCACCCCTTGCCCCTTGGGGGGATAACCGAGGCTCGAGTTCTGGGCACCAGCGGGCCGGAGCCTACGTGCCCTTGGCAGTGACTTGCTGCCGTCCTTCCCCTGTTTCTGTCTCCCGCTCCCAGGATCACCTCCCAAATAAACTTCCTGCTCCCGCATCCTTCACTCAAGGTCTTTTCTGGGGAAATGCAAAGTGGGGCCAAGTGTCTACACTTCCCTGACACTCCTAGAAAAACATGCACCCATACCTCAGGCTGTAGGTCCATGCAAGGATGTGCCCACACATGAGCACCTATTGTGTGCTGGCCCCTGATCTGGGCACTTTGCGTAAACTAGCTCCACTAATTCCCTAAACAGCAGTACCAGGCAGGCAATATAATTGGCCCGCGTAACCGATGTGGAAATTGAGGCAAGGGTTAATCCTGTAATTGTGTCTTAAAGGCGGAGGCAGGGCAAGCTGGAGCAGGCAAGGGCTGGGACCAAGTGTGGGAAGAATCCCCGGGCCCCTAACATCTTCCTCCTGCCGGCAGATGCTGGTGTGAGAATGGGGTCAGGAAGCAGCCTCATTCGTCCTCTGAGCTCTGGCCATTCACCCCAGCTACTGACACACACGAACTCTCCAGGCCTCCAGGCCTCCAGGCCTCGCCTGAGGAGGAGACGGCCCTCTGCGCGCTGACTGGCTTGTAGCTTCGAGGTGCTCGATTCCCTCTCTGAGCCTGTTTCTTCCTCTTGGGGGAGGACATCAGGCAGCGTCTCGTAAGGTTGTTCAGAGGAATATAGAAGAGGTGCTAAATGAAAGCTTCAGGCATGAGAAAGCTTTTCCTGGGGTTCTCAGTGGCTGCCCCACCTGCTCTTGGGGCAGAGACCTGCTGGTCACACCCCCAGGCCCTTGCCCCGCCAGCCCTGGGCTGTCAGCAGTGCCCCCGCCCCCGCCCTCGCCCCCCCCCCCCCCCCCCCCGGCACTGTCCTGCCCCAGCATCAGTTAGCTTTCAGGAAGAGGCAGACAGCAACGCACAGGGAGGCTCACTGCAGGAGGTGGTCCTGAGACATCTGGAGAGACTGGGTTCTCCTGGAGACATTAGGGCCAGGCTGGCCTAGTCATGTCCAGGGTCTCTCTTCCCATGGCCCTGGAAGTCTTGGATTCCCATCCCCTCTGCTGTGGACCAGCTGTGTGGCTCTGGGCAAGGTGCTTACCCTCTCTGAGCCCGTCTCTGGCCTTTATCAAGAGGAGCGATGCTGTGAACTGAAGCAGCATATGTCACGGTGTTGGGTGTGCCTGGTGCACGGTTGGTGCGCAGTTCCGGTTTGCTGGGGTTGGAGAAGCGTGTGCGGTGGGGGGAGTCGGGGTGAGACCGCTGTGAGGTCACAGCATCACTGCCCTCCGGCTGTGGGTCCCTTCCCACCCTGAGCTTCAGCTCATTGTGACATTGGGCCAAGAAGATCCCGTACCTCACCCAGGACTAGACGAAGCAATGCCTGGAAGACGATGCTGTCAATACTCATCCCTGTGTTCCAGAGAATTCCTCAGGCTCATGTTCCTGGCCTGGGCCCCAGAAGGGCTCCTGAGTGACTCTGGGACCAGGCCAGGGGGCATCATAGGTGGGTCACAGGCCGAGGACCCGCCCATGCCCGCTTGGACCTCATCTTGCCCGCCTCCCTCTTGCCAACCCTCTTCCTTCAGATAGCAACTCCTTCTTGCCTTTGGCCTGTGCGTTTGCCCTCCCTGCTTGAGCCCTGTGTCCTCTTGCAAGCCCTGGCTTCCCCCCAGGCAGCCGGACCGCGCCTCCCCCTGTGGTCGTACAGCCTCCGGTGCAGCGTGAGTCTTCTCCATTCATTCACTTCCTTCTGAAGTGTCTGTCTCTTCCCCTACCTGTTAGAAACACCAAGGGGCATGGGCTTTTCACCCTGTTCCCACTACACCAATTCCAGAGATGGAGTTGGTGCTCGATGAAGACATGCTTGTGGGATGGACGGACGGACGGACGGATGACGGATGGATGAGTGAACGCGTGAATGAATGAATGAACGAATGAATGAACGAGACGGCCCAGGTGACTCCACCATTTCACGATGATGCCCCAGTCCTGACCTGCCTGGCTGTGGATGCCTTTGATGTGCACTTGCTCAGGATAATGTTCTTGAACGCGTGAGAGAACCCACATAGGACCACAAAGGAAACCAGAAACGTGAACTGTTTATCAAAACGTTATTTTAGAACGTGTGATACGGTAATTAGCACGCTGTTGCTTCAGAATGCCTTTGCTAGCAGCACCTAGAACAGGCCCCGGGACCAGCCGTACTGAGCGCCAGGCTGCTGGGCTCTGCTGCCTCCATTTGTCGCAGAGGGGATGGTACATTTTACAGAGAGAAAAGGGGAAGTTCAGGTGTTTTTCCCATCAAGTTCAGAGAGCCCTGGATTCCATTTTGGGGCCCCAGGGTAGGACCCCCTGGAACATGCTACTGAGTGGCAGGGACCACACAGCCCTG
Organism: Felis catus; assembly: GCF_018350175.1. Lineage (NCBI taxonomy): Eukaryota > Metazoa > Chordata > Mammalia > Carnivora > Felidae > Felis > Felis catus. Next base: position 12,759,644 of record NC_058381.1, read on the forward strand.
CCTCTGCCCCACGTGGTCCTCCGGACCTCCCTGCACCCCTCTCCCCTCACTCAGGCTCCCTTGCTTTGGTGTCCTTGAGCAGCCCTCGTGAGGGTTTGGGGACCAACATAGGCCATGGCAGGGAGAAAAGTTTAGCTGCACCCTCAGTGCCACCTACATGGCTGTTCTGGGTAGGCAGGCACTGGGATGTTTCCCAGCAGGGTCTTATTAGGGGTGGGAGGACCCTCCAACACCCTGAGGCTCGGCCTGGACCCCCCCCCCCCCCCCCCCCCGCTGACCTGGCAGAAAGCTGACATTTCCTGCTCCGTGGGCTTGCCCAGAGCTCAGAGGGGACTCTGATGATGACAGCCTTGCCCCTGCACCCTGCAGGGCTGCTCTGCTGTGAGCCGTTAATAGGGGAAGGAGGTGGGAGACTCCCCTTCCCCGGGCCACAGCCTTCTCCCTGAGGCAACATGAACAAACCCAGAAGAGCTTCTCGTTTGACAGATGGGGAAACTGAGGCCCAGACAGAGCAAGGTCCCATGGCAAGTTGAGACTGAAGTGGTCTTGGGATGGATGGCAGCCATGCCCGCTGCTTTGCAGTGCATGCCTTGAGGGTACTCCTGGGTCATAGTGGCAGAATCATGAGGGGCCTTCTGAGGCTTAGTCTCCATTGCCCTCCATAGCCTCTTCTAGAACCTGGACCGTGCTCAGGGCAGTCAGACCCAGGCCCTGGCCTTAGGGGTCCCTGGCCTGGTAGGGAAAACTTGGAGGGATAGGTAAGTGCCACCCAGCATGGTCTGGTCAAAGATAGAGTGAAGCACAAGCGGTAGGGGCTTGGAAGGATGCATAAGAGTTTGAGGGAGAAAAAGGAAGAAAGGGCCTTGGGCAGAGGGTCTGGCATGTGGCAAGGCAAGGCGGTGGGAAGCATTTCCTCGGAGCACCATTTTTGGGACCTGGGTTATTACTGCCACTGGCAGATGAGCAAGAAGCAGCTCAGGTGCTCCCATCTACCCAGCTGGCGGTGTGTCCCCAGCCAAGTCCTGTCTCTGAGCTGTTTCTGTCCCCTCTCACCTCCCCTCCTCTCCCTGGTGTACGCAACTGCAGCCCTGCTGCCCTCCCCCCAGTTCCTTAAACACATGGAGCAACCTTCTGGCCTCAGGGTCTTCGTTCTTGCTGTTCCTACTTCCAGGAACACTGTTCCCACATTTTCTCCCGGAGGTCTCAAGTTTTCTGAAAGACCTCTGGAACAGTGTCCACGTTGCCTCTGGAATTGCTTCTTTTTCTTCCCCTCTAACATGTTCATTGTCCGTCTTGCTCCACTTGAATGTTGGCCCCAAGCACTGTATCTGTACGTTGTGGTCTCAGTAGATACCTGTTGAGTGAGTTAGTGAGTATTAAGTGTGATTCTGGTGAGGAGGTGAAGGCCTAAGCCCTTGGCGGTGCCCCCAGACCTGAACTGCAAAGAGGAGTCCTGGGGTGGAGTGATGAGCCTTCCAGAAAGCCCCCTCTATTTTCATGGACTCCTGATCTTAGAGCTCAGCCTCCTGTCCATGCCAGAAGGAACCCCGGGCCCCTCAGAGAGGTCTGGCAGGCTCTCCCAGTGCATTTTCTGTCCTCCAAATAAAAACAAATTTGCCAAATGAGGACAACAAAAAGGGAAGCTAAGAAAACAACCATCCCTGTGTTTCCCCCTGCAGAGCATCGGGGCCATTGGGGGACTGAGGCCAGGGGTTCAGGCCCCGATCCTGCCCTGCCTTGTCCCAGACAGGCCCCACATTGGGCCCAGCCTGATACGAAGAAATGCAGCTTCCAAGAGGGGGCCTTTTCCCCAATGGGGGCAAGGCAGGTCTGGAGGACTCACTAGGGAGGAGGTGGCTGGAGCACAGAGGGACCAGAGGCAGGATACCTGGGTGATAGACTCAGCTCGCAGTCTGGTAACCTTGGACATGGCCATGATCCTTTCTCTGCCTTATTTATTCCTCTGTCAAAATGCTCGTGCTATTCCACCTGGAACATTCTCTGATGCAATGCCAGGCACTCAGCTGAAGCCAGGCACTCAGTTCAAGGGGCCCGCCACATGTTGTGGGGACTCAGCAAGGAGTAACAGGGGACCCAGGGAAATCTTGGAAGGCTTTATGGAGGAGGCATCCTTTGAGCCTGAAGAATGCGTTGAGTTCTGGAAGGCAGAGCAAGGCATTCCACTGCCAGGGGCCATCTCATGCTGGGCTCTGAGGTGTGGACATTCCTGAGTCATCACTTGCTGGGGATCACATGATACTCCGTGGGGAGCCCAGCTCTAGCACTGGGTTCATTTCTACTCTGTCTTTTTCTGTTGTTGATTCATAAGAACTCTTTATATATTTAAGCACTCCAGTCCTTTCTATAACATTTTCATTTACCCTTTTTGCTTATGATGGACTGTGATCAACAACATCATAAATATTTTTATGTTGGTAAGTTTTCCTATCTTTTCTTTCACGGTCTTCCTTGTCCCAGGTTGTTTCTTGTAACTTTATTTCAGGTCTTTGCTCTCCTGTGCACATGCTGGATGCTTAGGAAACGTCTGAGACTCCAATTAAGTTGAAGCTTGAAGCATTACAGCTGTAAGAAATATAGAGGCCATGGTGCCTTTGCTCACTGTATTCCTCTTGCTGGAGTTCCTTCCCACTCTTCCCATCTGTTCATTCCTTCCTACTTGGAGTCAGGTCCAGTCCAGGCCCTCCAGGGGCCTATGCCCCTCTTCTAGAGTGAATCAGGGCCTCAGATATATGATGATGGGAACGGGTGGGGGACCAGGAGATTTCCAGCTAGGCAACCTCCATGTATTCACTTGCTGAAACCCCACGAGATAGATACCATTATTAATCCCATTTTACAGATGAGAAGATGGGCTCAGAGAGATGATATGACTTGCCTAAGGACACAGAGGAAGGGACAGAGATGGGACTTGAACCCCGGTCATAGTGCCCCAGAGCTCATACTTTCAGATTTCCTTCTGACATCTCATAGCCCTTAGGATCAAGTCCGAGCTCCTTAATATGTTATCTGGCGCCTCTCAGGTTCTTGGTTTCTCCATCTGTTAATGTAATGCCTTGGCCCCAGCACCTGTGCATGCAGGCACTTCTCTGTTATTAGAGTGATAAAGTATGTCCCCGCCTGTCTCTCTACACCCTCCTCGGCCCCAGATCCCTTAGGATTCTGAAATGTTGGGCTTGGAAGGGCCAGCCCCTGGGATGGGAACAGGGAGGCTCCGAGGTGGGGAGAGCCTTGCCCCAGGCTCGGTGTGTGAGGAGCAGAGCCAGGTGGGGACCCTGATTCGTGAGGCTGTCAGTGCCCCTCACTGCACTGCGGTCAGTCTTGGGCTGGGCTTCCTCCTGCTGCTCCCTCCAGGAAGTCCCCCTGCACCCTGACCGGGTTAGACATCTCCCCTGGGCTCCGAGGGCTCTGACCGTGGCTCTGATCCAGCCTTGTTGTGATTGCTGGTAAACTCACTATCTCCCTTGCTTGGCAGGGTGCCCCATGCAGACAGGCATTTATTTGCTGGTCCATCCAAGTCACTGGTGCCCAGCTGAGCCCGGCAGGAGCAGGCCCTCAGGAAAGGTTGACTGCAAGAGGGAGGCCCAGAGAGGGACAGAGACCTGCCCCAGGTCGCACAGTGAGTCGGAGCGGAGCAGCAAGCCCGTGAAACCCCCAAGACCCTCTAGGTGTCGTCTGCTCCTGGGACTCAGTGAAGCTTGGGGACGGCACAGTGTCTGTAATGGCCACTCTAGTGGAGGGTTCCCAGGGGCCTCTGTCCTCTGCTGCTCCCAGGGGCCTGGGGCCAAGGACACCCTGTCTCCCTCCTGGCCCCGCCCCCCTGTAGAAGGATGTTCTCAAGATAAAAATACCCTCAGAAACATTCCTTAGTGTCTGGCATGACCCGCCGTCCATCCTGGGGGCCAGAACCTCCTGCCCTGGCTTCACCTTGGGGCTCAGAAGGCAGATGTCCGCTTCTCCTGGCCACTTGGCGCAGCCTGTCCCTGGGATCGATGTGTCCAGCCCCTGTCATGGGCTGTGGAGCACGAGGGGCCTGAGGGTTGCGTGCCAGCCAGCACCGTCCAGGCACAGGGGAAGGAGGCAGCCAGGATTCTGTCTGTGCAAGGTCACGGCTCTCCTGCTTTGTTGCCTGTTGGGATGCACTCGGCGAGGATCACGCGGGGCTGTGTGGGAGGGTCAGGGATACATATGCCACCTTTCAGTCCTGTGGGGAGTCCCCACTTCTGCTGTCAGCTGCCGGTGCCGGTCAGAGCCGGAAACCCGCTCTCGGAGAACACGGAAGGGACTTGGCACTTGTCGTGGGTCTGCACCGGGGCAGGGCCTCAGTTTACTCCCTCGACAGTCTCCTGAGATAGGCGGGGTCTACCTGTTTTGCAAATGAGGAGGCTGAGGCCCAGAAAGGACCCTTCATGAGCTGGGGTCAGCCAGGCTTGAATTAGGGAATCGGGGATCACCAGCCCCCTCGGCCGCACCCCGCCCGGGAGGACTGTTGTGCACGTTGGTGACAGCTGCCTCCTCCCAGAGCCCTGCTGTCCCAGGCCCTGTGCCCAGAGCATACCTCCCTCACCACACCGAATTGCAAGGCACATCCGCTGGGCAGGCGTCATCAGCCCATTTTGTGGAGGAGGCAGCTGGGCCTCAGGAAGGGGAAGTGCCTTGCCCCACGTCCCCGGCGATGTCAGCCCGGTGTTGGCTGACAGCTTGGCGCTGACGGGGAGGAGTAGGGAAGCCTCAGTGTCCATCCAGGTGCTGCCTTCACTTGCTGGGAGACTGAGGGCCGGTCTGGCCTATGTGGGCTCGAGCCACTCCAGGGTTATGTGCAAGCCATGCCCCCCCCACCCAGCCTGTCCCATCTAGGACTGTGACCGTGAGCCGTAGAAGCATTTGGAGGACTTCAGAAGTTTTGAGTTCACATCACGGGCCGCTGTGGCCACCACAGGGTGGCAGGGGGACCACTGGACAGGGTGTCCAGAGGCCTGGGTTCCTTGTCTCCAAGCTGCCTCTCATTCAGTGGCTTTCTGACCTTGGGCGAGTCACTTCTCTGCTCTGAGCCTCAGTTACCCTTAGAATGGAGCTAATTTTGCCCATTTGTGAGAAACAATGTGTCTGGGTTTGTGGGTCTGAAGAAAGCCCCTTCCAGGAACTAGGGCACCAGGAACAAGGTTGAGAGAGCCTGGGGCAGGCCAAGTGACCAACAGGAAGCGGGGAGGGGCAGGCTGTCTCACACCCTTCTCCCTAAACTTCTTTGGCTCCCATTGCCCCGTGACACCTCCTCTTTCAGAGTTCCAGTTCCAGGTGACCCCGGAGCAAGTGACTTAGCCTCTCCCAGCCCCAATTTCCCAGTCTGTCCAGCTGGGAGAACTATCTCTCCCTCAAGGTGGGGCTGTGAAGCTTGGGATAACTGAAGCCAAGAGCTGAGCGCTCAGGGCCAAAGCGTAGGCCCCTTCAAGGGGAAGGACATAAGATCAGGGACTTGGACACGAGTCCTTGCCATGGAGTCTCCCAGCTGTGTGATACGGTCTGTGATGGACTCTCCCTGAGCCTCAATTTCCCCATCAGTTTTGAGAGTGTAAGGGCTAAGGGAGGCACCCTGCAGACCCATGGCAGCTGCTCAGGGAATGATGAGGGACAAGAAAGCAGGGTGCTGAGGACTGGAAGTCTTGAGGTGAAAGCCTGGAAGGTGAAGAGGGGCGAGCAAGACATTCCCTTATGGAGTGAGCAGAGGCCCAGAAGGGGGAAGGGAGTCACCCAAGGTCACACAGCTTGTGATGGGCAGAGCTGCGACTTGAACCCAGGCCTGTGAGCCTCTAAACCCACTGCTGTCACCTGCCCCAGGAGGCTTATGATGTGGGGGTGACTCACCCACAGTTCCCTTAATCCCAGCCAGAAAAGCCAGTGTGACAGTGGATTGCAGCCAGCCTCAGCCGCGAAAGGGTGGGGCTCCACGGGCTCAGTGGCTGGGAGGTGGGGAAAGGTGAGAAGGGCCTCTCAAGTCAGTTTGCCTCTGGAAATTCACAGAGCCCCTTCCCGCCACACTCTCCCCCGATCCACACGGTGTGCCGGAAAGAAAAGCAGGGGCCTCCTTTGACAGTGAGAAAATTGAGGCTTATGGAATGCTGGGACCACGTAGGATAGGTGTATGCCTAATACAAGTCTCTGACAAGTTACTGATGTGTACCCATCCATGTAGCCATTTATCCACCCATCCACTCATCTGTCTGTTCATCTATCCCACTCACCCAACCACTTCATCCATCCAGGCATTCAGTCACCTGCTCATCTCCCCACCCATTCATCCATCTATCCATCACCCACCCACCCATTCATCCATCAATCCACCTATCCCTCCATCTAACTAGCCATTCATCTAATTATCCATCCATCCATAATCCACCCATACACCCATCCACCCCTTCATAATCTACCTACTCACCCATCCATACACCCACTCACCCACCCATAATCCACCCACCCATTCATCCACCATCCATCCATCCATCCATCCATTCACATATCCATCTACCCATCCATAATCCATCCATCTATCCATCCATCCACTCACACACCCACCTACATATCCATAATTCATCCATTTATTCATCATCCATCCATCCATCCATCCCTCCATCCGTCCTTCTACCCACCTACACTTGAATCCTGTGTTTGGCACTGGGAAGGCTCTGTAGGTGGTGGCTAGGAGCATAGGTTAGGGATCTGAGTTCCTCCGTGAACTTAGGAAAATTACCACATTAGCTACATCTCTGGAATGAGAACAGCAATGGTTTCAACCTTGTGGGGTAGTTGTGAGGATTACATGAGCTGATCTCTGTAAAACACCTACCACAGTGTCTGGCATGTGGTAGGCCCTCTATAATTATCAGTTGTTATTTTCCCTGGGGACCCATTTTGTTCTGCCCTTATTTGGTTCCGAAAGGTTTGATAGGTAGACTCACATTCTGCGAAGGTGTGAGGCAACAGAGGTGTGGGCTGGAGGCCTCTTCCACCTCCTGTGGGGCCCCAAGAGAAGCAGCAGAAATGTGGGTTCATGTAGAAATTTCAGACTTTTGAGCACTTGTGAGGAGAGCAGAACCACCGACAGTAACTTGGCTTTGTCCTATTAACTTTAGGGTCTTCTAGCAACTGATTCCTCTCCAGCTGGTGCCTGGGAAATGGCAACTGCTGCTAACACAGACTTGAAGACAGCCACTTGCCCCCTCAGCACCGTTACTTAGAAGATAGGATTCAAGAGGTAAGATTAAGGTCAGCAATGTGCATCTATGCATCTAGTCATCCACTCAACCAAATACTCGTCTGTCTATCTGTTTACTCCCCTATCCAACCACTTGTTTGACCTCTCATTAACCCATTATCCATCCACCAGCTCCACACATCCTTCCACCCATTTGCTTTCTTTCCATCTACCTATCCACTCACCTACCCAGCCCATCCAGCCATCTTTCCATCCATATATTCACCCATTTCCCAATCATTCACCCACCATCCCAGCCATTCATCCATGCACCCAAAATCCCATCTGTTTTTCCATCCACCCATTCATCCATCTAGTCATTCATCTATCTGTTTATCTGCCTGCCCACAAATCTATCCATCCATCCATCCATCCATCCATCATCCATCCATCCGTCTCTTCATCGACCCACTAATCCATCCACCCAACCCACTGAATCATTTCCTATCCACCTAACCCATCCATCTTTCTGGTTACCACCCATCCGTCCGTCCGTCTGTCCATCCGTCCATCCGTCCCACTTATTGATGCTTGTGCTCGACTACCCACCTGTGCATGTATCTGTCACCTCATTAATTGACCCATCCAGTTCCTCATCCGTCTGCTACCTGCTGCATATCCCCTCATCCTTTTGTTTGGTCAGTGGGCGTTTCCTGGGTGTCCCCTCTGTGCCAGGCCTGCACCATCCTCTCTGGACCTCTGAGGTTGGTCAGAGATGGGACCTGGGGAAGGGCAACTCACACAATGAAGAAGGTAGCTTCTGGCCACAAGAGGAGAAGCCCAGGGCCAGAGAATCCAAAAGTGCTCCCTGGAAGTGGGGGCCTTTAGCTGATCCCTGACAGATGGGAGGATTGTAAACATTCACTTTAGCTGTGATCTGGGGGTCCGACCACATGGGGGGGAAGGTTGCCGCAGCACAAGCCATTAGATGCTTGTTGGTGTGTCCGAACAGGAGTGGCCTGGACCGGAAGGAAGATGTGGGTGAGGAAATGGTGGACAACTTTGAGAATTCGGGAGGGAAAACTACACAGGACCTGGTGAGGCAGTGAATATAGGGGCTGAAGGAGAGAGAGGAGGCCAGGCAATTGGGGAAGTGGTCAGGTTACCAAATGACCCTATGAGGAGGGACAGGAGGAGGGGGATGGTGAGGAGGAGGTAAGGAGGAAGAGGGAGAGGGTGAGGGTCAGGAGGGTCAGGAGGAGGGGGAGGGAAGGAGGGAGAAGGAAGTAAAGAGGAAGAGGATGAGGATGAAGAGGAGGGTGAGGAGGGACAGGAGGAGGGGGAGGAGTGGATGTGGGGTTGGGGAGGGTGGGCGAGAAAAGCAAGGAGGAGGGGGAGGAGGGGGGAAGGGCACAGGAGGAGGGAGGAGGTTTGGGAGAAGAGGGGGAGCCATAGTTGGCCACATGGTCCTGTGGAGCATCCAGGAGGGGAGCCTCGGGTTTGGGGAGGCAGCAGAGAGCTGGCACCAGAGGAGGCTTGTCAGGGGCAGGGAGCTGCCCCTCAAGGAAGGCTGCCCTGGGGGCATTAGTTCCCTAGCCTGCCCGATACGTGAGCAGAGCGCGTGCCTGTGGCCAGAGAGAGCTTGGGCAAAAAGACTAGCATTAGCGGTTGGAAATTGAGCAGGTGGGCCCTGCAGTGGTGAGGCCTGGGGGATGGACGGGGCACCAGTCATCTCCAGCATCATACTGGGGTGTCATCACTGTTTCTCTCCTTGGGCCTGGCATGGGCTTGCCACAGAACACCTGCACTGTGTTGACCCTGAATGTTTGCAGGCCATGGTGTGCACTGGGGGCAACGGCTGTCTGTGCTTTGGCGGAGGGGAGGGGAGTTTGGCCTGGAAAGGTCAAAGGACACTGTCTTCTTCTTCCCCGTTGTGAGAATGGAAATGGTGCCCCCAACCCTCCATCTCCCCTCCATGCAAACTCTTGGCCCCCTCCAAGGTGACCTCGGCCTCCTCCCTGGCCCCTGAGTGTGCCAGCATGTTCTCCCTCTTGCTCCACGGTGCCCCCGACCCCCTGCCAGCAGTGCCCCGCCCCCTGCCTGTGCACTCCCAGCCCTGGGTGCGTTTCACTGCTGAGGTGCTCTGCCTGGCTGGGGTGCACCCTCCAAGCCCGGCCCTGCCTCTCACTTCCTGTGTGACTGAGCAGGGGAGCCCCTCTTGGAGCCTACAAATCAGAGATTGGATTCTTCAAACCCTCTTTATTTTTTTTTTAACATTTATTCATCTTTTGATAGAGAGCATGAGTGGAGGAGGGGCAGAGAGAGAGGGAGACACAGAATCCCAAGCAGGGTCCAGGCTCCGAGCTGTCAGCACAGAGCCCGACGCGGGGCTCGAACTCACGAACCGTGAGATCATGACCTGAGCCAAAGTCGGACGCTCAACCGACTGAGCCACCCAGGCACCCCATTCAAACCCTCTTTCTAAGCCTGATGGATAGTTACTAGATTGAGAAAGATTCTGGGGCTGTGCCAGGACACGTGAGAAATAGTTCTCTGATGGATTAGTGATGTCTGCCATGGGTATGGGGTAGAGGAGGGGGTGCCAGCTTCGTGTAGGCCACACACTGGCTTTCCCTGAACCAAGTGATCTCCAAGGATTTCTTAATTGTAGGCTTTGGTCACGAGGTAATGAGTGCCCCATCCCTAGATGGTCCAAGCAAGGGCTGAGTGGCCATGGGTCAGGGGTGCTGGTGCGGGGCTTACCTCTGCTTTTGGTGCCGAGATTTGGGATTTGTATGTCTTCTCAGCACACGGCGTGACAAAGGCCTTGAGAACTGAGACAGGAATTCAGTGTCATGCCTGGAGTCTGGCCTCAGGGCCTGGTAGGATGGGGTGTTGGCTTCTCTCCTGACCCTGTAGGCTGGGAACTTGCTGCTTAAAGGCAGTGTGACCCTGGGCGAGTGATTTAGTCTTTCTGAGCTTCCGTTTCTTCATCTGGAAAATGGGGATAATAGTTATAACGTTGTGGAGGGATTAAGTGAGATAATTTGAGCTCTTAGAACCCGCCCTGGCATGTAGTGAGCACTCAGGATGCATTGATCAGTGTGCTCCCACCTCGGAAGGTGCTCTGGCCGGCTGAAAGCCCGAGAGGCAGGACCTTGAGCCCCTCCCACTCTGGGCTCCCTCCACTGGCTGTTGTAGTTAGTTAGCGCTTTCTCAGTACCTGAGAATGTGGGCCCAGGCCCCGTCCTCTTCCCCTCCCGGATGTCACCGAAACCTGAGGTGCCCAGAGCCTCAGGGGACTGGGCATGGGGTGTCCTGCTGCATCCGGAGGCACCTCCCGGTGACTTTTGGGCCCCACCTTTGGGTCATGTGGTAGCTGCCTCTCTAAAAGCTCCCAGCCCGGGCCCTGTCGCCTTCTGAACACACTGGGGGCCGGGAGTCTTGGGTCTGCAGACGCTGTGCCCGGCAAGGAAGTGGGCTCAAGAGACAACGGGGCTGGGACAGCTTCCCCGTCTCTCAGAGGTGTCTGGGTCTGTGCTGCACACTGCTCCTTCTCTGCCTGCCGGGCTTGCCTCGCTCCCTGCCTGCGGCGTTGAAGTCACCTTGGCTCGCTCAGGTAGCCCAGCCCTTGCCTCTGTCCTGCTCCCCTCCGGGCAATGCCTGGGATCCCCACTGGCCAACCGGGGCATCTGCCCACAGCGGTCCCAACTGTCGTCTTTACTGTCTCTTCCAAACCCACGAGTGGCTTTGTGACCAGGGACGAGTCTCAGCCTTAGCTCTTGAATCTGGGAAATGGGGAGCCGGCCTCTTTACTTGCTAAGGCCTCTTCCAGCAAAACAAATCTAATTCCATTTCTTATCTGATCTAACCATATGCATCCATTGAGCAAGAGCCAAACAGGCCTGCGTATCCTTGGTTGAGGATATTGTCCCACATTTCTTAAATCAAGTCTTTAAAGACCACAGAGCTGTGTAACCTTCTTGCCACACCTGTGTTTGTCTGCGTGGAGTGTCCTTGGGATGTTTGGCAAGTTTGTGGTGCTGGGTTTTCTACTCATGGGTCCTCTTCTGGGTCTTTCTTTGCGGTGCTGTATTCACCAAGAGCCTGGGAGGGGCTCCCCACCCCCCTAGAATCACACACACACACACACACACACACACACACACACACACACGTGCATGTACCCGCAGGCATATACACCCAGCAGAGGGGGGCCATGGGAAGCTGAGGACCAGACTGATGCCTGCAGCTCTAACTCTATCTCTGATCCTTACTTTCTGGGTGACTTTGCTCATAGTCTCAGTTTCTACCTGAGAAACAGGGGAGCAGGGTGTGAACGTGACCTTGTTGATTTTCTCTGTGTGGTTTTAGGAGGAACACCAACAGAAGAGGGGTTCCCCCAGCCTGTGTGACACACTGGGTGGGTCCCAAGTGCCCAGCCCGGGCACAGACACCAGGAGTCACTGCAGCAGCCTTCCCTGTCTGGGCGCTGCTGGCCAGGTGCGAGGCTGCCTGGCTGGTGGGAGCAGCGCGCCAGGCTGGGCTCTCCGGCCTTTGATTCTTCCGATTCTGTCCCTTGCAGGCCTCGAGCCGCTCAGAGCCCCAGTTGGAGCAGCCATGACCCGCTGGACATCCCTCCAGGCCTCCAGGCCGCATAAACCTGCCCCCTGCGATCCGGTGGCCTCCCGCCGGCATCTAAGTACCCCGAGCCTGTCCACCTCTGCCTGGAGGGTCCAGGAACCCGGGGCTGAGCCATCTTCTCGGCGCAGTCTCCGGGGTCCCCACAATCGCCGGCTCCCTGCCTCCTGGGCTGGGCAGAAGCAGCATCCACCATTACAGCCTCAGGCCTCAGCTCCTCAGACCCATGGTGAGGTGGTCAGCTGGAGTAGCTGTGGGGGGAGGAGGGAAGTGAGAGAAGAGGCCCCCGTGGAGCCTAGAGTCCCCCATGGCATGAGACCTTACATTAGACAGAGTGGTTTGAATTTCACCTCTCCTGCCTTGCGGCTGTGTGGCTGTGGAGAAGTCGCTTAACCTCTCTGAATCTCCAGTCAGAGGAGAAGTGATGTTAGTAGCCACCTTCTTGGGTTTCTGAGAGGATGATCTAAGACCAGCAAATGCTGAGGAGTCTGGCCTGCTTTCTCTGCAGTTTGAGGCAATGAGAGACAAGAGTGTCACACATGTGCCACAGCCCCGGGGATCCAGAAGCACCTGGCAGCTGAGACACACCCTGGGACGGGTTTGCAGCCTGGGTGGTCATGTGAGCTTCTCCCGCACCTGTCTCCCGGGGGTTTGAAGCAGAGGTCAGATGTCACGCTCCCCCGGAGGCTCTGCCTGCCCCTGGTCACACAGACCCGGGCTGAATGCCAGTGTCGCCTCCCCCTGGCTGTGTCACTTCCTGTTTCCCGGTCTCTGGTGGGTGCCCAGCCACCTGCCTCTCTGCTTCTGGCCCGGCTACCGTGGGGGCCTTCTTATCTGGGGCCTCATTGTCTTCTGGGCATTCGAGGGCTCCCAGCCTTGTCTAGCACTGACCTTCTAGCGTGACCAGAGGAGGGGATCAGGGGCGAGTGAGGAGGAATACACCTGACTCCTCAGTGCCTCGGCCAGGCCGGCCGGCCAGGGTTCTCCCCCTCCTTCCAGCCCAGCCCCGCTGAGCCAGGCTGGGGGCCTGAGCACTTGCAGCCCCGATGCTAATGGCCAGATGGCCTCAGTGCCCGCAGGGCCGGGCGGCACCGTGGCCTCCGGCCCGCAGATGCCTCAGCCTGGCACCAACAGGCCAGCCCGGAGCCAACGGGGCACTGGGGGAGGGGCGGCCGCCAGCCTGTGTGTCTGGGGGCTGAATGCGTGCTACCGGCCATGAGAGCAGTGTTTGTCCGGCCACGGGTGCTGTGCAGCGGGGCACGCCCTGAGACTTGTTGGTGTGCGTGATTGTATGTGTGCGTGTCTGTGGCAAGTCAACCACGTGCTCCCCTGCGTGGGCCCAGGACAGTGATGCTTCTGAGCACCCCCTATGTGCTGTCACTTGGAGCTGAGAAAGGCAGGGATAGGGAAGGCCCCTGGGCCGGGGTCAGTCAGGGACCTCTCTGGGCACTGAACTCGTGGACCCCCTCCTAGCTACTGCTGGGGACTCAGAGGGCGTGGAGAAGGGGTGTTGGGAGTGGGTGCCCTGGGGCAGAGCCCGTGAGCGTCAGGAGGGTGTCCTCGGGGCCAGGCTGTGTCCCAGACCCTGGGCACGAGACAGCAGCGAACGAAACAGCACACCCCCCGTGTTCCGGTGGCCAGGGATCTCACAGTGGGAACGGCAGCCAAGCCAACCCCGTGCATGTCACTGCTGTTATTACCACCATTATCAGGTCACCGGTCGGTGCTTTGGGGTTACGGTGAGGACCTGGGTGAGGTGGTGCGGTCTCCCGAGGGTGCAGGAAGACCTCTGGAGATGCTCCTGTGGCGTTGAAGCCAAGGGCCGAAGGAGGTGAGGTGTCAGGAGGATGTCTGGGAGGAACGTCCAGGACAGGCTTGAGGAACAACGTGGAGGCGGTGGGCTGCAGCCGAGTGAGCGAGGCGGAGGCGGGAGGTGGGTTCCGAGGGGTCCCGGGCTCCGCTCACGCAGGCCTTGCAAGTGCCAGCAGGGACTCTGGCTTTGAGCGGAGGACGGACAGGCGCCCCCACCGCGGCTGCCTCTGGACTGGGGTCGGGGCAGGAGCATCGGGGTTGGCGAGGTGGCCGCCGTACTGGTCCGGGTGGGTGATGATGGGGACTCGGGCCACGGAGGCGGGAGAAGAGGCAGGATCCCAAATAGATTTTGAAGTCAGAGCCTTTGGGGTGGGACCGAGACGAGTTGAGGATGAATCCAAGGTTTTTGACCGGAGCTGCTGGGAGGACGGAGTGTCACTTTTCCAAGCCGAGAGGGAGGATAAGGAGCCGGCTTAGGAGGGGAAATGGAGAGTCCGGTGATGGGTGAGTTAGGGCGAAATGTCCGCCCGCCACGTCCGAGGGCTGGGTGGGGGCGGAAGCACGGGCCGGAGTGGCCTGCTCCGCCAGCCATGCCGTCTTCTCCATTACAGGAGACGCCCCACCCGGAGCCGGCCTGGGGGCGAGCCAGGGCCCCCCCACCCCCGGGATGACCTCGGCCGGCAGGGCCAACCCCTACAGTATCGTGTCATCAGAGGAGGACGGGCTGCACCTGGTCACCATGTCGGGCGCCAACGGCTTCGGCAACGGCAAGGTGCACACGCGGCGCAGGTGCCGAAACCGCTTCGTCAAGAAGAACGGCCAGTGCAACATTGAGTTCGCCAACATGGATGAGAAGTCGCAGCGCTACCTGGCCGACATGTTCACCACGTGCGTGGACATCCGCTGGCGCTACATGCTGCTCATCTTCTCGCTGGCCTTCCTCGCCTCCTGGCTGCTGTTCGGTGTCATCTTCTGGGTCATCGCCGTGGCCCACGGCGACCTGGAGCCGGCAGAGGGCCGCGGCCGCACGCCCTGCGTGATGCAGGTCCACGGCTTCATGGCGGCCTTCCTCTTCTCCATCGAGACGCAGACCACCATCGGCTACGGGCTGCGTTGTGTGACGGAGGAGTGCCCCGTGGCCGTCTTCATGGTGGTGGCGCAGTCCATCGTGGGCTGCATCATCGACTCCTTCATGATCGGCGCCATCATGGCCAAGATGGCTCGGCCCAAGAAGCGGGCACAGACGCTGCTGTTCAGTCACAACGCCGTGGTGGCCCTGCGCGACGGCAAGCTCTGCCTCATGTGGCGCGTGGGCAACCTGCGTAAGAGCCACATCGTGGAGGCCCACGTGCGGGCCCAGCTCATCAAGCCGAGGGTCACCGAGGAGGGCGAGTACATCCCGCTGGACCAGATCGACATCGATGTCGGCTTTGACAAGGGCCTCGACCGCATCTTCCTCGTGTCACCCATCACCATCCTGCATGAGATCGACGAGGCCAGCCCGCTGTTTGGCATCAGCCGGCAGGACCTGGAGACAGATGACTTCGAGATCGTGGTCATCCTGGAGGGCATGGTGGAGGCCACGGCCATGACCACGCAGGCCCGCAGCTCCTACCTGGCCAACGAGATCCTGTGGGGCCACCGCTTTGAGCCTGTCCTCTTTGAGGAGAAGAACCAGTACAAGATCGACTACTCCCACTTCCACAAGACCTACGAGGTGCCCTCCACACCCCGCTGCAGCGCCAAGGACCTGGTGGAGAACAAATTCCTGCTTCCCAGTGCCAACTCCTTCTGTTACGAGAACGAGCTGGCCTTTCTGAGCCGTGATGAGGAGGACGAGGCAGATGGAGACCAGGATGGCCGCAGCCCCCAGGCCCGGCATGACTTTGATAGACCCCAGGCCGGTGGCGGCGGCGGCGGCGGCGGCGGCCTCGAGCAGCGGCCCTACAGACGGGAGTCAGAGATCTGAGCCGCCATCGGCCAACGTGCAGCATCCGCCCCGCCAGGGAGAGGCCCGGCGTCCCGCAAGGGCCCCGGGCTTGAGCAGAACGGGCCAGGTGCCCCGGTTGCAGACTCAGTAGCGTTTTAGATGTTTTATGTTTCTTCACAGTGGCCTGGCAAGGTTGGCGGGAGAGTGGGCGGCCAGTGGGCTGCCCCTGGCCTCAGGGGCCAGAGCAGGTGCAGGGACAGGGAGGTGGCCTCTCGGGGTCCAGGCCAGGAGCCGGGGGCTTCTGCCTGAGGCTAGAACTGCAGCCTGCCTGGAAACGGCTCCACAGCCACCCAGCCTCTGTGGGCGAAGGCTGGCAGGCTGCAGTGCGCCTCGCTGGTTTTTAACTTGGGGAGAAACACCAGTTTTGGCTTTCTCAACCTTAGCTTGAGTAAGACTGTTTACAAAAAAAAAAAAAATAACACGTGATTGAAAACAATTTACTTTGTGGGGGTTATAAGAAAGGACAGTTAGAATCGCACTAGTCTGCTGAGATGGAAGCAGTCAGATGGAGGCTCCACGAGGTTCCCTGAGGCCGAACAGGCCTCTCCTCTGCGAAGGCGGGTGTGTGCCGGGCGGCGCATCCGCAAGGGCGAGCGCGGTGCTCACCCGTGGTTCTTCGCGCTCACGGGCGCGTTAGATGACGTTTGCGATAGAAAACCAAGACCATGTGAATGATCGTAATAAAAGCTTTCCGGTAGAGGTGGGGGTAGGGGCTGGGAAAAAACCAGTCTGAGCTTTTTGAGTTTGACTTTTGTACCTTAGAGGTGCGTCTCAGGGCTGGATATGGGATCTGCCTGCCGTGGAGGGTCCGCTCTCCCCCCACCCGCCAGATTTTCCTGTTTTACTTTTCTCTCCTTTTCTGCCCAGCAGCCCCCACCCCTTCCACAGTGAGGGATACTTGGGAAACGTTGGAGGAGATGGCCCCGTGGGAAGGGAGGCCGGGTTCCCAGACTACAAGGAAGCAGATCAGCCCCGTTCCCACGGGACCCCAGTGAGTCGTGCCTTAGAGACCCGGGTGGGCCAGCTCCGGTTGTTTCTGCTCTTATCGGACTCGCCCCTCCTCCCAGCCGCCCCTGACTCCACCGTGAAGTCCCCACCAGCCTGTCTGCAGAGGCTGGGCCGTCCTGGTGCTCTCTGCACGCCTGGGGCAGCACGGGCTGTACTCTGCTGCTGAACGGCAGAGGAATCAATCGTCTTAGAAAAGGTGTGGCATCGTCAGCAGAGACGACTGGGGGTGGCACGTGCAACCAGGCACCCTCGTCAGGAAGGGGTTTGGGGCACTGGGCTCTGTTGGCCCAGAGCAGGCCCCTGGACCAGGAGCCGCCCAGTGTGGGCTTGCTCTTGGTGGAGGACACAGATGGCAGAGATGGAGCTGGGGCCCTTTCCAGGACAGCTGAGAATGTTGTCCTCCCAGATAACCAGGCCTGGAAGGAAGTCCTTAATTAGAAAGCCCATGTGTGTCTCCCCAGCCTGCCTGTCTAGGCCACTCCAATCCGCGTCCCCCAAGACAACCAGGCACCGAGGACTCTGGCCCCAAAGTGGGGAAACAGGTAGGGTGCAAGGTCACCCAGTGAGTGGGTGGGTCCTGGGAGGCAGGGAGAGGCCGGGGGCGGGGGGGGGGGCCTGGGCTGGGGGCCCTTGCCTTTTCTCTCCTTCTCCAGCCCCCAGGGAAGCCGGAGACCTGGCCTGCAGTCAGAGGCCATGGAGGGTCTGTGCACGAGCTGTCAGTTCCCACCCATAGACACCCTGGGCCCGTGCCCTCAGGTGTGCCTGACTCCCAGCATCCTGCCCTAGCCTCAGGCCCCACCCTCATTTCTGGCTGGGATGATTCAGGCCGCAGAGGCAGCTCTTTCCTCTCAGGATCTGCTGGAGGGACCTCAGCTCCTTCTCAGCCCAGGGCCTGGCTTCCAGAGCTGGTTTTCTCCATTTGAGCCCTGGGGCTCGAGGGTGGAGTTGATGTGGGAGGGCTTACCTGCCCACCCCCGCCCAGGTTGTCAGGGAGCCAGGGAGGGACGAGGTGGTCCTGGTCACTTGGGGCTGGCATAGGAGCCTGCATTCTGCTGTGCCCAGCAGCTGGAGATCTTTCCCGGGCCGGGTGTGTCCGGCTTCCGCTCCCACCCTCCGGAGCAGGGGCCAGGGACTCTGGGTTCCCCCCAGGCCCTAGCCACCTCGGCTTGGTGCGCCTCCTCTCAGGCCTGTCCCCCTCCCGGGCCCACACCGGATGGTTCAGCCCCAGACCCTGCGGGAGAGCAGCCCTGATCTGCCTTTCATCTCTTGCCAAAGGCAGATGCTGCGTTTTCAAACTCTTCTGCCCTCTTTTTTTTCCCTCCCCTGTATTTATTTATTTATTTATTGCTTGTGCTAAAGACCAAAATAGTCTCCCTCTTTAGTGCACTTGAAACGGGAGGGTGGATGGGAGGAGCCGTGTGTGTGCAGAGCAAGGATTACGTGGTCCCTGGGAGTGTGTGCCGCGTGTGTGTGTGTGCGTGTGCGCGTGCGCGCGTGCGTGCGCACCCATGTTTGTGCACGTGTGTGTGGCGTGTGGCGAGCACGTCAGTCCTCTGAGTGTGCCACATGCCGTGCGTGGTGTGTGTGCTGAGCACAGGTGAGTGGGGAGCGTTTGTGCCCGTGTGTGTGGTCTGTGTGCCGTGCAAGTGTGCGTACCAATCCGGTCCCTCCCTTGCCTTCCCCGGCACTGAGATCTCCAAGGGGTTTCTTGACGGCCTGAACTAGGAGGTGTGGGGGTTGCAGTTGGCCCAGAATGTGGCCTCTGACACCCTCCCGCCTGAGACATCGAGCCGCTTGTGTGGGAAAGGGGCCGTGCTGGCAGTGTGCTCAGGAGCGTGAGTGTGTGAGCCCCGAGTGTGGGAACTGACGTGGACAATCATCCCATCTCATCTCTGTTCAAGCAGATGTGTGCAGTCACAGCTTTGCCTGAGTGCCCGGGTGTGCGGATTCACCCCGTCATGGGAGCGCCGTACAGGTGTGTGCGCACGGCGATCTCCACACGTGTGTGAATCCGGGCTGATGGCATCCATGCGGGATGTGTACGCGTGCGTACGCAGATACACGCAGAGACTCTTGTGTGCGTTTACCCGTAGGCGTGGTTGTGGGTGTGCGTTCCATACGTGGGCATTGGTTTAACTGTTAGCCGGGCTGGAAGGCTGGGGACGCGCCACCCAGGACAGATGCCGGCTCCGGACGTGGGCACCCAGCTGAACGCGGTAGTCCTGCTGACCCCCTGCCCTGATTGTGTCCGGAGGGGAATGTGTGGAATGTGCGTGCCGGAGGCTCCGAGGCAGTGTCTTCGTGTGTGCGTGAGTACATGGCATCCAAGGATGGCCTATGCGTGTGTGCATTTGTCCCAGTGAACACGTATGCACGTGTGGAGCATTTGCGTGGCAGCTGGGCCAGGCTCTGTGAGCAGGGCTGGCGCCTGCCTGCTGGGGGCAGCGTGTATGGGCACGTGTGAGCATGTGCAGGTCCCAGGGGTGTGTGCACACGGATGTCAGTGGAAATGGTGTGTCTGTGCACGCTCGTGCGTGCTGCTAGGAACATGCTGGCCGCCCCCCCGTGCCCTGCTGGTGCTGTGCCGCCCCGTCCCCGCCTGCTGAGGGTCCCGGTGGGGGCCGGGGGGGC
This sequence comes from Felis catus, assembly GCF_018350175.1. Taxonomy (NCBI): domain Eukaryota; kingdom Metazoa; phylum Chordata; class Mammalia; order Carnivora; family Felidae; genus Felis; species Felis catus. Next base: position 12,778,933 of record NC_058381.1, read on the forward strand.
GGGAGCGGGGGCCTGATGGGAAGGAGGCCCCTGCACAGGGGTGTCTGCCCTGCGTGAGGTCATAGAATGTCAAATCTATTTTAAATGGTGAAACTGGAGAATTTTCATGTTATTTTCAATACATAGCAGTATCTAAAGACATAGGCCACGAGACTAGACCACATTAAATGCATTTTGATCTCTTTGAGTGCCACCGTGTGGAGATATGTGTTTGAAAATCGCTGCCTGGCATTCCGATGCTCCCTCAGCCCCCTGTGTCCTGGGGCGACGGGGCTCCCCAGGGGCCTTGGGGGCGGGGGTGGGTGGGTCACGGTAGGAGCTCTGGGAGAGAGGACAGAACACGACCTGCTCACAGCCCCCAGCGGGCTCTTCCAACTGGCACATAGACCCTCATTCTCCTGTGACTGCACACCCTGTCCCACACGGACCCCCGGGGGCACACCACCCACTCGGACAGGTTGTCACACTTCCCCAGCCACGTGACCTTGGGCCACCGCTTTGTCCTCCCTGGGCCCACACCTCCCCGCTTTGCGTTCCTTCTGCAGAGATTTGAGGAGGGCGTCCACACGCACGCGTGTGCCGACTGCAGGGCAAAAGTAGCTCTTTCCTGGGACTCGGGCGCGGAGGAGCCCCGGCTGGACAGCAGCCCCGGTTCTCACCACTGTAGGGGAGAGGAGCCCCTACTGCAGCCTGGCGCCGTGAGGTGATGGGGAGGACCTGGAGTGGTGTCCCCCCTAGGGAGGCTGGGCCGATGCGGGACAGAGGGAAGAGACAAGTGCGGCCAGAAGGGGGAGCAGGAAGGCCAGCAAGGCCCATTCTGGGGAAGGGAGAATTTTATCTGTAGGAGGGCTCAGTCTCTGGGATTTCAGTGGCTTTCTAGCAGAGGGCCCACAGGGAGAGAATTCTTTCCTTTGCCCAAACTAGTTCCGTGGCCGGAGAACTCCTCTGTATCAGTGAAGGACCCCAGGGGACCTTCATTCTGTAGGATTCAGATGATGATTCCAGACCACAAGGTAGGAAGCCTGGGTAGTGGTGACGTATGCACTGATGAAGGACAGGAGGTTGGGAGGTGTTGGGGGCAGGTCATGAAGGCTTCTTGGAGGTTGTTGTTCCCTGGGGTTGAACCTGGAGACAGGGAGAGCTGAGGGTGGTTATGGCTAAATCTGGGGGCGGGGTTGGAGCTCATCCTCTCCTAACCCTGGAGCCCTCCTTGGCACCGCAGTACCTGAATCTAAGCCAGTTGAGGCCAGGGAGCGATGGCCTCCCCCAGCCCCCCGAGTGCTAGTTCCCACAGACGGGTATGGGGCCCCAGTCAGCGCTTGATAAATATTTATTGTTCAAACTTCGTAGCACTGAAGCTCAGGAGCCTTGAGATACCCCCTGTCCTGGCTGTGACCCTCGGGCAGACCCCAGGCCACTCCTTTGCTTGGTGACCTATATTGAATTCCTTTTCTCCTGTGGCCTCGGTCTCCTGGTCTCTAAAGAAGGGGTGTCCATAATCGTTGCTAGCTCTCACACTTGTCGGAAAGAACGAGAAGGAGAAAGAGGACCTTTAATTAGCAGATGCCTTGCACACATGCTGCATATACAAGCCCACGAGGTGGGGCCGGTGCACGTGGAAGGAGCCCGAGGCTCGAGGTTGCAGCAACACCAGGTCTGTGTGTGGCTGAGACCACGGGCTCCCCCTGCACTTACCTGCCTCCCAAGGATGGGATGAGCCCAACTCAGAATCTGCTTTTTAAAAGGTAGAACGGCGTGGGGGGTGGGGTGATGAGTGTTTAGTGAGCGCTCACGAACTGGAAGTTTGAGGTCTCTAAGGTGCCGGGTTTACCTGCTTTAGAGGAAATCAGTCCAGGGACATTAAGGGACTTTCAAGGGAGGTTATCTGAGCTGGGATCTGATCCAGGCCTTGGGTCGCCAAGCCCTCCTGCGGCCTTCATTTCACCCAGACGCCACTACCCTCCCAGGCACCGGACCACCCAGGACCTTTCCTCTGTCTACCAGTAGCCGGTGCTGGGGTTAGATTCTCGGCCAGTGGAGGGATGACGGCCCAGCCAGGGGGCCTGCCCTGGACTCCGTTTATCCTTCCAATCATCTGTCTCCTGCAGTGAAGGGCCCCACTGGCTCAGGAAGGACTCACAAATGGGTTTCCCTTCAGTGTGGATGGTCGACATCATTGCTGTCCGTTTGCCCCTCGGGGATAGTGGGGGCTTCAGAGGACATACCCTATCCCACTACGGCCCACCAGCCATCCAGCACCAGAGTGACCTTAAAGCCAGAATCAGGCCTTGTTACCCCACTTCCCGCAGCCCTCCCTGGCTTCCTGCTACACTGAAAATAAAATTCCAACTACTTCTCTGCCCCTGAAGCCCCATTCCACCTTGCCCTGACTTCAGCCAGCTCATCTCCCCCTTTCCCTGTGCCCCTCTGCTCCAGGCACCCGCCTCCTTCTACTGTTTTGAGAACACTATATTTTCATCTTCACCCCAGGACCTTTGCACATGATATTCCCTCTGTCCGGAACACTTTCCCCTCAGATCTACCTCCTCCTTCCCGTCTAGGCCTTCCCTGACCCAGTGTCAGAGAGCTCCATGAAGGCAGGGATTGTCCTCTCTTTCATTCACTGCCGGGTCTCCGGTGCACGGCACAGTATGTGCCTCGTGTGAGTTTGCCTAATGGATGGTTGAGTAGAGGGGGGGCGGGTCCCTTGGGCCTCCCACCCCGAAAGGGGTCTGGAGGTCTCACCAACCTACAATCTCCACCTCTTCCCATCGCCCCAGCTTGGACGGCGCCTACCGCACCGAGCAGTAACAATACGGAGTGATGCCTGAGTGGTAATGGGACGGACGCAAGGTGCTGTGGGAAGAAAAGCAAAGGGAGGCCTGGTGAGAGAGGGACCAGGGTGGGTCCCCCAAGGAAGTGACACTTCCCTCTGAGATCTGAGCGATGAGTCAGGCTTTGCCGAGTATGTGAGGAGGAGTTCCCAGGCCCTGAGTGGGGAAAGAGCACAAGGAGAAGCAGAAGGAACGGACTCCGTTGGGGGAGGGGCAGGGAAGACCGTGAAGGGCCCCCATTCCCGGCACTCGGCCTCTCAGGCCTGTGCCACAGCCTCTCGGCCTCGACCTCCCGGAAGGTCAGCCTGTGTAGGGCCGGGGAAGCCCTGTTCCACCTGCTTCACGACTGTGCCCAGCGCCCAGAGACGCAAGACCCGGCACCCGCTAGGTGCTCAGTCAGTCGAGTAGGTGCTCCATCTGGCTGCTCTCAAGCTGTGGAAGAGCCACCGAAGAAAAAGGCCAGTGCAGCTGCCTGTTGGCATTCTCCGCGCACGAGCAAATCTCCAGCCTCGGGTCGTAGGGAGCCGCTGCCCAGAGGCTTTGACGGTTTCCTGTGCTGTGAAGTCGAATTTGATAAAATAAAAATTTGAAATGTACCACGTAAAACACACAGGGTTGCACAGGCGACCCATTTCACTGGAATGCCGTCATCAAAACGGGAACGAATGAACTTGTGGCATGTTAGCGGCTGTGTTTCCTCGCTAACCACCGATGGGCGAGCGCCCCCCGGCGGTGGCTCCGCTGCTGTCATCTCCCCAGTGGGAGCACAGCCTCGCAGCCAGGGGGTCCCACAAAACTGAGGGGCGGGGTCATGACCCCCACCGTCGCCTCCATTATAAAAGGAAGAGAATACTTAATTTGTGTTAGTGGTGAAACAACGTGGAGATATAGTCTTCGCACCCAGATGCATGTGTCCTTCATTTTATAATTTTTTTTTAACGTTTATTGATTTTTGAGAGAGACAGAGCATTGAGCAGGGGAGGGGCAGAGAGAGAGGGAGACACAGCATCCGAAGCAGGTTCCAGGCTCTGAGCTGTCAGCACAGAGCCCGATGCGGGGCTCAAAGTCGTGAATGGCGAGATCGTGACCTGAGCCGAAGTCGGACGCTCAACCGACTGAGCCACCCGGGCGCCCCATGTGTGTCCCTTTAAATGGGGGCCCTTGAAGGGCTGTGGGTCCGGGCTCAGGCCCCTGTGGTTTCAGTGGCTAGGGGACTGGCTTGCTGCTGGGAGGCAGGGCAGGCAAACTTTGTCTGCAAAGGAACTGATGGTAAATATTTTAGACTTTGCAGTCGTGAGGCCTCTGTGGAAGCTGCCAGCTGTTGTCATACAAAAGCAGCCGTGGACAGTATATCCACTAATGGGTTCCAATAAAATCCGTTAGTTGTTATAGGGACCGTGTTCCAATGAAACCTCATTTATGGACACTGAAATTTGAATTTCATGTAATTTTCACATTACATGAAAAACTCTTCTTTTGATTCCTTCCCCCATTGTTAAGAAATGCAACAATGCTTCTTAGCTGGAAGGCCATACAGAAGCAGGCTGTGGGCTGCGTCAGAAACACCCAGAGAGCGTCTTCCAACTCCCATGGCTGGGCCTCACTTTGAGACTCAGCAGGTCTGGAGTCAGGCCTGAAGCGTGTATTTCTTTTTTATTTCTTCTTCTTCTTCTTTTTTAAACATTTACTTATTTTTGAAAGACAGAGAGAGAGAGAGCATGGGGAGGGGAGGGGCAGAGAGCGAGGGAGACATGGAATCCGAAGCAGGCTCCAGGCTCCGAGCTGTCCGCCCAGAGCCCAACACGGGGCTCGAACCCACGAACCGTGAGATCCTGACCGGAGCCGAAGTCGGAAGCTTAACCGACTGAGCCAGCCAGGCGCCCCTGAAACGTGCATTTCCCACAAGCTCCCCAAGGAGGCTATGCTGCGGTGGGGGCTTCACTTGCAGAGCTGCTGCTGTTTGTCCAGGGACACGTCCTGTAACGCCAGGCAGGACGGAGCCCCAGAGGTATGACTTAACCCCCGAGCCGAGGCTCTCATCGAATCCGGGTGACCTGGCATCCCCCACAGAGGTGCCAGGCCGCGCAGCCCCTCTCTGGTGTAGGAGAGAGAACATTCTTCCTTCTCTCCTCTTAGGTTCTCCACCTGGTGCCCTGCGAATTAGATGGACAAAAGACAGAGTAACAAGAGAATACAGGCATTTATTAGCCCGAGCTTGGCACATACACAGGGAGAAGTCAGGCATGAGTAATTCCAATGGATGCTTACACAGCGCCTCGGAAGAGTTCTATGGATGAGGAAACTGAGGCTCAAGGAGCAGAGGACTGGGCCAGCAGCCTGTCTTGTGGCTCAAGCCAGATTTCTGATGCCCCTTTTCTCTCCTCACGCCCCCCCTCTGGCGCAACATGCTGACCCTTTTAATCTCGAAAATTCGTCTGGAGCCTGACTGGATTTCTCCATGCCACTGCCACTGGTCCAGGCCGCCATCGTTGCTTCTCAGATGACGGCCACTATCCCCTCTCTGGCCCACTGGGGCTTTCTTGCTCTCCTCTTGACCTGGGCAAGTCTTTGGGGCCCCCTGGCTTTGGGACTGGGGGATCTGGGCTCTCTGACCCCCATGTCCCAGGGGCCTGGCAGGGATGGCGTCCTGGCAAGGCAGAGAGTTTAGCTGAACAAACCTGTGCCTGGTGCCAGCCTCCCCGACTCTGCCAGCTGTAGCTCCTCCCTGGGCCTCAGTTTCCCCATCTTCAATCTGACCTACCAGGAACGGTGCTTTCTCATGGCCCTGAGTTCTGGGCCAGCTCTGCGGGCCCAGGTGCTAGAGATCTTCTTCCCTTCCTGGATCAATGCTGGGGTCATTGCTGAAGCCTGGGACCATTTTTAAAAAAATGTTTATTTGTTTTTGAGAGAAAGACAGAGAGTGAGCGGGGGAGGGGCAGAGAGAGACACACACACACACACACACACACACACACACACACACAGAATTCGAAGGAGGCTCCGGGCTCCCAGCTGTCAGCACAGAGCCCGACGCGGGGCTCGGACCCATGAACTGTGAGATCATGACCTGAGCCAAGTGGGATCCTTAACTGGCTGAGCCACCCAGGTGCCCCTATTATTATTATTTTTTAAAGTTTATTTATTTTGGGAGAGACAGAGACAACACAAGTGGGGGAGGGGCAGAGAGAGAAGGAGACACAGAATCCCAAGCAGGCTTCAGGCTCTGAGCTGTCAGCACAGAGCCCGACGCGGGGCTCGAACTCACGAACCGCGAGATTGCCAAAGTCAGACACTTAACCAACTGAGCCACCAGGCACCCTGGTGGTTCCCAGCTGAGGCTTGGGATAGAGGTTGAGCTGGAACTCTGAGACGACAGAGTTGGACCAGGGCAGGGCTGCAGGCCGGGCTCTGGAGCGGTGCGGTTGCCCAGATGGTGTATTACACAAACCCAGGGGTGCCATTCACGGCCTATACAAACATGCAATCTCTGAGGCCTTTTTTCCTGTCCTCACTGCCTCAGGGCTTCAGAGAGGAACTGCCCTGGATTCAACGTAGCGGGGGGGGAGGGGACCCACAGCACACGTGGAACATGTGGCATGGGACGGCAGGGATGGGGGGCAGAGATGGGGGCTGCTTTTATAATCAGCCTTTATAAGTTGTTTTGTGAACTCACTGACTAGCTAGAAAATGTTTGGAAGGTGGTGCAGCCTCAATGCCAACACACAGACACACACACAAACACCCACACACCAACACATGCACACACCCCCAACATGCACACAGCTACACGCACACACTGAGCACACACGCATATAAGCGTGTGTGAATATTAGTTACATGGTCACGGAGAAGATAGCCTCCCGCTGCGGGGAACAACGCGGCCAAACCTCACAGACACAATGTTGAATGAAAGGATCCAGACACAAGAGGGCACACGGTGGTGAGGTCCATCCACATGAAATTCTAGAACAGGCATTAATCTGTGGTGATAGACATCGGGGCAGTGGTCGCCTATGGGAACAGGTGGTTCCTGTTGGAGCAGGGGGCTGGGTTTGGGCTCAGAGGACAGGCAGTGCCTGGATCGAGAGGAAGGGCCTGACAAGGGGAGGTCCTGTGTCCTTACGGCCTGCCCAGCAGAGAGTGGGTTTCACAGCTGAAGGTCGGAGGTGACTTATACCCAAGGTTGCACTGTGCTGCCCTCTCAGCCGGCCACCGCTGACAGCAGTCATCCTGGAGGCGGAGCCTGCAAGGGACAGGCAGACAGAGGCCAGGGGGCTGACGGGTGGGGTGGGCTGTGCCAGCTGAGGGTGAAGGAAGATGAGCTGGCGGTCAGAGGGCGAGTTGGGAGGGACGTGGTGGGCGGTGAGCCCCTCACTGAGGCGGGTGTCAGCCGAGGGGCACACGACATTCAACACCCTCACTGCTCAGAGACACCGACAGTCTGCTCGCCGCGGGCTCTGGCCCTCCCAGGAATGGCTCAGCACAAACAAGGACCCCCAACCCCACCCCAGCCCCTCAGAATCAGGCCCCACTCGCCCTGTCCCCTCGGAAGAACAGCGGGGCTCCGCTGCTGGGGCCAGACGGGCAGGTGATAGAAGGTGCGTTAGTGAACTCTGCTAAACAGGCTTGTTTGGGGTGGGGAGTCCTGAGCCCTAGCTCCTCCCAGGGAGGAGCCCCTGGGTCCCAGTTCTGAGACGAGGACCCCCCCAAGTGACCATGAGGCCCCAGGTCCTGGGGTTCTGATCATAGAGGGTGGACTGGGCTGGGGTCATTTCTTGAGCCTTCTGCTACTTCAGAGACAGAGCGTCCCTCCATCCGCCCAGCCAGGTGGCCACAAAAGGGGAGCACTAGGAAAGTTCAGGCGGCTGTGACGTCTCCCCAGGACCCGCTCAGCGGTGGAGACAGTGAAGTGTGACTTTCATTCATTCAGTAGATGGGTACTCCTTCCATGCCTGGCCTAGGATGTGATAAATGCCAGTGATGCTCAAACTAATTGGTTGGCAGAGAAAAAGGGCAGTCGGAAGGACTCTTGGAAAGGTGACCTTCACAGTGGCCCTGAAACCACCGGGAGAGCGTGAACGGGCTCTCAAGTCCAACACCCTGGCTGTGAACCTATCTTCGCCTCTCCCTAATTCTGTGCCCCCAGCCCAGTGAGCTAGTTTCTTTGTGCCTCAGTTTTCACCTCTGTGCAATCGGGCTGATAATCACGAAGAAGCGTGGGGATTAAATGAATAAGAAATAGCAACACACAAAGGGGCCATGTAAGTATGGGCACTGTCTCTCATCGCCATTATCTGGGGATGTGCACCCAAGGTGGGGGCAACCTTGGGCTGGTGCTCCATGGGCTGGGGGAACAGAAGGAAGGCAAGGGTGGCTGGAGTAGTTAGAACCAGGGACAGAGCTTGGGCAAGAGGAGGGATGGGCTGGGGATGGGGTCTGCTGACCGGGTCCAAGGTGTCCACGGTGGGAGCAAGAAAGCCCTGTGAGATGGTTGGCGTCTTAAGAAGATCACACCAGGGGCGCCTGGGTGGCGCAGTCGGTTAAGTGTCCGACTTCAGCCAGGTCACGATCTCGAGGTCCGTGAGTTCGAGCCCCGCGTCGGGCTCTGGGCTGATGGCTCGGAGCCTGGAGCCTGTTTCCGATTCTGTGTCTCCCTCTCTCTCTGCCCCTCCCCCGTTCATGCTCTCTCTCTGTCCACCCAAAAAAAATAAGTAAATAAATGTTAAAAAAAAAAAAAAAAAGATCACACCAGCTGCCGTGCAGGAAGTGGACAGTGAGGCTCGTGTGCTGTCTGGGAAGAGAGGAGGAGACCGGGGCCGCGTTTAGGAGTCTGCATGGCCGCTGGGCTGAGGGGGGCTCATGGGAGCACCGAGGCGTCTGGCTGGCCCTATTCATTTTGGTGTGGGCCGCCAGGTGGGTGGGGAGGAGCGAGCTTCACCCAGAGGGATGGCATCTCTGGGCATCTCTGTGTCCAAATGACACAGCCACTTTGGAAGGCAGTCTGGCAGTTTCTTATGAAATTAAACATACACACAGTGGACGATCCAGCCATTCCCCTTCTGTATGCTGCTCAAGAGAAATGAAAACTCATTTTCACACAAAAACTTGTAAGTGGATGTTTATAACAGATTTATTTGTAATCGCCAAGACCAGGAAGAGACCCAGGTGTCTCTCACCTGTAAGTGGGTGAGCAGACTGTGGCCTGTCCCCACAACGGAATCCTCCTGAGCAGGGAGAAGGAACAGATGTTGATGCATGGTGTGACAGGATGTGTCCCAAAGGCATGATGCCGAGTGACAGAAGCCAGACTCAGGAGTCTCCTATTTATGTGACATTCTGGAAGATCCCAAATGATATGGATGGAGAACACATCCGTGGTCAACAGGGCCTGGGCGGGGGGTGGGGGTGGGGTGGGGGTTGGTCAGGGAGGCAGGGTTACCAAGGGATGGGAGGGAGGGCTATGAAAAATGCTGTATATCCTGACTGTAATGACGGTCACACAGCTAGGTGCAATTTGTCAAGACTCGCAGGACTCCACACAACGAAGGATAAATGTAGGTCAGTTATACTTTACTGAACAAAATAAAGGGGAAGAAAAAGCAGTTGCCAACAAACCCCGTGTGCAGAGACATCAATGTGCTGGGTTTTGGAGAAGAGATCAGGCTGAAGGTCAAAACCGGGGACTCACTGGCGTGTGGATGGAACCGAACGGTCGCGAGATGGTGGAGACACAGGTGATGCAGCACGACTTGGTGGGAGGGAGGGAGGGAGGCACCGAGGATGACCGGGGCTTCTGCTGTGCAGATAAGGCATCAGAATGACGCCTTCTCCTCCTGCCACATCGTCCCGCTGGGGCGCGTGGACACCCCCACCCTCTCACCCTCAAGAGACCGGGACACGAGCATGAAGGGAGAGGTGATTCACATCACCTCCGCTCAGGGCTTGGCCCAGCCTCGGTGGTCCGTCTACAGATGGGGTTGTTGGATCAAAGAGCTCAGAGGCCCCCACAGGCTTGAGGTCTCAAAAGGAAGACGTTTTAAGGTGCCGTCACCTACAGGCCACATGCACCCAGGTGAGGTGCTCACACACGTACCTCTGCACATGGCATCTCACACGCTTGAGTCTCTCACACGCATCACTGAACGCAGTGCCACACGCATGTCAGTGAACACAGTTCGCCACACTCACACCGGTGACCCAACTCTGTCTCTCTGTCTCATACACACACTGGCACCAGTAAACGTGGCATCTCAAGCAAATACATCACGAGACATAGCTCCTCACAGACACAATGTTAAGCTGACAAACCAAAAGACGTTTGGAGAGATAGGTACACGTATCTACAGAAGACAGACAGATATTCAGATAGAGACAAAAAGGCCGACAGACAAATTTTATATGTATGTATACACAGAGATACACTGAGAAAAAATATAGTCAGAGAGACAGAACAGACAGAGGGGTGCCTGGGGGGCTCAGTCGGTTGAGTGTCCGACTTCGGCTCAGGTCATGATCTCACGGTCCGTGAGTTGGAGCCCCGCGTCGGGCTCTGTGCTGACAGTTCAGGGCCCGGGGCCTGCTTCGGATTCTGCGTCTCCCTCTCTGCCCCTCCTCTGCTCACACTCTATCACTCTCTTTCAAAAATAAATAAACATTAAAAAAATAAAAAATAATAAAAACAGACACAGAGACAAGATAGAGAGTGTGACAGATGGCCTGAAAGACATAGCCTGATAGGTGGACAAATAGATGCAATCAGAAAGACGGACATGTTAACAGACACAGATGGACAATACATAGAAAGACAGGAACACGAATAGAGAGATACATGTAGACAGACAACTACAGAGACAGACAGAAAAATAGGTAGACATACAGACACACATATGCACATAAGACTCAGACAGACAGAGATAGAAAATGGAAAGAGACTGATGCACAGCCATTCAAAATGACAGATGTCTACTATCTATCTATCTATCTGGACAGAGGGAGATAACCAGACATATAGATATATGGATAGAGAGGCAGACTGACAAATAGAAAGATAAGGGGACATACAGAAAAAGATTCAGATGGACAGATGGAAAGACAGACTGGGAGTCATACAGCTAGGTAGGTAGACACAGGGAGATAGATTTACCAGAAGAGGGTCAGATAAACAGACTGGGAGATAGATTGGTAGATGGGCAGATAAAGATACAATCGGAAATATAGAAGGAAAAACAGGAGGTGAAAAATAGACAGGCAAGTGGATGGATGGATGGATGGATGGACAGATGGACAGGGAGATAGATAGAAAGATAGGCAGATAGTCAGATAGACAGACTGACAAATGGATAGGTAAAAAGATAGCTTGAGAGACAGATGGACAACATGTGGACAAATATATAAAAAGAGATAGATTGGGGCACCTGGGTGGCTCAGTCGGTTGGGTGTCTGGCTTTGGCTCTGGTCATGATCTCACGGTCTATAAGTTCGAGCCCCGCATCGGGCTCTGTGCTGACAGCTCGGAGCCTGGGGCCTACTTGGGATTCTGTGTCTCCCTCTCTCTCTGCCCCTCCCCTGCTCATGCTCTGTCTCTCCCTGTCTCAAAAATAAATAAAAACATTAAAAAAAATTAAAAAAAGAGATAGATTGAAAGATTGACAGGCATACAGACAAATATTTATAGAAAGACAGATACATGGATAGACAGAGAGTGAGACAGACAGAAAGACACTATCTGTCTACAGACAGGTAGAAAGAGAGGGAGAGAGAGAGAGAGAGAGAGAAACAGACTGATGGAAAATGGACAGTCACATATACAGAAAGAGCAGCAGACAGGCATACAGACAGATAGATGAACAAATGGATAGGCAGAGAGCTGGATAGAGAAATAGATCACTAATTAAGAGATAGAAAGGCATACAGACACAAGGGTAGACATACAAATAGATATACACATATCTCTAGAGGTAAGTAGTTATACAGATAGACCGGTAGAAGGATAGACAAATATACATATAGAAAGATACATAAAAACCCAAAGAGACAGACAAACAGAAAGGCTGTTCGAGAGACAAGTAGATTTATAATATAGATAGATCAACAGAAAGGCAGACAAACGGATATTATATAGGCATTCAGACAGGTAGAAAGATGGTCAGATAGATAACTGACAGAAAGATTGGCAGACAGGCAAAGAGATGGCCAGATGAATATAAAGACAGGCAGAGAAAGTTATCAGAAAGACAGAAAGGCAGGCAGACAGACATGCACAGAGCTAGAATGACATACTGACAGATATGCAGACAAAAATTCAGGCAGACAGAACGGCAAATAGAGAAACTAATTGAGCAACAGGTTGACAGACAGACGTAAAGAGAGGAAGGTAGATAGAGAACAAGATAGACAGCTCGTCAGCAGACATAGAGGCAGGCAGACAGAGGCACGGGACAGACAAGCAGTCAGGGGACAGACGAGTAAAGAATGCATGAAAGCAAGCCTTGACTTGCTGAGAGACAGTGGGGAACACAGAGTCAAGGTCACCTTGATTGTTCAGGTGAAAACAAGAAACTTTGTTTGGGCCATGCGTGAGTCCTGAGAGAGTTTGGGCTACCTGGGTTACCTACGAGGAGCTTCTGTATCATCTTGGGAGTGTGTGTGTATGTGTGTGTGCTCTTGTGCATGTCCCCTGTGCGTGTGTGTTTGCCTGAACCAGGTGGAAGCTCTCTGGTTCCAGTGGTGAAAATCTTGGTGCCTACATGAATAAGATCACATAAAAAGCATTTGGAATATTAAGACTTTGTCAGCTTGACTTATGTTTAGATGTGTCGCACGTGGCTTTTTTTTTTTTCCTGTCTTTGAGAAAAGTTACTCTATTAGGATTTGCAGCTGAGACAGTCTGTTCAGCAAATGGCCTGGGGAAACCACTACCACGAAAGGAGTCACTATTGACCTCTACTATTAACTGAGAATCTCACGTTCTGGGTAAAATGTTGCAGAGTTTTGATTAAGTTCAAATGGCACCAAGAGCCAAATAATGTAGATTGGAAATATTCTTTGGGATCAGAATACTTTTGCCTTTTTAAATATTTGACTAAGTGTATATACATCAAGGATTTCATATTTTTATTTATTTTATTTTTGTTGGTTTTGTGTGTAGGTAAACTTCTATAAAAATTCTACCATAGAGCTGTTTTCTTGGAATGTATCTAAACAAGGGCTTCCAACTGGAACCAGCAGAGGGCAGCAAAAGACCAGTCACTAGACCGTCGCTTGGTCTGGGGATAGGAAATGTCAGGTATTCTTGCCTCTTTAGTTCTTGCACATTTGTGTGGAAACATAATCCACTCAAAACTGATTTTATGAAAGACCCAGTGAAGTCAGATTGAATAGTATAAATAAGAATACAGAATGAGGGGTGCCCGGGTCGCTCAGTCGGTTAAACGTCCGAATTTTGATTTAGGCTCAGGTCATGATCTCATGCTTCCTGAGATGGAGCCCCGTGTCCAGCGCTGGTCTGGCAGGTGGGAGCTTGCTTGGGATTCTCTCTCCCTCTCTCTATGCCCCTCTCCTGCTTTCTCTCTCTCTCTCTCTCTCTCTCTCTCTCTTTCTATCTCTCTCAAATAAATAAACTTTAAAAAGAGAATACAGAATGAATACCTTACTGAGATTTCCAATTTTAAACTTATTCTTTTTCCTTAATATGGCACTATTTACTAAATTCTGTACTCAAAAAAAAATACTGTGTTCAGAGAGAATGATGTTTGGAAGATAAGCAATCAAATGTGCCTGAAGTAGTTACAAAGACAATGCCACCAGGAACATGGCTTCTTCATCCAACTGCTGGCAACAATTGGGTATCTATTTATCAGCATTTAACGTGCAAAAATAAAACTGTCATCTCAAATATAATTTGAGATAGTTATAAATACATCTTTAAAATTTTAAGACTCCAGAATAAGTAGGAATAGATTGACCCATATGTAAGAGGGTGTTTTCCTTTAAACCGGGAAATTACAAAGCAGAAGTATGTCCTTTAAAATTAGCTAAGGGGCAACAGTGTCTGTTTCCATCCATGTTATTTGCTATTGTGCTGGAGTATTGGTGAAAGCAAAGTTAGGAAACAAACAGGAGCAATCAAAGCTAGAACAGTGATGAAAACACACATTAGGCACTTTTCTTATTCTAGCTTGTTCACTCAAGGTCATGTCTGTGGACTTCATCCATATTATTTCATGTAGCAATAGTTGATTTCCTCATTGCTATGCACTACTGTTGTTCGAATATATCAAAATATGCGTATCTCCTCTATGATTGATGTAAAATTGCTTTCTGTCTGACTTTTCTAGCTTTTGCCTACTTCCACGTCTTTCGGTGGGCATTAGCAATAACCACTGTCAGGCTGTGTCATAGGAGGTGTGTTATGTATGTTTAGATTTATAGATACTGCCAAGCCATCTTCCAAAGTTGTTGAACTAATTTACACTCCCATTAGCAACACTTGTTTTGCTAGTCTTGTAAATTTTTGACTTAGTCTTTTTTTTTTTTTAAAAGAGAGAGTGTGTGTGAGCAGGGGAGGGGGTGAGAGAGAGAGAGAGAGAGGGAGAGAAACTTAAGCAGGCTCCACGCTCAGCAGAGAGCTCAACTTGGGGCTCAATCCCATGACCCTGGGATCATGACCTGAGCTGAAATCACGAGTTGGGCCCTTAACTGATTGAGCCACCCACACACCCTTTGGCTGTTGTTTTTTACTCAAAGTTCTTAATCTTAATGAAGTCCGATTTAACGATCTTTTATTTTATTTTTTTAAAGATTCTTTACTTGTTTTGTTTTGTTTTTAAGTAAATCTATACCCAGCATGGGGCTGGAACTCACAACCCTGAGATCAAGAGCCAGATGCTGTACTGACTGAGCCAGCCAGGCATCCCTAACACACTTTTATTTTATGGCTATTGTGTTTTAGGGGTCCCGTTTAAGAAAGCACTTCTTATACCAAATTCATAAATACCACAACATAAAGAAGACACGCTCCTATGTCTTCTAGAAAGTTTATTGTTCTACTTTTCATCAAGACCTTCTTCCGGAGGTCTGGGTCCCAGCTCAGAATAGTGCTCTGCCTGCCTGCCCCAGAGGTATCTCCATCACCAGGGGGTGGCCCCTCCTCAGAAGTCTAGCCCTGCCTCCATGTGGCCCCATCTTTTAAGAATGTGGATTCTGAAAACAGGTATGGGGACATTTGCGCAAATACATGTGTGATAAGAATATTGATTTTAGCATTACTTATATTAAAACAAAAAAATGAGGAAAACAATAGCCACTCATTAAGAGGGGAGGGGTTAAATAAATTCCAGCATATCCATAAATGCAATACTATAAATTTGTGGGGTTTTTAAAAATTAAGTAAATGTTCATGATGAACAGTCAAATGAAAAAAGAAAAAAAGCAAGTTGTAGAAATTTCTTTGGTGTTACAAAATGTACACGTTTACCTTAAAAATATTTCTACAAATAGGCAAAGAAACTAGGACTACAGAAATTTGGAAAACCAAGAATAAAGTTGCCCCTAATTTAACACTTGTTACAGAGCTGACAGAGGCTGGATGATGTTGGCAGGTGGAGAGACATGTTGATCAATGGGATGGAACAGAGACTCAAACAAATATGCCCAAGCTTAACTGATTTTTGGCAGATGTGCAAAAGCCATTGAAGGGAGGAAAGATGTGGCCTCTCCATCAAACAGGAGCAGGGCAATTGGACATCCCCAGGCAAAACACGCAAGCCAGCACACAAAAATTTCTTCACCTAAACAGCCACACTTCACAGCTCATACAAACATGAACTCATACTTCCATGTAAAACATAAAACTAGAACACGCTTTGGCGGGGGGACTTCCGGAAGAATTTATGATCTAAGGCTAGGCAAAGAGATTTTAGATTGACACCAAAAGCGTGGTCCCTAGAAAGAATTGGATAAATTAGAATTCCGCAAAATTAAGAGCTTATGCTCTGTGTAACACCCTCAAAAGAGGAGGGACTGACAAAACACAGAGGGAGGAAATATTTGCCAACCATATAGCCAACCAAGGGCTGGTATTGGAATGTATAAAGAACCCTCAACATTCTAGGATGATGGATTGGACCAGGGTCTCTCTGCCTGGCCTCCCAGCCTATTGGAGCAGTTCTCAGCCTCCCAGGCCCTCCCACACACTTAAAAAATGCTTCAGGGTCCACAAAATGACCTTCCATGTGCATGAGAGGCATGGCAATTCAAACTTGAAAAAGACACTGTCCTAATGGAGTCAGGCAACCCGCCTAATGGCGTCACGGCTCATCGCATGAAGCACGCCACCAGCCACCGCCCACTAGCAGCGAGAAGACCGCAGGGACAAGAGCAATGTGTTACACTGGGTCAGGGTAGGGCGACAGAGTGCCAACCGTACAGCCTAGGGGGTGGCCTCCTGGGGGAGACGGTGTGTGAGCTGAGGTTGCAGAAATGGAATTTCAGGGGTGAAGGGAGGGGCGATGTTAGGGAATGTGATCAAGGACAGAGTCTTGAGATGGTGACGTGATGTTGAAAACACCTGCACGCTTTATGTATGTGACTGAGCCCAGTTAGCGCCTCTCTGCAAACCTTTTAATAGCTGGAGGGTGGGGGCAGGGATCCTTCGTCTTTCTGCTGCCCAAGACAAGCCTCGTATGTAAGTTCCCTTTGCTATGATTACAATTGCCACCTACCGATCTGGAGTGGCCTGCCTTTTCCGTCAGTCTCTCCCTGCCCTCTGAATATAGGTGCCAGATTCAGATTTCATCTCGGAGGCTCCAGGGAGGGTGTCGAACCAACAGATAGATTTCCAGGGAAGGAGAAGTGCGGGCAATGCCTTCCTCACTCTCCCTTCTGGTCCTTGGGCTTTTCCTCCTCACTCCTCACTCTCACAGGGGTTGAATCCTTGGATTCCTCACATTTCACCGCGGCCAGAGGACTCCGTGGCTGGTCCTGACCACCTCTCCAGAAAGTTCCTTCCCTCCCTGGCCGCATCTGTCTTGGAAACTTCTTTCCACCTAGATACTCCTCCCACCCCAGTCCTGAACTGAGCACTGACTGGTGGTTAGAACCGTGCAGCCACCAGCCCTGAAGTTTGACTCAGGAAGCCGAGACTTTACTGGGACATCAGCCGGAGGGGATCTGGGGGAATGTAGCTCAGTCCGTGACCCAAGAAAGAAAATTCATCTAGGGTCTAAGGACCAAATTAAACTCTGTTTATAGAAACTTATTCCAGGAGGATTTAGAGGAGGAAATGAGTTAAATCCCGGCTGTTGGAGCAGGAAGGAGGCAGAGAAGGAGGAAACTGATCTTTGAGGATCATGAAGAGAGGTCTGGGCAAGTGGAATTCTGGAAGACAGGGACAGTGGATAGAAGGCAGGAGTGCTTTAAGTATGTGCGACAGTGCGTGGCCTGGCTCAGCAGGGTCCTAGGGGTTCCACGTCAGCTCACAGTGAGGCCCCAAATAACATGTCTCTGCAGACAGTAGGGAGTCACTGCAGATGTGGGAGCAAGGGAGGGGGCAAAGGGAAGACTGTGTTTCCAGTGGTTTGGTGGGAAACGTGATTTCTTCCCCCTCAGGGTGGGTGTGAGCAGCCCCTGCTCACAGACCCCAGTGAAGTCGGGTCTGTGTCTTGCTCCTTACGCAAGAATACACTGCATATTGATCAGAGATATAAATGGAGACACTGAGACCATTTAAGAACTGGAAGAAAAAATCTGGGTAATTCCATTGTCACCTGTGCGTGGAAAAGGCTTTCATAAGTACGCTCCAAAAATTCTGATTCAATAAAAGAACAGACTGATAGGTTAATGCGTAAGTGCTAAGAAAAAAAAAAACTCTTGCATGGGCAAAAAGCACCATAAGCTAAGCCAATATACAAATAAAATTGAAAGAATATTTATAACATGTCCTTCCAAAAGGTTAATCTACTTAATGGAAAAGAGTTCTTAAAGTTGACAGAAAAAAAGAACAGTGAATGAAAATGGCTCATATGATACACTAAAGATTTTTAATTCACTTATTATATAAATGCAAAAGAAAAACTATATAAAATCTCACTTCTCACCTCTCAGATTGGCAAAAATTCCCAGACCTCAACTACACCCTCTGTAAGTGTGGGGTATGGATACAGTGTAGCAGCCATGGGGGGAAGTTTGACACTATCTATCTAACAAAACCACAAATGCATTGACCTTTTGACCCAGCAACTGCACTTCTAGGAGAAAGCTTGAAACTACACCTCAAAGGATAACCAGCCCCCCCCCCCCAACAAAACACAAAAACCAGTGCACATAAGCTTGCTAATGGCTGTATTGTTTGCAACAGCAAAATATTGAAACAGCCTAAACGTCCATGCTGAGAAGCCTTGTTGAATAAAATACGCTACATCTAAAACAAATTGCAAAACATGCATCTGTGAAAACTAATGAAAGCCATCTGCTTAACTGCTATGGAGTGATTTCAAGGATATACTGTTAAGTGAAAAAAGCAGTTTACAAAGGGTATGTGCATTTTGAAGAAAGAAGAAGAGTAAGAATATATAGATATAGATGCATATGTATTTGTTTCTTCTTTCAAAAAGAAACCCAAGAGGAATAAACAAGAAATTAATGAAAATGCTTTGCTCTCAGGGTTAGATGAATAGTACGGACAGGATAGGGATTGGAAGGCAATTTCTCCGGGTACACTTTCAAAAATATAATTTTGACTTTCTAACAGTGTCAACATTTTACCAATTTGCAAATAAAGCTAAATATAAAGTTGCATAAAAAACAAAATACAAAAATCAAATACAAACAGGAGAACACAAACCTGTGCAGCAAATTGATACCACAACTGAGCACGTTAAAAATAAATAATAAAATGATAAATAATAAATAAATAATTCAAGTGACTTTCAAAAACAACACTTCGAATATGTACTCTTCCCTAGTGGGATGTACTCTAAGAACCAAAAGATCAATAAGGAAATCTTCAACTTTGCTTGACAGTTTTGCTTTTGATGGTACAACAGGCATGGGAGTACTGAAACTATTTTGGGGGGTTATAGGATTGAGGAAATGCATACATTTCCTAATGTTGTGGGGTAACCAGGGCTGTCCCCATGGGAGAAAGGGAATACAAACCAGGAATGGGGAAAAATAGAGAGGAACCTGCTGGTGTTTGATTTAAATTGGAGGATTAGTATAAACCTATGATTTTAAAAACTTACAGGCACACACGCACACCTAGTGCCCTAACTAGTTCCTCAAAAGGTCCTAAAAGCAATGGCATCCTGGGAGCAGGAAGCATACCCTTCCCCCACCGAAAGATACCAGGGAACCTGGGGGAAATGGAAGGCTGGGGGCAAGCGATGTTCTAGATGATCCTGGAACATGTTGGAAAGTAGGACACGCTGAGAGAACTAGGGGGACCTGTCAAAAGGACAAGGCAGCCTGAAGGGGATCCCACTGGCTACATCTTGGACAGTTTGAATGTAAAAAATAAATAATGACAGCTATGGATGAAAAAGACTCCCTGAATAAAAGAAACTTCCACAGCCCCTTTCCATGTCTCCTATAAAAGAGTCTTTATACAACTACACAGGCACAGGGGCGCCTGGGTGGCTCAGTCGGTTAAGTGTCCGGCTTCGGCTCAGGTCATGATCTCGTGGTTCACGAGTTTGAGCCCCAGGTCGGGCTCTGTGCTGACAGCTCGGAGCCTGGAGCCTGCTTCCAATTCTGTGTCTCCCTCTCTCTCTGACCCTCACCCCATTCATGCTCTGTCTCTCTCTGTCTCAAAAATAAATAAACGTTAAAAAAAAATTTTTAAATAAAAAACAACTACACAGGCACAACAACCACTTACTTATAACATGGACTAGATTCATGTTATTTTTCTTTTGTGAGAGGCAAAATAGTCTGCGCCTCCAAGTTGGTGAGTATAAGAAATGCTGGGACAACTTTAGCCACCGAACAGTTTCTCCCAAGAAGGGTGTGGATTCATGTTCAGAGGGGCCTCACAGACCCACCTTTGTGGCGACCAGCACTGAACAATATTTGACTCAAAGGGTTAGAACTCTCCCAATTTCTCCTTGGAATGAGCCATTTGGGAGAGGCCATTGCTTTCTATTTCAAACCCAGTTTTCAGTCAAAATCCAGTATTCGGCCTCTTTGGTGGTGTCTATTCCACAAATGTCTTCTATCCTATGGTGAAAACAGAATCATGGAGGGAAGAGACAGGGAATGATTGACATGATATTGAAATGTGAGTAAGTCAGACATCTTTCCACCTTCTTTTTTTTTTCCCCCTCCATTGTTCATTATTCCTTTCAAATCTCCTTGCTCTCCTCCTGTGTCTGTCTCCATGTACATTTATAAATTAGGGAGGGCAGGGTTTTCCAAACAATGTATGTATTTTTCACATCATCTTTTTCCTAGGGCAGAGATGTCTGTTAAATAAAAATGTAATATCGGCCACCTATGTAAATTCACACTTTCCAGAAGCTACATCGAAACATTAAAGGAGTAAAATGCATTTTCATGGTATATTTTATTTACTTCACTACTTCAAAATATTATTCCAACATGTTATTAATATGAAATTATTAATGATATATTGTATATTCTTTTTATCATACGAAGTCTCAAAATCTGGATATGACACTCACAGCATATTTCAATTCAGATTAGCCCCGTTTCAAGTGCTACAGTAGCTATCGTACTGGACAATGACTTCTATACTTTGCAATTTGCCCACAGTCCACCCACGCAAGCAGCCACTGGTCCAGATTGCTGTTCACCTTCGGGGGCGCATGACTGGTCGCTTCCTTGTGGAGAGACAGGATCCTGTCTAGTAACGAGCGGCTGTCACTTGCCATTGGCCGTGGTGCCCGGTACTACCAGAAGCGTCTGCTTTGGCTGCTTTCTGCCCCGGGGTCTGAAGGGTGTAGACAGGTGAGAGGTCTGGCATCGCAGGGTCAGCTGGAGCTGCGGGATGACCCCTTCTCAGTGTGAGCTTTGGAAAACCGGTGTCCATGGCTGAGGGCCCGGTCATGGGGGAGTCTCCTAAGTGGGGTGAGGGCTGGGGGAGCCGGCAGGAACGCATCTGTGCAATGGTCCCCAAGACAGCGATTTAGGTTTGGGACCTCAGGGAGGCCTGGGTGGGGGAGTCCAGGCGCCTGGGTTGTGCGTCGGGGATCTCTGTGGTTGCAGTTTCTTCTCCTGGCTCGGGCTAAGTGGCGGTGCTGACCGCCCCTCCCCGGTACAAAGCTTCCATGGTAGGGGCTGTGTGGCAGGACAGCAGGCTAAGGGCTCAGTGCCAGCAGGCGTGCCCCGTCTCACCGCGACACGGTCCTTCAGTAAACGTTGGGGGTTGGGCAGGAGGGGTTAGGGCAGGAAGCAGTGGGCTGCAGACCACAGGGACAGTGGTACACTGGGCAATGCACCAGCACAGGGGACAGGAACTCCAGTCTTTTAAAACACGTAGTAGAAGAATCATGTAGTCAGGTCTCTATTCCTACAGATTTTCTTGTTATGATGGATTATTGAATATAGCCTATGTTACTTACACATAATACAAATCTAAACAAAGGCATGCACTTTATCATAAAGGCTGAATATTTGTGTTGATTATACTTTGGTTCCATGAAAACAAGAGTATTAAATATACTCTCTTTTTTTTAATTTAATTTACATCCAAGTTAGTTAGCTTATAGTGCAACAATGATTTCAGGGGTAGATTCCTTAGTGCCCCTTACCGATTAAGCCCATCACCCTTCCCACAACCCCTCCAGCAACCTTCTGTTTGTTCTCCATATTTAAGGGTCTCTTATGTTTTATCCCCCTCCCTGTTTTTATATTATTTTTGCTTCCCTTCCCTTGTGTTCATATGTTCTGTGTCTTAAAGGCCTCATGTGAGTGAAGTCATATGATATCTGTATTTCTCTAACTAATTTCGCTTAGCATAATACCCTCTAGTTCCATCCACGTAGTTGCAAATGGCAAGATTTCATTCTTTTTAATTGCTGAGTAATACTCCACTATCCATTTGGGCTCTTTCCATACTTTGGCTGTTGTTGATAGTGCTGCTATAAACACTGGGGTGCATGTGCCCCTTCGAAACAGCACACCTGTATCCCTTGGATAAATACCTAGTAGTGCAATTGCTGGGTCGTAGGGTAGTTCTATTTTTAATTTTTTGAGGAACCTCCATACTGTTTTCCAGAGTGGCTGCACCAGCTTGCATTCCCATCAACAATGCAGAAGAGATCCTCTTTCTCAGCATCCTCGCCCACACCTCTTGTTGCCTGAGTTGTTAATGTTAGCCATTCTGACAGGTGTGAGGTGGTATCTCACTGTGGTTTTGATTTGTGTTTCCCTGATGATGAGTGATGTGGAGCATTTTTCCATGTGTCAGTGGGCCATCAGGATGTCTTCTTTGGAGAAGTGTCTATTCATGTCTTTTGCCCATTTCTTTCCTGGATTATTTGTTTTTTGGGTGTTGAGTTTGATAAGTTCTTTATAGATTTTGGATACTAACCCTTTATCTGATATACCATTTGCAAATATCTTCTCCCATCCCGTCAGTTGCCTTTTAGTTCTGCTGATTGTTTCCTTCTCTGTGCAGAAGCTTTTTATTTTGATGAGGTCCCAATAGTTCATTTTTGCTTTTGTTTCTCTTGCCTCCAGAGATGTGTTGAGTAAGAAGTTGCTGCAGCCAAGATCAAAAAGGTTTTTTCCTGCTTTCTCCTGTAGCATTTGGATGGCTTCCTGACTTACATTTAGGTCTTTCTTCCATTTTGAGTTTATTTTTGTGTACGGTGTAAAAAAGTGGTCTAGGTTCATTCTCCTGCGTGTTGCTGTCCGGCTTTCCCAGCACCACTTGCTGAAGAGATTGTCTTTATTCTATTGGATAGTCTTTCCTGCTTTGTCAAAGATTAGTTGGCCATACGTTTGTGAGTCCATTTCTGGGTTCTCTATTCTGTTCCATTGATCTGAGTGTCTGTTTTTGTGCCAGTACCATACTGTCTTGATGATTACAGCTTTGTAGTACAGCCTGAAGTTGGGATTGTGATGCCTCCTGCTTTGGTTTTCTTTTTCAAGATTGCTTTGGCTATTCGGGGTCTTTTCTGGTTTCATACAAATTGTAGGATTGTTTGTTCTAGCTCTTTGAAGAATGCTGGTGTTATTTTGATAGGGATTACATTGAATATGTCGATTGCTTTGGGTAGTATCAACATTTTAACAATATTTGTTCTTCCTATCCAGGAGCATGGAATCTTTTTCCACTTTTTTGTGTCTTCTTCAATTTCTTGCATAAGCTTTCTATAGTTTGCATTGTATAGATTTTCCACCTCTTTGGTTAGATTTATTCCTAGGTGTTTTATGGACTTTGGTGCAATTGTAAATGGGATCGATTCCTTGATTTCTCTTTCTGTTGCTTCATTGTTGATGTATAGGAATGCAACTGATTTCTGTGCATTGATTTTATATCCTGCAACTTTGCTGAATTCATGAATCTGTTCTAGCAGTTTTTTGGTGGAATCATTTGGGTTTTCCATATAGAGTATCATGTCATCTGCGAAGAGTGAAAGTTTGACGTCCTCCTGGCTGACTTGGATGCCTTTTATTTATTTGTGTTGTCTGATTGCTGAGGCTAGGACTTCCAATACTAGGTTGAATAACAGTGGTGAGAGTGGACATCCCTGTTGTGTTTCTGACCTTAGGGGGAAAACTCTCAATTTTTCCCCATTGAGAATGATATTAGCATTGGGTCTTTTGTTATGGCTTTTATGATCTCAAGGTATGATCCTTCTATCCCTACTTTCTTGAGGTTTTTTTTTTTTTTTTTTTTTTTATCAAGAAAGGATGCTGTATTTTGCCAAATGATTTCTCTGCATCTATTGAGAGGATCATATGGTTCTTGTCCTTTCTTTTATGGATGTGATGAATCACACTGATTGTTTTGCGGATATGGAACCAGCCCTGCATCCCAGGTAAATATCCCACTTGGTCGTGGTGGATAATTTTTTTAATGTATTGTTGGATCCAATTGGCTAATATCTTGTTGAGGAGTTTTGCATGAATGTTGATCAGGGAAATTGGTCTCTAGTTCTCCTTTTTAGTGGGGTCTCTGGTTTTGGAATCAAGGTAATGCTGGCTTCATAGAAAGAGTTTGGAAGTTTTCCTTCCATTTCTATTTTTTGGAACAGCTTCAAGAGAATAGGTGTTAAGTCTTCCTTAAATGTTTGGTGGAATTCCCTTGGAAACTCTTGTTTTTTGGCAGATTTTTTATTACTAATTCGATTTCTTTACTGGTAATGGGTCTGTTGAAATTTTCTGTTTATTCCTGTTTCAGTCTTGGTAGTGTATATGTTTCTAGAAATTTGTCCATTCCTTCCAGATTGCCCATTTTATTGGTGTATAATTGCTCACACTATTCTCTTATTGTTTTTATTTCTGCTGGTTGGTTGTGATCTCTCCTTTTTCATTATTGATTTTATTTATTTGGGTCCTTTCCTTTTTCTTTTTTGTCCAACTGGCTAGTGGCTTATCAATTTTATGACTTCTTTCAAAGAACCAGTTTCTGGTTTCATTGATCTGTTCTACTGTTTTGTTTTTGTTTGTTTGTTTGTTTGTTTGTTTGTTTGTTTTGGTTTCGATAGCATTAATTTCTGGTCTAATCTTTATTATTTCCTGTCTTCTGCTGGTTTTAGATT
Source organism: Felis catus (assembly GCF_018350175.1). Classification (NCBI taxonomy): domain Eukaryota; kingdom Metazoa; phylum Chordata; class Mammalia; order Carnivora; family Felidae; genus Felis; species Felis catus. The sequence goes on from NC_058381.1 coordinate 12,803,495, forward strand.
TTATTTGCTATTCTTTTTCCAGCTCTTCAAAGTGTAAGGTTAGGTTGTGTATCTGAGATCTTTCTTCCTTTTTTAGGAAGGCCTGGATTGCTATACACTTTCCTCTTATGACCACCTTTCCTGCATCCCAGAAGTTTTGGGTTGTGGTGTTATCATTTTCATTGGCTTCCATGAACTTTTTAATTTCCTCTTTAACTTCTTGGTTAGCGCATTTATTCTTTAGTAGGATGTTCTTTAGTCTCCAAGTATTTGTTACCTTTCCAAAATTTTTCTTGTGATTGATTTCGAGTTTCATAGCATTGTGGTCTGAAAATATGCACTGTATGATCTCAATCTTTTTGTACTTGTTGAGGGATGATTTGTGTCCTGGTATGTGGTCTATTCTGGAGAACATTCCATGTGCACTGGAGAAGAATGTATATTCTGCTGCTTTAGGATGAAATGTTCTGAATATATCTGTTAAGTCCATCTTGTCCAGTGTGTCATTCAAAGCCACTGTTTCCTTGTTGATTTTCTGATTATATGATCTGTCCATTGCTGTAAGTGGGCTGTTAAAGTCCCCTACTATTATAGTATTATTATCAATGAGTTTCTTTATGTTTGTGATTAATTGATTTATGTATTTGGGTGCCACAACATTGGAACATAAGTGTTCATAATTGTTAGGTCCTCTTGGTGGATAGACCCCTTAATTATGATATGATGCCCTTCTTCATCTCTTGTTACAGTCTTTATTTTAAAGTCTAGATTGTCTGATACAAGTATGGCTACTCCAGCTTTCTTTTGTTGACCGTTAGCATGATAGGTGGTTCTCCATCACCTTACTTTCAATCTGAAGGTGCCTTTAGGTCTAAAGTGGGTCTCTTGTAAACAGCGTATGGATGCATCTTGTTTTCTTATCCATTCTGTTATCCTATGTCTTTTGGTTGGAGCATTTAGTCCATCGATGTTTAGAGTGACTACTGAAAGATATGAATGTATTACCATTATGTTGCTTGTAGAGTTGGAATTCCGGTGATGTTCTCTGGTCCTTTCTAATGTTTGTTGCTTTTGGTCTTTATTTATTTATTTTTTCCATCTTTTCTTCCCTCAGAGAGTCCCCCTCAAAATTTCTTGCAAGGCTGGTTTAGTGGTCACAAACTCCTTTAATTTTTGTTTGTCTGGGAAACTTTTTATCTCTCCTATTTTGAATGACAACCTCGCTGGATAAAGAATTCTTGGCTCCATATTTTTCTGATTCAGCATATTGAATATATCCTGCCACTCCTTCCTGGCGTGCCAAGTGTCTGTGGATAGGTCTGCTGCAAACCTGATCTGTCTTCCCTTGTAGTTTAAGGACTGTTTTTTCCCTTGCTGCTTTCATGATTCTTTCCTTCCCTGAGTATTTTGTGAATTTGACTATGGCATGTCTTGTTGATGGTCCGTTTTTGTTGCATCTAATGGGAGTCCTCTGTGCTTCCTAGATTTTGATGTCTGTGTCTTTCCCCAGGTTAGGAAAGTTTTCTGCTATGATTTGCTTACATAACCCTTCTACCCTTTTTTCTCCCTCTTCCTCTTCTGGGACCCATATGATTCTGATGTTGTTCCTTTTTAATGAGTCACTGATTTCTCTAATTCTTAAATCGTGCTCTTTTGCCTTAATCTCCCTCTTTTTTTTCTGCTTCATTATTCTCCATAAATTTGTCCTCTATATCACTGATTCTCTGTTCTGCCTCGTCCATTCTTGCTACCATGGCATCCATCGAGATTGCAGCTCAGTTATAGCATTTTTAAATTCCATTTTGTCTAGTTTTTACGTCTTTTATCTCTACAGATAGGGATTATAATCTATTTTAAACTTCAGCTAGTATTCTTATTATCGTGATTCTAAATTCTGGTTCAGACATCTTGCTTGTATCTGTGTTAGTTAAGTCCCTGGCTGTCGTTTCTTCCTGCTCTTTTTGTGGTGAATTCCTTCATTTCATCATTTTGCAGGAAGAAAAGGAATTAATGAGGTAAAAAATTATAAAACAATTAAAATTATAAAAAAATTAAAATTAAGACATTAAAAACAACAAACACAAAAAATCAAATAAATGATGCTAGATCCTAGGTTTGTTTTGGTCTGGGGGTTGAAAGGGGCCTGATAGATTAGAGAAAAAAGGAGAAAGAAAAAAAAATAAGGAAATCGTTTGAAAATTTGAAAAAAATGAATACACTGAATTAGAATAAAATGAAATGATGGAAGTAAAATACGATGTAAAAAATTTACACAAAAGTAAAAAATATAGTAAAAATATAAAGAAAAACATTTTTAATAAAAATTGAAAATAAAGATAATTTTTTTCTCTTTCTGTATTCAAGGAAAAGAAAAGAAACGAAAAAGAGGGAAAAAAGGAAAAAAAAAAGAAAATTGAATAGATGGACCAGCGAACAGACTGAAATACGATTGAAATCACTTTGTTTTCCCCTTAGAAGTCAAGCTATGAAGCACTTTATAGTCCATAAACTAAGCAGGCGGAGAGACATGTGTTCCTGAAGAGCGACGTTGGCCCAGTTGGCCGGGGCTTAGTGTAACAGCTCCTTTCTCCACTAGATGGCGCTGCTCAGCTTACTGGGATGGATTGTTGTGCCACTCGTAGGTGCGTGTTCGCATGCGTGGGAGCGGTGTTAATGGCGTCGCCCAGCTACCCGGTCTTTAGTATCTGAACTCTGTTCTCCCTGATTAGCAATTGCGCACAGGTCCTTTGTCTTTGGCTTCTGCCCACTCCCCGCTTTTACACAGTCTGTGACCAAGCCTCAGGCAGCACCTCCCTCCTGAGTTTTGTTTCAGATGTGGCTGTGTTTTCCGACCCCTTATTTCTGAGGGACTGCGGCCTTGACTCGTTCTGCCCCTCTGCAGGAGGGTCTCACCGAGCAGTGGCCAGTTGCCGGCCTCACCCAGGAACGTTTGTGGGACCGGGCTGTTGCCGGTGCCCCGATACTGTGGCCGGGTGCCAGCCCGCCCCAGAAAAAGCTCACGCGATCTTGCAGCAGCAGTGTTTCTGAGATTATGGTAAATTACAACATGAATCTGGCACCAGGCTTCACCCCCCAACGACCTCATTCCAGCACCAGCGAATGTGGTTGCTCTCCCAGGTCCATTGGGGCCTTTGCCTTTGGGGGACCCACACAGCCTCTACCAGCTGTCCTCCCAGCCGGAAAACCACCTCTCCCTGTGTGGCCTCAAGACCCCCGGACTCCACTCTGCTCCTGGGGATTTGCCCTTCTCACCAGAGCACCTCCAGGTATGGAGCAGTGGGGCCTCAGACTCTGCGGTCCCCTGTTTATAGAGTCTTGATGGAATTTAAACCCTCTCCTTTCTCCTTTGTCCCTTTTTAGTTCAGTCCCTATGGCTGTTTCCACTTTTCTACTTTCTCTCCAGCTGCTTTGCGGGGGGGGGGGGGCTTTTCCCATACCCGCCCCCCCATCTCCATCCTCTCTCCGCACACAAAATCAGCTCCCTGCCCTCTGTGGCTTCTCTCTCTCCCAGTTCACCTCTCCGCGCTGCATACCTGCTGAGTTCTGTGGTTCGGGTCGTGCAGATTGTTGCGTTAATCCTCAAATCAGCTTTCTAGGTGTGCAAGGTGGTTTAGTGTTGATCTGGCTGTATTTCATGGACGTGAGACACACAAAAAGCTTCCATGCTGTTCTGCCATCTTGGCTCCTCCTTCTAGTTTGCCTTTAAATATCTCTGACTCTCCCTTTTGGGGGAGGCAAATTTGAGGCTTGCTGTCCTGTCCTCATTTGGCTGCCTCTCCAATACACTCTTTCCTTGCTACGTATCCCATATCTCAGTGATTGGCTTTGCTGCCCCTCAGACAGATGAACTTGGGTTTGGTGACAGCACTAACTTTATAAAGACAGAATCCTTAACGAATGTATAGCAGGAATAGCTTCATTTGATAGCACCAACAAAATGATCAGTTAGCTAGTCATCCAAGTGGCTCGACCAGTTCCCCCCAAATTAACAGATTTCCCCGCCCCCACTTCTTTTCTTTTTCTAAACCATGTAATTAGCCTCTTCTTTCTTACAAAAACCTCTTGTTTTCCCCACAAAAGTGGGACACGTTTTTGGTTACTCTGGAGTCTGTACTCACTGAATTGCAATTCTGAGACCTCAGAGAAAAGCCTTTGTTCTGTATCGCTTTCACTTCCTTTTTTTCTGTTCCAAGTTCCCATGTGTCACGGTCTGCTGTTGTGACTATAGGCATTCTTTTCTTTTCTCTTTTCTTTTCTTTCTCTTTCTTCCACAATTTTAAATTTAGACTATGAGATTCTTGAGGGCAGAGACAGTGGGTTACTTGTTTATTTATTTATGCCTCAAAATTTTATTACATTTGTAGGACAATTAGCCACTCAGTAGTGAAAGGGCTTTGTGAGAGCACTGATCTTCCTGCTGAAAAGTGTTAAGGGTACAAATGGAGAAGGCAGAAGAAAAATAATACCGTACAGAGGAGCAATCATAAAAGTGAGGGGGAAGCATCAAAGACCCTGCTGCCTAGAGCAGGGAGGAAGCTGACTGCAGAGAATGCATATCCCTCATTTGCTGTATAAATTAGCCTACGTTGGAGAGCAGTGTTTGCTTTTGTCTTCAATATCTACTCTATTGAGGTATAATCTGCATACATTAACAGGCACTTTCAGTGTACAAGTCCATGACTTTTGATAAAATGTGCCCCCACTAGGCGGGCTATCATCACAATAAAGATCCAAAACGTTCCGATTACTCAGAAGGTTCGCTAGTGCCCCTTCGCCAAAGACCTAGTCTCTGCCCATTGCCTAGGGAGCCACTGACATCCGTCCTTCCGGTTACCTTGCCTGCTCTAGAATTTCGTATTACTAGACCGATACAGCAAACCATGCCTCCGTCTGTTGACAGACACAGTGGACTTTGCTGGGGCGGGGCGGTCAGGCCTCCACGCCCTGCCATGGTGGGGGCCCAGGGAGCGTGCACAGAGGGGAGGCTGCGACCCAGATGGCCATCTTAGGTGCTGGGAAGAACCCTGTGGTCAGGTTAGAATCCCTGGAGGCAGAGGTGGTGGGAGGGACAGTCCATTTTGTCAGTGTGGGCGGTGCGGGGGGGGGGGGAGGCAAGTAACTTGGGGATTGGGTGTCTGGAACATTCACAAAACTCCCTGAAAGACACAAATGGCTTTTAGGCATGCGAGGCTATCCCCAGGCCCCTTGCATATGAGGAGATAGATGCATCTCTGAACCACTTTAGCATCAGGTCAGACGGCAAAGGTGCGAGAGTTAAGTAATGTGCCACGTGAGCTCGGGGTGAGGGAAAGTAACTACGAGTTTCTCTCCAGTATCGCTTGGCACCATCATTTTGAAGGGCAACTTGGCAGTATCTTTCCATTTACCCACATTTCCTTTAACCAGGAGTTCCAGTCCTTGGGATTGCTGACTTTAAAAATAAAACTGTCAGGGTGTCCTTCTCCCTCATCCACTTTAGAGAGTCACTGTCTTGTAAATACTTTGAAGTCCCTTTCTTGCTGCTGTCTCCTTTCTCTGACACGGTTCCATCCCTGGATGAGCCCCCATCTTCTATTTACACGACCATACCACTCAGGTGAGCTGGAGACGATATCCAAAAGTGGACCCACAGACTGGTTCAAAATGACCTACACACCAAATCAGCCAGAAACATTGTCCAGAAATCAGTAAGCTCATGCTTCTTTCACAAAATACTTTCTCCAGAACCCCAGTATCTATAACCAATCTTCTTCATGTTCTTACATCCTAGATTTCCCTTCTTTTCCCATTATCGTGCCTCATCATTCATGAAAAAATTAGATCCCATCAGGCAAGAGCCAAATTATCTTCCCTGATAAAACAAGATGAACAAGGTCTGCACTCATATTGTCCTTCTTTTCCCCATCATATCAGAAATTGTGGAGTGACTTACAGTTACCTCTACCTCATTTGAATACTAAAGTCTCCATCCAATGGGGAGCAGAAGCCTCATTTACATAACATACGATGTACGGATAGGCATGTTTCTTTAAGGTGCATGCATCACCTTGTGCCCACCCCTATAGCCAGTGACAAAGTTCCCAAACCTAAATAGTCATCCTAACCCTAAATCAAAGGAATCCATCTACCGTTTGCTGGGGGAGTCACAGCTTTGGAAGTTATTCCCCGTGATCTCCTTATTTGCTGCAATAAAGTTGACTTTGTGCGATAACTCACCTGATGTAGTTTCTATCTGTGACTCATGGAGGAGAAAACTTGTGTTAGTTCAGCTACACATTTAGCAAGAAAACAAGAGAATCAGGCCTTTTAGAAACTAGACACAGAGAGTTTAGCTTTGGTCATTGGAGCAACTGGCACCTCAGTAGTAACAACAGAAGGTTCCCAGAATAAATCGAGTTGGAGGAGCTGGCATACCCTGCTGCCATCAGCCCCTCAGGCTCCAGGCAGGCAGCAGCTAACGTCACTGTTTGGTCAGGGTTCTGGATCAAACTGCACCCGCCCCCCCTTCTTCTCAGCCAGAGCGGTGCTTGGGAGGGTGGTCCCAGAACAAGTCTCCTCTCATCTGCAGACATCTTGCCAACACCTTGACCATTTTGCCTGAGATACCAACTCCGCTGTACCCATGTGTGATTTTCCTGCAGATCTGGGACCTAGTTCACTACTTAAGATGAAACCCTGGGCACTTGATTCAAATGCAGAAAGCTCTGGTAGAGTCAGAGCTTTTGACCTAGCTTGGGCTTCTCTCCAAGGAATGGCTTTCTTCACCCATCCCACCCTCATCCTTCAGCTTCCAAACTGCTGGGAGGGAGGGAGGGAGGGAGGGAGGGAGGGAGAGTGTCTGAGCCACTCACCTTGTCTGGGGCAAAAAGTCTCCTCCTTTTACTGCCCCAGGAAACCCCATTAAATCATTTAAGAATCGTGGATGTGAAGGCTGACGTCTCACTGCAAGCCTTCCTTGGGGGGCGGGGGGCAAGTCAAAGGAGGATGTTAAACAGGTAACATTGGTGACTTACAGTTCATAGTCCAAACACAAGTGGGAATGGTAAGGAAGGCCTGGTGGGGGGTGTTTTTGAGCCCTCAGCCCTGGGCTCTGGGCCCAGCACACTCCTAGTGCAGTACTCTGCTCAAAGTGATGGTTTTTGTCCTTAGTCTTCAAGTTCCACTACGTTCCTACTCTCCCACGGGCATTTGGCAGACGCTCCTTAACCAAACTTTCTCTTTACCCGTACTCCTCTGAGTCCTCTTTCTGACTAGGCCTGGGCCTTGCATTCTCTCCTTGGCCAGCTTCATCCAATTTTAGCAAGAATCCTCCTGCTCATTAAGTTTAGTAAAAATTCCCCATAATTGAATTCCGATCAAATTTCTCATTCTGCAGCAAGAATCCTGTTGAGTTGATTGAAGATTCCTCCTCACCGTGATGTTTCCTCTTAGTAATTTTCCGGCCGCTCGCCCCCATGTGTTCTCTGGCTATAAATTTCCACTTTTCCTTGTATTTGCCATTGATCTCAATCTCTCTTTCCCACTGCAAACCCCCACTGACTTCAGAGTGAGAGGGAGACACAGAATCTGAAGCAGCTCCAGGCTCTGAGCTGTCAGCACACAGCCCGATGCAGGACTGGAACTCATGAGCTGTGAGATCATGATGTGAGCTGAAATCAGACGCTTAACCAACTGAAACTTCCAGGCACCCCTGCAGTGGTCCCTCTTGAGTAAAGTCTTCCCTCTGCTATAACAAGTGTCTGAGACACAATACCCATGGGAAATCCTCAGTCTGAGTCCAGACACCCACAGGTACTCTGGCCAAGGGATTTCACTGCCTCCTGGCCATGTCAAAAAGGAAGATGGGCAAACATGAATGAACCTCAGAGACGGTACTTCCGAATGAAGCAGGGAGGGGGTGGGAGAGGTGGGGCTCTTACTGTGACTCAAAGTCATCATCCCAGGCTTGTTTCAAAAGTCAGACTAAGGGGCACCTGGGTGGCTCTGTTGGTTAAGCGTCCAACTTTGGCTCAGGTCATGATTGTGAGTCCAGCCTCGCATCGGACTCTGTGGCACAGCTGGGAGCCTGGAGCCTGCTTCCGGATTCTGTGTCTCCCTCTCTCTACCCCTGCCCTGCTCACACCCTGTCTCTCTGTCTCAAGAATAAATATTAAAAAAATTTTTTTAAATGTCAGACAAAAGAGTGAACACAGCAAGGGTGTGAATGTATTCAATGCCACCAAACCACACAATTAAAAGTAGCTAAAATGGTGGGGCACCTGGGGGACTCAGTCGGTTGAGTGTGCAACTCCTGATGTTGGCTCAGGCCTTGACCGCACATTTTGTGGGATCAAGCCCTGTGGTGGGTTCTGTGCTGATAGTACAAAGCCTGCCTGGGATTTGCTCTCTCCCTCTCTCAGTCCCTCCTCCCCCACCTCTCAAAATCAAAATCTTAAATAAAAATTTAAGAAAAATAGCTGAAGTGGTGATATGTATTTTTACCACAATTTAAAAAAACAAACTTCTTCTTCTTGGTTTGGAGTAAGGGAATTTCTGAAAGGCAGGGAGAATTTTAGCATTTAATAGCTAAAGTTCATCCACAGCAATTATACTATGAATTATATGTCTTTCTTTTCTTCCTTTTTTCCTTTATTTCTTCCCTTCCTTCCTTCCTCTCCTTCTCTTTCTCTCCTTTTCCCTTCCCTCCCTCCTTCCTTCCTTCCTTCCTTCCTTCCTTCCTTCCTTCCTTCCTTCCTTCCTTCCTAACTTCTTTCCTTCCTGGGAACACTGCAGACCAACCAAGGCTGTGTGTGTAGACTGTGTGTGACCCTGAGGATATGCAGAATCATGCTGGAGGGAAACTCTTTCAGTGTGTATATGCATTTAGCAGGGAAGGGTTCTTTCTTAATTTTACGAAAAGCTCACAGAAAAGCCTGGTATGTGCCAACATATACTACTTTAAAAATAGTTGATGTCACTTTATATGTTATTAATAACCCAATCATGTCTTTTATTAAACATATTTACTGAGGTATGATTGACAAAAATTGTGTATATTTAGGTTGTATGACGTGAGGGTTTATCTGTGTGTACATTGTGAAATGATTACCACAATCAAGTTAATTCACATAGCCATCACCTCACATGGTTAAATTTTGTAGGTGTGGTGAGAACACTGAAGGTCTACTCTCTTTGCAAATTTCAAGTATAAAATACTACAGTATTATTAACTGTAGTCACCACGCTGTACATTAGATCTCCAGAATGTTTTCATCTTACGATTGAGCTTTGTATGCTTTGCCCAATGTCTCCCCGTTTCCCCTAACCCCCAAACCCTGGTAACCACCATTTTATATTCTGGTTCTATGACTTTGACTTTTTAAGATTCCACATATAAGTGAGCCATACAGTATTTGTCTTTCTATGTCTGATTTATTTGTTTAGCACCGTGTCGTCAAGGATGTTGTCACAAATGGCGGATTTCCTTCTTTTTTTTATCGCTTAATAATATATACATGCACATATGCATATATATGTTACTGACCTTGGGGATTTTGACTCTAGAGCGTAGAAAGAGACATGAGGCCCGGGATGGTGTGGATAGCATTTAGTACAAGCTTATGCCCGGGCATGATGGAGACAGTCTTGGTAAGGAATACTAGGATGCTCCCTGAACAATGGCCAGGGAAAGTTTTTATTTTTTTAATGTTTACTTTTGAGAGAGAGAGAGAGAGAGAGAGAGAGAGAGAGAGAGAAAGGCAGAGAGGGAGACACAGAACCCGAAGCAGACTCCAGGTTCTGAGTTGTCAGCATAGAGACTGATGCGGGGCTCAAACCCATGAACTTCGAGATCATGACCTGAGCCGAAGTTGGATGTTTAACCTACTGAGCCACCAGGTGCCCCCATGGAAGGTTTTCGAAGGGTAGAAGGCAGGAAAGGAGTGACATCTAACCCTGTGAGGGTGGAGAAATATAGGAAGTTGGGTGTGCAGGTGCAGTTGACAGAACATGCTTTTTCATAGGTGGTATGTTTTATTTGTGTGATAACGCTCTGCCCCTGGGTGTGATTTTTAGCCTTATGAGGGGAAGTCAGGGAAAGGTAGGTGCTGGGGTCCACTGTCGCTCTGACTGGTCTGGTGTAGTCTTTGTCCCAGCAAGCCAGTTGTAAGTTGAGCCCCAGAGCCTGTTTCAAGCTTGGGGGTTTGGCTTCTTGATTGTATGCAGCACCTGCACGGTGGGCTAGAGAAATGAGTTATGTAAGGGGGCCCAAAGTTTTCCAGGAAAGAAATGTCTCAGAAAAAAGAATTGCAAATGGGCAGATAAAGAGCTTTCATTTCGAAACAGACTAAAACTGCAAGGAGATTAGGGCTTAGAGCAATTTCATTTCATGATGTTTTTATAGGCAGGTGCCTCAGAGACCCTGTCACACTCAAACACACACACACACACACACACACACACACACACACACACACACACCTGTTTAACACTTCATTTTGGCACCAGGGATGAAGTCTGTTTATTCCAAAAGCATCTTGGAACCAGAAGTGAGTCCAATTTTACAATCAACAGTGAGTGGCTGTACGCAAAAAGTTACTTCAAACCTCAAATAGATACAAATAATCCGTACACGAATCCTGACGGCTTGCTGGTCAACCGCCCAAAACTCCCTCAAGCCCCAGCCTAGCAGACTGCTGGTCAACCTGGACTGCGGAAGGAGGCATGCAAGGCAGCGTCCAACCTGGCTCTTTCGTCACACACGCTCCCTGCAACAGCCACATCAGTCGCACACTAGAAGTGTCGAGCCGCCCCCCATCCCCTTTCTCCATCATTGCCAAGGCTCCCCAACCCCGTCCCGCCCACGTTGAGCCACGGCGAGGTGGGGAAAGAAGCGGGAATCCAGGAGCATTCACGTTCGGCGGGTAAGTGCGACGGCAGTGATCCACGTAGGACCACGAGAAACCCCGTGGCGCCCGGTCCCCGTCTCGGAGCCCGGGCCGCCCTCTCCGCTTACCCGCCACGGTCGCGGTCGCTTCCCGCGAGCCGACAGGCGGCGAGCGGCGTGTGCTGGTCGACCCGTCTGGGCAGCCCCACAAGCCCTGCCGGAGACGCGACGACAGCCTCCCTAAGAGACCTACTCGCCCAATCCCCAGCGAAGGCAAGACCCGCCGACGCCGTGGCACCGCCCAGCACATCCTGCTGGCGCTGCCGGCCCCCTGGAACTCTGCGGCGCTGACTGCGGCCGAATCCCAGCCGTCGCTAGTCTTGCGGAGCTCCGGGGGAAAAGGCTAGAGAGGCGGGCGCCAGGTGGCGCTAGACAACCGGGCCGGCTCCGGACCGCAGGCGGGCGAGGGCGCACCACCGGCCGCCTGCGAGTCCGATCTCGTCCCGGTCCCCTCGGATGGCGCTTCCAAGCGCCAGGTGGGCGGAGGGTGTCCCGCGGGGCCCCGTGTAGTCTCTCCCCCCCCCCCAGCACACCCCCTCCCCACGAGTTCCCTGCCTGGATGGATCGGCCCTGCCTGACAGGGCTCGGCACCTACAGCCGAAGGGGGAGTTTGAAAACCTTTTTCTGGAAATCTCCCTGGAATCGCCTTCCCCTGCCTGGGACGGCGGACGGGAAGGGGACAGACTGGAGGCGGCGACTCGTGAGCCGGCGCAAAATTCCCCAGAGTCGCCGGCACGTCCGCGTCCCCTAGCCCACCTTCTTTCTCAGAGCGACAGCGGTGCTTCTCGGCGTCCTAGATGGACAGGACGTGTGCGGGGGTAGGGTGGGCCGGGACCGAAAAACTGAAACCATGAAAGTACTGGTAGAAAGCGTGGAGGGACGCCTCTCATTCTACGATGCTGGAGTGGAGGTCTCCCGAAAGCATAAAGCAAAGTCCAGAATCCATCGAAGAAATGATTCATCAACTTGCCCGTGTAATGAGTAACCAAAATTGACCTTTGCGTATACCACAGGGAAAGTCCCTTGGCAACAAGGGGGCGTGGGGAGCATTTGGGCACACGCATGGGTGATAAGAATATTGATGTCAGCACTATTTGTTACAAGAACAAAAAGTTGGGAAAAGATCATAGCCATGAAGGGGAGCCACGTGGAACTCTGGTGTACCCCATACAATGCCATACTATCAATTGTCTTCTGGTTTAGGGATTCGTCTACCCAGTCCTCTATAACAAGTATTATACACTTGGTGACTTATACAACAACGGAAATGTATTGCTCACATGTCTGGAGGCCAGAAGTCCAAGATCAGGGTGCTGGCATGCTTGGGTGAGGGCCCTCTTCTGGGTCACAGACTTTCCTTGGAATCTCATATGGTGGAAAGATCTAGGGAGCTTATTATAGGATCTTTTATTTTTAGTTTTTCATGTTTCATCTTATTTTTTAAACGTTATTTTTCTATTCTCTTGTATGTTGCAATATTTTAATTCATCTTTTGCATTTTATTTTATATTCTTCATTTCATTTAGTTCCTGTAGAGGTAACGTACAATGTTGATTCCTTTCCGGTGTCCGATGCAGTGATTCAACACTCCATACATCACCCAGGGCTCAGCAGGACAAGTGCACCCCTTAGTCTCCATCACCTGGTTCTCTCATTCCCCCAGCCACCTCCTCTCTGCTCACCATCCTTCTGTTTTTTACAGCCAAGAGTCTGTTTCTTGGTTTCTCTCTCTCTCTCTCTCTTTTTCCTTTGCTCATTTGTTTTGTTTCCTAAATTCTACATACGCGTGAAAACATAGGGCATTTGTCTTTCGCTGCCTTATATCACCTAGTTCCATCTATGTGTTGTTTTTCTCCCCCTGTGAAGGAAATTCTTTATTTTTTTTCTTTCTTTTTTTCAGGAACAGAATTTAGTGAGTCATCATTTACATGTAACACCCAGTGCTCATCCCAGTAAGTGTCCTCCTTAAAGCCTCTCTCTCCTTTAGGGGTTCCCCCCACCCAACTCCCCACCAGCACTCCTCAGTTTGTTCTCTGTATTTAAGAGTCTCTTATGGTTTGTCTCCCTCTGTGTTTTTACATTAGTTTTGCTTCTCTTTTCTTACGTTAATCTGTTTTGATCCTTAAATTCCACATATGAGTGAAACCATATGAGGTTTGTCTTTCTCTGTCTGATTTTGCATAGCGTAATACACTCTACTTCCATCCAATTTGTTACAAATGGCAAGATTTCATTCTTTTGGATCGCCAAGTACTATTCCACTGGGTCCATATACTACATCTTCTTCATCCATTCACCACTTGGTAGACATTTGGGCTCTTTGCATTCTTTGGCCATTGTTGATAGTGCCGCTAAGATCATCGGTGTGCATGTGCCCCTTCGAATCAGCACTCCTGTATCCTTTGGATAAATACCTAGTAGCGCAATTGCTGGGTCGCAGGGTAGTTCTCTTTGTAATTTTTGGAGGAACCTCCATACTGTTTTCCAGAGTGGCCGCACCAGTTTGCATTCCCACCAGCAGTGCAAAAGGGTTCCTCTTTTTCCGCATCCTCGCCAACATCTGTCATTGCCTGAGTTGTTGACGTTAGCCATCCTGACAGGTGTGAGGTGGTATCTCGTTGAGGTTTTGATTTGTAGTTCCCTGATGATGACTGACCTCGTGCATCTTTTCACGTGTCTGTTAGCCATCGGGATGTCTTCTTGGGAGAAGTGTCCGTTTGTGTCTTTTGTCCATTTCTTCCCTGGGTTCTTTCTTTCTTTTTTTTTTTTTTTTTGGATGTTGAGTTTGATAAGTTCCTTCTAGATTTTCGATACTAACCCTTCATCTGATACGTCATTTGCCAATATCTTCTCCGATTCCGTCGGTTGCCTTTTAGTTTTGCCGATTGTTTCCTTCGCTGTGCAGCTTTTTATCTTGATGAGGTCCCACTAGTTCATTCGTGCTTTTGTTTCCCTTGCCTCTGGAGACGTGTCAAGCAAGAAGGTGCTGCGGCTGACGCCAAAGATGTTTTTGCCTGCTTTCTCCTCCAGCATTTGGATGGCTTCCTGTCTTATGTTTAGTCTTTCCTCCGTTTTGAGTTTATTTTTGTGTATGGTGTAAGAAAGTGGTCCAGGTTCGTTCTCCTGCATGTCGCTGTCCAGTTTTCCCGACACCACGTGCTGAAGAGACTGTCTTTATTCCATTGGATATTCTTTCTTGCTTTGTCAAAGATCTGTTGGCCATACATCTGTGGGTCCATTTCTGGGTTCTCTATTCTGTTCCATTGATCTCGGTGTCTGTTCTTGTGCCAGTATCATACTGTCTTGATGATTACAGGTTTGTACCACATCTTGATGTGTGGAATTGGGATGCCTCCAGCTGTGGTTTTCTTTCTCAGGATTGCTTTTGGCTATTCAGGGTCTTTTCTGGTTCCGTACAAAATTTAGGATTTTTTCTTATAGCTCTGTCAAGAAAGCTGGGTTTCTTTCGGTAGGAGTTGCGTCGAATATGTAGATTGCTTTGGGTAGTATTGGCATTTTAACAATATTTGTTCTTCCGATCCAAGAGGATGGAATACTTTTCCCTTTTCTGTGTGTGTCTTCTTCAATTTTTTTCATAAGCTTTCTATAGTTTTCAGTGCATAGGTTTTTCACGCCTTCGGTTAGGTTTATTCCAAGGCATTTTATGGACTCGGTGCAATTGGAAATGGGATCGATTCCTTGATTTCTCTCGCTTTGTTTCATTATCGGTGTACAGGAATGCAACCGATCTCTGTACCTTGATTTGATATGCTGCGACTGTGCTGGACGCATAGGTCAGTTCTAGCAGTTTTGGGGGGAATCTTTTGGGTGTTCTGTACAGACTGTCACGTTGTTGGCAAAGAGTGAAAGTTTGACTTCCTCCTTGCCAGTTTGGATGCCTTCTAGTTCTTCTTGTTGCCTGATTGCTGAGGCTAGGACTTCCAATATAGGTTGAATAACCGTGGTGAGAGTGGACATCCCTGTCGTGTTCCTGACCCTAGGGGGAAAACTCTCAATTTCCCCATTGAGGATGATATTCGCATTGGTCTTTCCCATGTGGCTCTTATGATCTTGAGGTATGATCCTTCTATCCCTACTTTCTTAAGGGTTTTCATCAAGAAAGGATGCTGAGTTTTGTCAAATGCTTTCTCGGCATCTACTGAGAGGATCATGTGGTTCTTCTTTCTTTTATTGATGTAGTGTATCACACTGATCGATTTGCAGACATGGAACCAGCCCTGCATCCCAGGTATAAATCCCACTTGATCGTAGCGAAGAATTCTTTTCATGTATTGTTGGATTCGGTGGGCTAGTGTCTTGTGGGGCATTTTTGCCTCCATGTTCATCGGGGAAATTGGTCTCCAGTTTTCCTATTGAGTGGGGTCTTTGTCTGGTTTTGGAATCAAGGGAATTCTGGCCTCATCGAATGAGTTTGGAAGTTTTCCTTCCATGTCTATTTTTTGGAACAGCTTCAAAAGAATAGGTGTTAATTCTTAATTAAATGTTTGGTAGAATTCCCCTGAAAAGCTATCAGGCCCTGGACTCTAGGTTTTTGGGAGATTTTTGGTTACTAATTTAATTTTTTTAATGGCGACGAGTCTTTTCCATGTTTCTATTTCTTCCTGTTTCAGTTTTGGTGGTTTATGTTTCTAGGAATTTGTCCGTCTCTTCCAGAATGCCCCGTTTATTGGCATACAATTGCTCATAATATTCTGTTGCGACCGGCACAACAAACACCGAGATCAGGGTCCTGAGGGTAGGGGAATGTAAGAAAGAAAAGGAGAGAAGCCAGTTTGGGAACAGGAAGGTCCCCTGGGCTGATGGCCCAAGTGACGGCTTTATTGTTGCTGTACACAGTCTTTTATATCAAGACTCTTAGGGGTCAGGTCATTCTAAGAATAAACAGGTTTCGCATGATCGCTGCCAACCAAAACATTTTAGTTCTGTGTACGTTGTGAACTTTCTAAACGGGTCACAGCAAGGTCCTGTTGGTAGATTGCTAGCAAAACACAGTTCCCGTGTTTGTTTCTATTTGACCCGGGGTAGAAAGGGGGGTAACATTACTGCCAACACCCACAGACCGCAGGCTTCAGGAATTAGATTTCTCAGCCTTGGCGAGGCTTTCGTATGCCTTTGCAAGTGGGGGAATGGGAAGGGGAACCACCGGGTTGGCTGAGTCAACAGGGAGCCGTTGCTCAACCCGGTCTCAGCCTGGCTCCGGGGTCCGGCCTCCTACATTTCCCCCTATTGTTTGTAATTGCAACATGTGCATCCTGGCTTGGTATGTGGTAAAGGCAGTGAGACCCCATCTCCAGAATCAACACAGTAACATAAGTATAACAGATATTACGGAAACAATTTCAATAAAGATCCAAAAGGAATGCTGAAGAATATTAAATGGATTAAACCCATTAAGTTGGTGCAGTATGGTTCCAGCGAGATCTCCAGGGTCAGGGAAACTGAGTGAGTTACTTGCAATAGCATTTATCTCTTCTTGTAGCTGTAAGAGGTCTAAGCTAGTGATAGCGTCTTGCCAAACCCCTTGTAAATGACGACGCACTTGTCCCCGTGTCATATTGGTATACTCTAACGGGGTAACACAGATATGTTTATATGCATCATGACAAATTAAAGAAAGTCTGGTACGCAAAACAGCAAACTGATCACCAAGATACATCAATGCTTCTTGTAGTGCCTGCAACTGGGCTTCCAGTTTACGGTCTATTCACTCTTGAGTGGCAAGCACCTTGGATATATTATGAGCCAATTCATTTACATGGGATGCCGTTTGGGCACTTTCATGTAAGGATATCACAGATACAGTTGCAGAGGCAATTACAGTCACTGTTGCTATGAGTCCAGCAATCAAGAGTCCAAGAAACCGTCTGGTCCTGTGCAGCCGTTTACTGATTTCTAAGGCCAATTGAATCCCATAATTAGGATACCAAGGTCCTGTAACATTTACTGGCAACATCCAATAGGGAGGTTGTAAGACCAGATAAACCTTCATTTCACTTCTAGAGGGCCCCTCTACTAGTAGACAAGTGGTCAAAACACAAGCAGGACAAGTCAGCCGGTATAACTGATGACCATCTTCTTTCACTGGAGTAATGGCTCCATCTCCAACAATCAAATAGTAGGGAGGAGGAACACAGGCACGCAATTGTAGGACTGGAGAAAGATAATAATCTGGAAAACTAAAGCTGTCATCAGTATACATTTTATCAAAGGCAGCATATAACTTCCAAAGATCAGAATGAATTCTTCCTTCAGGGGATTGCAAAATGGTTTGTGGGATAACCTGGTGGTGTTCCTGCACCTCGTTAGGAGGTGGGCCCATATCTCTTAAAGGAGCCACTGAAGGTCTCCTTGTTTCCCTTTGCACTTCCAAAATAGCCATAGGTGTTTCTTGAAGGAATGAATGCCAGGCCTCTCGGGAATAATCTGTAATGATATAGTTTATGCCTTTAGGAGTCATCCTTAATGAAGAGGATTGGGCACATTTACCCCAAGGTGAGTCCCCAGTAAGGCCTTGACCAATTGAGGGACATACAGGAAGATTTTCAGGGGGATCACGTGGTCCAAAAAACATCCATTCTCCTAATAATTCTCTCTTTTGCCAATAAGCGGCAACGGAGCGAGATGTACATGTGGGGAATACTTTGTCTTTCCCTTTAATATCTCCCCGTCTTTAAGTTTTTGCAGATACTGTTTTAGTGTCAGGTGAGCGCGTTCAACAATAGCTTGTCCTGTGGAATCATAAGCGATGCCAGTTGTATGCTCAATTCGGAGTCGGTGGCAAAATTCTGCACAAGATTTACAAGTATAAGCACTACCATTGTCAGTTTTTATTTTATGAGGTTTGCCCATTGCTGCAAAGGCAGAAAATAGGTGATTTTGAACATCAACAAATGCTTCTCCTGAGTGGGCTGAAGCATGTATATAGCCTGAGCAAGTATCTACAGACACATGTATATATTGCAATTTCCCAAAAGGTAAATATTGGGTGACGTCCATTTGCCACAAATCATTGGGCCGAAGACCTCGGGGATTAATGGCATAGACCGGCTGTGGGAAGAATTGCGGACAGATGCCGCATTGCTTAACAATTTGTCTGGCCGCCTCACGAGATATTTTGAATTCTTGTCGAAGGGCTGCCGCATTCTGGTGAAAATTATCATGACTCCTTTTGGCTGTTTCCAAAGGAGTGGATATGGGCAGAACTCGCAATAAATGGGTTGCTGCCTCGGCTATCCGATTCCCAGCAACTAGGGGACCAGGTAGATCGGTGTGAGCTCGAATGTGGGAAATATAAATTGGACTGTGCCGTAAATTAAGAAGTTTTTGTGTAGCATGAAATAGATGATAAAGTTCCTCATCCGCTGTCAGTATAAAGGCCGTGGGAAGTTGCAACACGGCTTTGACAACGTATTGACTGTCAGAATAGATATTTATACCTTCCGGGTAAGTTTTTATGGCTACCTGTACAGCATAAAGCTCGGCCCTTTGGACAGATTTAGTCGTATAATTCAAAATGATCAAATTTTTATGTTGGGAAGTGACATAATACACTGCAATTTTACCCTCTTTACTAGCATCTACAAAAATGGAGGCAGCGTCTTCAATCGGCTGACAAACAATAGGATTATAGGGCAAAATATCTATAAGACTGAAACCTTGTATTAAAGAATCAGAAGGTAAATGAAATTTAATTTGACCTGTAAAATTAGCCAAGGCAAGTTGCCATTCGATGGACTGGGCAAAAGCACGTCCACCACCTTCTGTGTCAGAAAGGCACATGCAATAAATTCTGGATCGTGTCCAAAGAGCTGAGCAGCTCGGGATCTTCCTCTAATGATGAGAAGACAAACCATAGACAGCAAAGGATTAATGGCATGCAGGGAGTGTTAGGCTAACTGTAGCCATTCAAGTGGGCCATGAGATTGCCACAGAATTGCAAAGGGGATGACCTGAGGTTTTAATATTATTAGCTACAAAGGCTGAGAAGGGTCAATTCTAGTGACTTGGGCCTGCTGAATGGTCTGTTCTATATGTCTTATAGCTTCTTTAGCTTCTTGAGTGACACTTTGCGGGGACGCTGGAGAACTATCTCCTTTTAGAATATTAAACAAAGGCAGTAATTGTTCTGTGGTGACCCCTAGTGTATTTCTAATCCAGTTTATATCTCCTAATAATTTCTGAAAATCATTTACAGTAGTCAAATGTCTGGTTCTAACTGATCCTTTCTGAGGTCGAACAGTTGATTTGGAGATGAGATACCCTAGGTATTCAAAGGGGGCTTCCTTTTGAACTTTCTCAGGGGCAACAATCAAATTATATGCTTTAAGGCATCTTTGAAGAGAAATAAAAGCTTCCTGTAATAATTCCTCAGTTTCAGCAGCCAAAAGTAAGTCGTCCATATAATGGATGCAATATACATGGGGGAAGCTCTGTCTAAAAGGGGTCATTGCTCTGGCCACAAACTCTTGACATAAAGTTGGACTGTTAGCCACGCCTTGCGGTAAGACCTTCCACTGATACCGCTTAGCAGGTTCCTGTAAGTTAGTGGAAGGCAGGGAGAATGCAAAATGTTCTCCGTCGCCAGGGGCCAACGGAATGGTAAAAGAAACAATCTTCTAAGTCCAAAACTAGTAACTGATATTGCAAAGGAATGGCCGATGGGGAAGGGAGGCCGGGTTGCAAAGCCCCCATGGGCTTCAGGGCAGCATTAATTGCTCTCAAATCCTGCAGCAACCTCCAGGATCAAGGACCTCTTTAATACAGGTCCAAGTAGGCCATAAGGTCCTTGGAACGGCAGCCCCATGAATCTTCATTTGACTTTTAAGTTCCTGACCAACTCGCTGCCAAACCTTTAAATCAACTGTACCCCCGTCTGGAAACCATGGGCAATAATCGTGCCCTATGTCAAAAAATTCCCTAAGAGCTGACTGAGAAACCTTAATTCCCTTCTCCTTCATAAGAGCCTGCAAGGCAGTTACAAAATATCCCTGTTCCGTACACTGTTTCTGTCCCATAGTTTTACTCCCGTCGTCTGTGCTGCTGGCACAGTTCCCCTACCTGAATTAGACGCCATGCGATCTGCTTTCGCTTTCCTCCTTGTTGTCTCAGGTCCCTGTATTGCATTCACGACTCCTGAAACAGAATGCTACAGGCACCAGTGACAGTCACAACAAAGTTTATTACAATGAGAGGCAAGGCCAACCGATCGGGACCAACACTCTTGACAAGAGTGCGGCCCCGAACAGCCGGGGTACAGAGTTTTTATAACCGATCACATCGTTTTATCATCACCTGGGAACAGAACAAAGAAACAGGTTCCAGATGAGTTAGAAACAGTTGCCTAATGAGGTGTTTACTTTAGACTTTCTGCCTCTAAGTTGCAACCAGTGGATCTCCTTGACCCTGCCTCTGACGCTCTTTTCTTTGAACTTTTGTCTCCTTAATTGGTGAAGCCTAATTTACAAGGGTATGAGGCGTAGTTTACCAGAGCAAAGCAAGGCTGTTATCTCTTAACCTTCAGTGTCAACACAAAGCTGTTATTTTTCAAGCTAAGCATTAGCCCTACACTACAATTTAACCCTTACACCTGTTCGGGCGCCACTTGCTGCCACCGGCGCAACAAACACCGAGATCAGGGTCCTGAGGGTAGGGGAATGTAAGAAAGAAAAGGAGAGAAGCCAGTTTGGGAACAGGAGGGTCCCCTGGGCTGATGGCCCAAGTGACGGCTTTATTGTTGCTGTACACAATCTTTTATATCAAGACTCTTAGGGGTCAGGTCATTCTAAGAATAAACAGGTTCCGCATGATCGCTGCCAACCAAAACATTTAGTTCTGTGTACGTTGTGAACTTTCTAAACGGGTCACAGCAAGGTCCTGTTGGTAGATTGCTAGCAAAACACAGTTCCCATGTTTGTTTCTATTTGACCCGGGGTAGAAAGGGGGGTAACATTACTGCCAACACCCACAGACCGCAGGCTTCAGGAATTAGATTTCTCGGCCTTGGCGAGGCTTTCGTATGCCTTTGCAAGTGGGGGAATGGGAGGGGGAACCACCGGGTTGGCTGAGTCAACAGGGAGCCGTTGCTCAACCCGGTCTCAGCCTGGCACCGGGGTCCGGCCTCCTACAATATTCTCTTATTATTGCTTGTATTTCTGCAGTGTTGGTGGGGATCTCTCCTCATCCATCCTTGATTACATTTATTCGGGTCCTTTCCTTTTTCCTTTTGATCCACCTGGCTAGGGGGTTATCAGTTTGGTCAACGCTTTCAAAGAAACAGCTGCTGGTTTCATTGATCGGTGCTGCCGTTTTCCTTTTGTATTTCGAAAGTGTTCATTTCTGCCCTAATCTTTCTTGTTTTCCATCTTCTGCTGGTTTGGGGTTAGCTTACACTTGAAAGCTAGTTGATTCATCTGGGACTGTGTCATCTGCCTTGATTGACACTTCAGGTCCAGGGGCTGGCGAGAGACAAATTAGAGTCCCTGTGTCCCAGTGCGAATTCCCTGAAGATTACCCACATCTGGCTGCGTGTGGTCAGCACCCAGCCTTTCTCCAATTTGGAGTGCAGGCCAACTGAGAACAGGGGACAAAGGGTAGAGAGATATCAAGAACACCGTTTCGTTTCTGGACAGCTAGACTGTAGGATGCATCCTGTTCCTACTCAGGGAATGGGAACATTCTGCTCTGCCCTTGCTGAAGGGAACAGACGCACACATTGGCTTACCGGGCTAACTGGAACGTGTGGGCTGGTGGAGACTTCAGGATAAACTGGCAGAGCAGGGAGGACAAGAAGAGTACACAGCACGCAAACCAAGATTGAGGCAGAGACCCAACGGCAGGAGCCCCTTAAGAACTTGGCCATCATCGATCCCATCCAAGTGGACTAAGAGGCCAGTGGAGGCCAGTGGGCTTCCGCCTCCCCTCAGCACTATGCTTCCCTCCTTGTGTAGGCAGATCGGAACGAGAGTGCGGCACTGACGAGATTGCCCCCACACTGTTTTCTCTTGAAAGTGACCACGAAAGCACACAGGTAAAGAGATCGCTTCCTCAAAATCCCTTATCCAACTGGCGTCGTCTTCTCAAGAGGGATTATGGAAGCAGGAAGTTCTCTTCACATCTGGAGAGTTCTCCCAGAATAGTGCGTGGATACACGGACACTCCACAGGGTGTTCACAACTCCAGCCTTTGTTTTTTCCCCTCGGTGGTGCTGGGGCCTTATCGATTTTATCGTTTCACACACAAGTTGTTGACTTTTTTATTTTCTCTGTGGCTTATCTTTTTCCTGTGTAATTGATGTGCCCTTTGTCCTTCTTTTCCCCTCCGTGGGTCTGAGTTGTTGGTGGGTTTTCTAGCTCCTCAAAACGGAACTTAAACAAGTGATTCTCAACCCTTGCCCTCTGCTAACAGAAGCATTTGAAGCGACGGGCACTGCCCTAGTGGCATCTCACCACCAAATTCCATGTTGTATTTTGATTATCAGTCTGTTCTGTTTTACGTGTTCCATGTAATTTCCTCTCTAAACCGTGAGCCTTCAAGAAATCTACCATTGTTGTGCAAACATTTAGGGATTCTCTGGACGTCTTAGTGTTGTCGATTTCTACTTTATTCCCAATGTGTCAGAGAACATACTTTCTAATAGTTCGTTATCCTGATGATTATTGGGCCTGTGTCATGGCCCAGAATATCTGGGTGAATGTTCCATGTTTCTAGGAAAAAGTATGTTTGCTACAACAGTGAGGTGGTTAGTCTGTAAATGTCCGTTTCGTTCAGGCCAAGTGTCGCAGTCAGATCTCCTGTGTTATCCCTCGTGACACGAGCCTGTGTCCCTGGGATTTGACACCTACCCGTGCTTCTCAGACTTCTTTCCCCATCAGGTGAGAGAATGCTAGAGGGAGCTGGGTTCCTTCCTGCACAGGGAAAGCTGGAGGGGACTGGATTTGGGCATCTCCTTTCCCCCAGGCCGGCTGTGGATGGCAGAGGCAAGGTGGTTGCTCTGGGAGAACCGTGTCCCCCCAGGGAAGGCTTCCTTAAGGAGACCAAGGGCGCCCTGGGTGTGTTCAGAATGGTGGTTTCCTTCTCCCGCTGCCAGATGTACTGAGGATTTTGCTTTGCACTCTGAATGCGGGGGAGCTCCTGGAGGCGAGCTCATGAGTGTGGAAGTCCCGAACGGCTGCGTCCCCCTGGGGTTTAACCTGTCCGTCTTGCGGACACGGACACGGAGCCTGCACACAGTCATCAGCCACCGTGTGAGTGCTGCTGCCCAGATCCCGCTCCACCAGCGGCCTCTGCTCCGTGAAGCCGTGAGCCTCCGCGTTCACCCGTCTCCCCGCTTATTGCGGTGATGCTCACCCTGTGGTCTCAGTTCTCTGACGGATTTAAGGATTGTTGGTGTTCACGCCCTTCAGGTTTCTCTCGTGATGGCAGAGAAACCCCATTAAGGAGGTCCAAGGATAAAAGGCGTAAAGTAGGGTACGGGGACAGGGAGCCAAAATAAGTTACAGGCCTGTTTTTATTATGTGAGATTTTCACAGACATAACTCCATGATAGTGAACTTGGAAACAGATGAGATAGGTGATGTCTAGCAACACACAAATTATACGAATATTGTTGCAAGCAGCGGAGAGGAGTCCACCCACAACGTGGGGCCACTGAAGGGGCTGGAGGGAGTGGCCGCGGTCTGGAGACCCCCGGACCGGGAGCTAGTCGCGCATGGCAGAAGGGGCTGGTGGCCCTGAAGGGCAGTAGGGTGGGGCCAGTGAGGCGGCCAAGAGTCCTGTGGTCCTGCAGCAGGGGCGGCGGGGACCAGCTGGGGCAGGGGAAGGATGGGGATGAGACAGGAAACGCAGCGTTTGAGGAGAACGCAGGGTGCGACCCTGCAGGGTGAGGCGAGCGGGGACGCAGGCCCGTCCTGTCTGCGAGGGCACGGGCAGGTCTGGCTGCTGTGGTGATGACGCCCTGGGTGAGTGGGCTCAGGGGGCCAGCCTCTCCGAAGTGCCACCGATCCCCTGTGTCAGCTCTGTGACTTCATGTCTTAGAGGGTTTCCTGCAGATACACCAGCCTAGGAGACCCAAGATCTAGCTCTATCTCACCATTGTCCAAACCATGGGAATGAAGGAACGTAGAAGAGAGAATTCAGTTGGGAAGTCAAGGACCCAAGGACAATGTCCCAAATGTAGGGACTCTGAAGGAAGTCCGAAAAGCCTTGCTAGGGGAACAAAGCAACTGAAGAAGTCCGTGTGGTAAAATCCCTTGTTGGGTTAAAAACACGTTTCAAAAGGTATATAGAGACATGCTTGAATGGCATGGAGAATTTATGGAGCGCTACCCAAGTAAATGCTCCATGAAGCCTGTGTCTTCACCGAAGAACGAGAGCTGTGTTCTTTTTTTTGAGCCCATGGGCTCAGTAGAGAAATGATTCCTCGTTTACCATGTTCCTGACTGCGGTGGGCTTAGGTCCGTGGTGGACACAGCAATAGACATGAGTGAGAGCAGAAGTGTCTGGACGAGAGGGCAGGCAGTTGTTCCATCGGGTGAGGCCAGTGTCACAGAAGGTGGGTGGAGACTGTGCAGCCCTGAGGTGGGAGAAAAAAGTTTAGGCCAGACGGAGCAGTGAGGACCCACTCACTATGTGAACATTCTTGAACATACTCAAGTTTTTATAGATTGTACTTGAACATTGTGAGAGCTTCAAAAAAAAAAAGATGAATAAAATTCCCTCCAAAACTTGTCCCTCTGTGTTATTAACCTTGTTCAAAACTCAATGCAAATACACGCCGAGCACTGTTTTCTTGATTATGACTGTTGGATGAGGAGAAGGAATGGAGACCACAGAAGAAAATGTAGGCTCCTGGTCACAGCACAATGACAGACTAGGAAGTTTCGAGCTCCCTTCCCACAGGAAGCAGTAACATCGAACTAACAGAAACAACTCAACCAGATTGGAATCAGCTGGGGTTGTCAATTCAAGGGGCCAGGAAGTGGCAGCGATGGTCTCCCGAACATTTTCTGCCACCAGCACTGCTGGGCCCCAGGAGGAGGAACACTTGGAGCCTGGGGAGTGTGTGTGTTTGTGTGTCTGTCCCCTGCCTTCTGGAGACCTGGGACCTGCTGAATGCTCAGGCTACCCTGTGAGAGCAGGGGGAATGCACAGGACAGGGAAGGCATTGGTCATATTGTTTCTCCAGAGTGGGGGGCACACAAAGTTTGTAAGATAGGGTCCAGGAGCAAAGAGACACTGTCCCTTTCGCTCGTCCCTGCTGCAGGAGGGCATGCCCTTCCCCCAGAAGGTGGCCCGAGTCTCCAGGTGGGGGCTGTGCTGCCACAGGTGGGGGCCACCCGCCCTGGGGCTTGGATGGTCTGGGCTGCCGACTGAATTGCCAGGGGCTTGAGGTGTGGGAAGCGGCCGAAGACGTAGGGTGTTGGGGTCCTGTCCACTCTGGTTGGCTCCAGGCCTGGAGGGAGCAGTAGGGCTCAGAAGTTGGGATGCCACTGCGTGACTGGGCTTGTGGTGACGCGGACAGAGAGGCAGGTGGGGCTCATCTTTGTGTCTGAGGACACTCTCATTTCTGGCTCCTGACTCTAGGATCCTCTCCTTTTATTCCTAACTTTCTGGATGTTTCTCACAGTGCTGTTTGCCTGCATAGGCTCTCCTGCCTAGATTTTTAAATTTGACATGCATCATGGTACAAGTCTGGGCACTAGTCTTTTCTCTCTACATTTTCATCATTTTAAATAATCTCTGTGTGATCTAGTCCATTTCTAAGGCACTCTCACCTCAGTGCTTATAAACCCGATTTATCTCCACCCATAATCATACATAAACTGCCTGGTTGATTTTCTGATGTGGATGCCTCCTGGACATTACATTAAAAAATGACACACAAACTTGGGTCTCCTTCACCTTGGCCATTCTCCAGACTTCCCATCAGAATGGATGGTAGCACTGTTCACTTAGTGACCCTGTTCCAACTTCCAGAAGCCTTTCCTCATTCAGTCTCTCCCACGTTATAGAGAATGCATGGCTCCCTCCTGTCCATTCTTCCTCTCATGTGTCTCCAAACGCTTCCCTACATTTTTGCCACTACCTGCCCTATACCCTCCTACCCTCCCTCAAGTATTCACCCCTTGAAGGACATCCATGTTGTTTCCAGTTTGGGGCTGTGAGGTACAGAGCTGTTGAGATCATTCATGTCCAGGAACTTGTGGGAACGTAAGTGGTGTCGGGCCTGGGATGGGGGTCCTCCAGACCACCGTCAGGCTGGATGTCTCACTCCCTAGAAGGACTCGCAGGACTCTCACAAAATTCCAAGACGCTGACCTCCTGGAGGTCATCCTGATACCACATGGCCCAAGGCCCCCCACCAGAAGTCACATTGTGGGCCTAGATGACCCAAGGCCCCAGCTAAACAAAGGTCCAGGCAGGACCTTCCAAGGGCTTAGATGGGCAAGGAGACAGGCAAGGTCAGGCCTTTCTCTGGAATGTGCAATTTCCTTTCTGAACATCCCAGACTTGCTGAGTCAACCCTTTGCTGCACAATCTCTTCCATTCATCTGGGATAGTCGCAGGGTTATGCAATTTGCATGGTTTTTGTTTGTTTTGTTGTTTTTTGCTGTTGTTGTTTTAAACTGCCACCCTGTTTTTCAGAGCAGCCATTCCATTTTACGTCTCCGCCATCGGTGTGCGAGTGATCAAGTGTCTCCACATGTTTGCCAGCACTTGGTCCTACATTTTGAATGTAGTATGGAAAGTATGGAAAGAGCCCAAATGTCCATTGATGGATGAATGGATAAATAAGATGTGGTGTATATATACAATGGAGTATTACTGGGCAATCAAAAAGAATGAAATCTTGCCATTTGCATCAATGTGGATGGAACTAGAATGTATTATGCTAAGTGAAATAAGTCAGTCAGAGAAAGATAAATATCATATGATTTCACTCGTCTGTGGAATTTAAGGAACAAAACAGATGAACATAGAGGAAGAGAAGGAAAAATAAGATAGAAACAGAGAGGGAGATAAACCATAAGAGACTCTTAAATACAGAGAATAAACTGAAAGTTGGTGGTGGAGTATTGGGTGGGTGGATGGGCTAAATGGGTGATGGTCATTAAGGAGGGCACTTGTTGGGATGAGCACTGGGTGTTGTATGGAGTGATGAATGACTAAATTCTATTCGTGGAAATATTATTACACTATATGTTAACTAACTTGAATTTAAATAAAATTTAAAAAAGAAGTAAACAAGATGAAAAATATAAAACAGAAAATTAATAAAAAACAAGAACTAAACCCCAAAACCAAAATCTACAAATTAAAAAAAAAAATTATAAAATTTCAATCAACAAAATTGCCAATGCTAAAAAAATAAAATAAAATAAAAGGTCACGTCACTTGCAAGCTTTCGTGTTGGAATATATTCGAGATAAAAACCATGTTTTCATTACCACAGCATAATGCTTTTTTTTTTTTCACTAAACTTTAAAAAGCACAGGCAGGTTAGGCTGGGGTCTTAGAAAGAAAAGGATTAGTGGGAGAAAAAGGAGGAGCTCCAGGGAACTACCTGTCCACTTTGTGCACGTCCCACGCTGGGTCCTATTGTGTGTGGGACAGGGGCGGGCTTCCCACCCCCGACCTTGTGTCCTCAGACCTGCTGCTGCTCAGGGAGCCCAGGGGTGTGACTGGCCTTTTCATCCTGAGTCTAGAGGCTCCCCTTTCCTGGGTGGCAGTTCACCATCCAGGGTCCAGTTACTTAAGTCGGCCTGGCCGAATGCCCAGGAGAGATCACTCCTGGAGGACATTCCTAGACATTCTCAGCTGACAGACAACACAGTCAGCTGAGAGCAGCAAAAGGTCCTAGTGCCCAGCAGATCTGACTCCTGGGGATGCCAGGGCACAGAGTCACTTTCCAGAGATGTGGCGCCCTCTGGATCCCAGACACCCACCCAGGGGAGCCCTCCTCCATCTGTCTCTGTGCCTCCCCAGTCATTCCAGCACCTGTTTCCGATGCAGATTCTGGTCTGACACCTGTGAGGGAGGGGCCCTGGGGTGCTCAGCCTGGGCCTCCTGGGGGGTGGGGGTGGAGCTCACACAGGGCTGACAGGCTCATTCCCAACAGACACCAAGAATGGCCTCACTGCCTTTTGTCTCCCTGGGCACCTAATGTAGTACATTTAGGGTTTTATTGTATATGTGAAGTATATATTATACATTAGTATACATTAGTGTTAGATGTATGATCTGTATTTCCTATGGAAGGCTTTATACTAAATACTATTTATGTACTACTACTCGCTTTTAAAATATTTTTCTATAAAATCACTAAAAATGATAGAAAAATACCCTAAAGGAAGTTAGAATTTACTGAATCCATAAAAGACAGCCACCATAGTGACTCAGGGCATCACCAAGGTCACTCCCTCTCTCAGATAATCCTCATTCAGGTTAATTAAACAAAGTAATTGCAAATTTGGTACTTGCCTCTGTTCTGATGTCAATGTCTTTATAGGGATTTCCTGTACTCAAGTCTGTTCATCTCACTGATCTTGGGAACAATGTTAACCTAGGTCTTTCCTGATGACTTGGATGTCAGGGTCTTTGATACTAAGAAGTCAACTAGGCTGGTATGAAATTCATGACTCATCAGTTCTTTCCTTGAGTATCTTCAATATGTTGCCCTAGTGTTTCTCTCACAATGGTTGATGAAATTCTCAATGTTGTTTCTGTACATGTCACTTGCTCTTGTATTCCAGACACCCAAAGATTTTTCTGTTTCTTTAGGGGCACCTTGGTGTCTCAGTTGGTTGAGTGTCTGACTTTGGCTCAGGTCATGATCTCACGGTTTGTGGGTTCGAGCTCCGCATCGGGCTTGCTGCTGTCAGCTCAGAGCCTGAAGCCTGCTCCCTCTCTGTGTCTCAGTGTCTCCCTCTCTCTCTGCCCCTCCCCCACTCATGCTTCCTCCCTCTCCCTTCCTCTCTCTCTCAAAAATAAATATTTTTTTAAAAAGATTGTTCTTTTTCTTTAAAGCCCACTGATTTTACTTGAATACCCATATTGCTGTTAGTTATTACAAGAGATGCTCAGTGTTCTCTTTCCTAAAAGTGTCAGGTGATGATGTTTTGGGTGATGGTGGGGTTTGGAGCCAACAGCCAAGGAAGAATTCTTGAAGATGTCTTGGGTGCAAAAAGGTAATTTTATTAAAGCACAGGGACAGGACCCATGGGCAGAAAGAGCTGCACTGGGATTGTGACAAGTAACTGATTATAGTCCTACAGGTTGGGAGGGAATTAGGGATACACTAAGTCTCTAAGGTATTTTGGAAGCAACGTTTCCAGGACCTTGAGGGGCTAGCTGTTGTTAGGAAAATGCCATTTATTACCATTTAGTAAAACCTCAGTCATGAGACCCTTCAGATGTATATCGGGGGCCATAAGCTTGGAGTATGATTGCCAGCATATATCTTGGGGGAGTTGAGATAAAGGACATTTCCAAAGGAATTTTTATATGTTAAAGTAGATTTACAGGATCAGGGTGGGTCAGGATAATGTTAAGCCAGGTTTCCCTTTTGACCCTAGCAAAGTGTCATCCTTGAGGCAGCTGAGCTCCTAGAGGGAGGTCACTCTGCCTGTTTCAAGGACTAGTCAAAGGGCTGTAGGCAGTAAGGGAATTTAAGTTTTCATGTGCTTTATTTTCCCACATCACTACAGCAAGCACTTAAACCCCTTTACTCTGTTCTTGGGTAGCTGGGAGTGTGTGTGAGGAATATCACACGTATTCCACCTAGGTGGGAGGGGCTGGTGTTAGCTTGTACTTTGCCCTCAGCTTGCATTATGCTCCCTCATCATATCCCTCCTGAACAATTTTGACCCTTACATCTTTAAGGTTGCTGACGGTAGAGGTCTCGTTTTCCGTGGCTTCCTCCTGCTGAGTAGGGGCATAGAGATGTCCCCGCCTACGGATCAACATTGGTCGGTCGGGAAGGTATAGGGGAGTCATGAAAGGCAGAAGCAGCTGAATCCAACACTGACAATGTACACGAAGCTCCTGGAGTAGAAAGGATCATCTGTTGGCTTGAAGTTATTGCAGTGATGGAGTCTCGGCACGAGGCAGACAGACATGGGAGAAAACAGCAAAACATAATTAGAATAACTAGAAAGGTTAGCCCAAATAAAAGTCCTTTGGTAGCTGACAAAAAACCTCCAGTCTAGATGTTTAACCAATCATTCAGGAAAGAGAGGGATTGTTTAAAGCGCCAGTTTGAGTATTCATGTCAGTTAGAAATCCAGAAATAGTTTTGTGGTATTCTGGAATGTATACACAGCACTTTGTTTTTATGAGAGTATAAGTTCCACCTGTGCGGCAGTTAAAACATCGAATGTCATTCTATGTTGTAGAACTGTTTCATGCATTTGAGTTATTTTAGTATTTAGTAATATAATGTTATTGTGAGAGTCATTTAAGGCCTTAACTGGGTAACAGGTGGTGGTTAACCATCCTACAGATTATGTTTTGTTTAGTAAGCAATCAGGCAATTAATAAGTGCTGCCAGTGAGATTTTTAGATGTCAGGCTGGAAGCATCCTCACATGGGAGTGGGAACGGGCAGCAGGAATCAGATTGGTCTTTCTGTATTTGAGTGTGTAACTCAAATATCTGTGGTGATCCTTTTGAGTGGCCCATTGTAAGAAGGAATTATTAGTAGAAATTGGGGAAAGGAGAATGAAAAAGAAAGGTACAACCATCATAAGAGAAGTTTGATTTCTCCCACAGGTTCACAAGAATTAGAGGTCACATTAGTTCGCTCATTGATTTCCTGTAAAGGGGTACAGGTTTTATCTAGATGCAGGAGCCCATGAAGAGTGCCCTCTAACTTTACAGCAGTGGAAGTACATAATATGACCCTTTAATTTTGGAGTTAAATTCCCTGTTGTATTAGACTTTCGATCCTTTAAATAAAGCAGGCTTTGGGGTTTATATGGCATGGGTTGCTAGTAACTGTCAGATCAGGTTTAGAGACTATGGTTTGCATATTTAGAGACTCATGATTCAATCCGGCCGCAAGCGAATAATTTAATAAGGCACTATATTCTTTATCTGTTGATAGACTTACAGTGAGAAAAGTCATTTCATATACAATTGTTGGGGTAATCCATACCATTTTCCAGTTGTTTAAATCATATGCCCCTGGGGTTATTATTACCGCAGAATAACAAGCAAGAAGATTGTCCATGTCTGTACTATTGTGACCATTTTTCTGAAGTTTACCTCAAGTTGTCCAGTTTAGGCAAACAACAAACATTTAAAGAC
Source organism: Felis catus (assembly GCF_018350175.1). Classification (NCBI taxonomy): domain Eukaryota; kingdom Metazoa; phylum Chordata; class Mammalia; order Carnivora; family Felidae; genus Felis; species Felis catus. Next base: position 12,834,743 of record NC_058381.1, read on the forward strand.
TAGATCAAAACTAAAGACTAAATCAAACTAAAGACTAAATCAAAACTAGAGTTTAAATTTTTTTTCAACGTTTTTTATTTATTTTTGGGACAGAGAGAGACAGAGCATGAACGGGGGAGGGGCAGAGAGAGAGGGAGACACAGAATCGAAAACAGGCTCCAGGCTCTGAGCCATCAGCCCAGAGCCTGACGCGGGGCTCGAACTCACGGACCGCGAGATAGTGACCTGGCTGAAGTCGGACGCTTAACCGACTGCGCCACCCAGGCGCCCCTCAAAACTAGAGTTTAACATCCATAAAAGTGCATTATCGAAAATAGATTTTCTGTCTAAAAACCCTCATATTCGGAGACAGCCGAATCCAGACTAATTCATTTGTAAAACAAGTCCGGTTCTAGCAAACTTGGCCTAATTACTCACATAAGCTCAGCAAGAATAGCGATTGATCATAAGGACCTTTAAAATTTTTTTTTTAATATTTATCTTTGAGACAGAGAGCGTGAGCAGGCAAGGGGCAGAGAGAGAGGGAAACACAGAATCCCAAGCAGGCTCCAGGCTCTGAGCTGTCAGCACAGAGCCTGACGCTGGGCTTGAATTCAGAAACGGAGAGATCATGACCTAAGTTGAAGTCAGACGCTTAACCAACTGAGCCACTCAAGGAGCCCCTAATCATAAGGATTTCTTAAAGTTTGCTTTGCTGCAAACTTTTCTAAGGAATCTCCAGATTGAATTTTTAGTAGCCTCTCCAAGCCAGAAGCCAAGCCAAGTACTTGCTGTCAGACATGCCCGCAATACCTGTAGAACTGGGCGAATCCCTCTTCACGAGGTCCCCAACGTACCCTGAGGTTCCTGCACCTGCCAGGAAGTGACGGTACATTCTTTACTCAGCTGGTGAGACTGCTGAGAACCCAGTAAGCAAGGTATCAGGCCAACATTTCCAAGGGGCTTTATGGCTCCATGTTTCATAAAGTCAACCTTAGTTCCTTAGAGCTATCCGGTCATATCTAAGTCTATGCATGTCTCTCAAATAGGACATTCCAGGCAAAGCCTTGGTAAAATCACCAGTATTTCCAATGGTGTCCTGTTATAAGGACAAGACTCTTATTGAACTGATGCAAATGAGTATGATTGCTAGAAGAATGCTCACTGAGACTTTTTGAATTTTAGAGGGTTTAGGTAGAGAGAAAAGATAAATGCTTCAGTTTACAAATCAATACTTTATGACATTTCTGTATATCATAGATATCTTAAGAGAAAGTTTCCTTAATCTGGACAGGAAACATTAGAGAACCAGCAATATTTCCAACAAGAGTCACAAAACTATAATCTTCCTCAATTCATTTAGTCTCATGTTCCTAATTCTTGTTCAGTATGAATGCAGCTTTTTACTTCTGGAAATTCTTACCCATTTCAGTATTAATCTTAAAGATGTCAAATACCTGTAATTGTCCTAAAAGTCCTTTTTATGAATCTCCTTGAAGATGAAATATGTTGTGTGAGAGAATAAGAACAATTCTAAATGACAAATGACAAAAGGGACATTGGTAAAGATCTGATGAGAGTTCATTATGATGCAATTGACAAGGGAATTCAGTTATTTCTGTGGCGCATAACACTTCAATAATCAGAATGTCAAAACAACAACTTTAGGAATTGCACATATATTTGACAGTTACAGCATTTACCCATGCAATACAACCTAAGGTTTACCATTATTGGACAGTGCCTTTCCAAGTAACTTAGCATCCCAAATAAAAAGGCCTAATTGTAAAAAAAAAAAAAAAAAAAAAAAAAAAATTCATTTACAATTTAAATCTTGGAAGTCCGTTAAAAACCTCAGACAGTTATAAAGCGCATCCTAAATAGGATTGCAGATCAGTATTTATTTAAATTATTTTTTTCACCAAGGTGGCAATAAAAGATTCCAAAGGCAAATAAGTATGGTTCTACAGTTGTCAGCAAAGCTAAGCTCGTTTAACATTGAGAAGTTTTAACAAAGTACTCAAGTACCTGAAAAAGACAAAACGTAAGCTTTGGTTTTTCAGGCAGAGAAAAGAGAGGGAAAAAACCCAAAAAACCCAAACCTTTGTTTACATTTTTTTAAATTTTATATATGAAATTTATTGTCAAATTGGTTTCCATACAACACCCAGTGCCCATCCCAAAAGATGCCCTCTTCAATACCCATCACCCACCTTCTCCTCCCTCCCACCCCCCCATCAACCCTCAGTTTGTTCTCAGTTTTTAACAGTCTCTTATGCTTTGGCTCTCTCCCACTCTAACCTCTTTTTTTTTTTTTTCCTTCCCCTCCCCCATGGGTTCCTGTTAAGTTTCTCAGGATCCACATAAGAGTGAAACCATATGGTATCTGTCTTTCTCTGTATAGCTTATTTCACTTAGCATCACACTCTCCAGTTCCATCCACGTTGCTACAAAAGGCCGTATTTCATTCTTTCTCATTGCCACGTAGTATTCCATTGTGTATATAAACCACAATTTCTTTATCCATTCATCAGTTGATGGACATTTAGGCTCTTTCCATCATTTGGCTATTGTTGAGAGTGCTGCTATGAACATTGGGGTACAAGTGCCCCTATGCATCAGCACTCCTGTATCCCTTGGATAAATTCCTAGCAGTGCTATTGCTGGGTCATAGGGTAGGTCTATGTTTAATTTTCTGAGGAACCTCCACACTGCTTTCCAGACCGCCTGCACCAATTTGCATTCCCACCAACAGTGCAAGAGGGTTCCCGTTTCTCCACATCCTCTCCAGCATCTATAGTCTCCTGATTTGTTCATTTTGGCCACTCTGACTGGCGTGAGGTGATACCTGAGTGTGGTTTTGATTTGTATTTCCCTGATGAGGAGCGACGTTGAACATCTTTCCATGTGCCTGTTGGCCATCCGGATGTCTTCTTTAGAGAAGTGTCTATTCATGTTTTCTGCCCGTTTCTTCACTGGGTTATTTGTTTTTCGGGTGTGGAGTTTGGTGAGCTCTTTATAGATTTTGGATACTAGCCCTTTGTCCGATATGTCATTTGCGAATATCTTTTCCCATTCCGTTGGTTGCCTTTTAGTTTTGTTGGTTGTTTCCTTTGCTGTGCAGAAGCTTTTTATCTTCATAAGGTCCCAGTAATTCACTTTTGCTTTTAATTCCCTTGCCTTTGGGGATGTGTCGAGTAAGACATTGCTACGGCTGAGGTCAGAGAGGTCTTTTCCTGCTTTCTCCTCTAAGGTTTTGATGGTTTCCTGTCTCACATTCAGGTCCTTTATCCATTTTGAGTTTATTTTTGTGAATGGTGTGAGAAAGTGGTCTAGTTTCAACCTTCTGCATGTTGCTGCCCAGTTCTCCCAGCACCATTTGTTAAAGAGGCTGTCTTTTTTCCATTGTATGTTCTTTCCTGCTTTGTCAAAGATGAGTTGGCCATACGTTTGTGGGTCTAGTTCTGGGGTTTCTATTCTATTCCATTGGTCTATGTGTCTGTTTTTGTGCCAATACCATGCTGTCTTGATGATGACAGCTTTGTAGTAGAGGCTAAAGTCTGGGATTGTGATGCCTCCTGCTTTGGTCTTCTTCTTCAAAATTACTTTGGCTATTCGGGGCCTTTTGTGGTTCCATATGAATTTTAGGATTGCTTGTTCTAGTTTCGAGAAGAATGCTGGTGCAATTTGGATTGGGATTGCATTGAATGTGTAGATAGCTTTGGGTAGTATTGACATTTTGACAATATTTATTCTTCCAATCCATGAGCAGGGAATGTCTTTCCATTTCTTTAAATCTTCTTCAATTACCTTCATAAGCTTTCTATAGTTTTCAGCATACAGATCCTTTACATCTTTGGTTAGATTTATTCCTAGGTATTTTATGCTTCTTGGTGCAATTGTGAATGGGATCAGTTTCTTTATTTGTCTTTCTGTTGCTTCATTGTTAGTGTATAAGAATGCAACTGATTTCTGTACATTGATTTTGTATCCTGCAACTTTGCTGAATTCATGTATCAGTTCTAGCAGACTTTTGGTGGAGTCTATCGGATTTTCCATGTATAATATCATGTCATCTGCAAAAAGCGAAAGCTTGACTTCATCTTTGCCAATTTTGATGCCTTTGATTTCCTTTTGTTGTCTGATTGCTGATGCTAGAACTACCAGCACTATGTTAAACAGCAGCGGTGAGAGTGGGCATCCCTGTCGTATTCCTGATCTCAGGGAGAAAGCTCTCAGTTTTTCCCCGTTGAGGATGATGTTAGCTGTGGGCTTTTCATAAATGGCTTTTATGATCTTTAAGTATGTTCCTTCTATCCCGAATTTCTCAAGGGTTTTTATTAAGAATGCGTGCTGGATTTTGTCAAAGGCCTTTTCTGCATCGATTGACAGGATCATATGGTTCTTCTCTTTTTTGTTGTTAATGTGATGTATCACGTTGATTGATTTGCGAATGTTGACCCAGCCCTGCATCCCAGGAATGAATCCCACTTGATCATGGTGAATAATTCTTTTTATATGCCGTTGAATTCGATTTGCTAGTATCTTATTGAGAATTTTTGCATCCATATTCATCAGGGATATTGGCCGGTAGTTCTCTTTTTTTACTGGGTCTCTGTCTGGTTTAGGAATCAAAGTAATACTGGCTTCATAGAATGAGTCTGGAAGTTTTCCTTCCCTTTCTATTTCTTGGAATAGCTTGAGAAGGATAGGTATTATCTCTGCTTTAAACGTCTGGTAGAACTCCCCTGGGAAGCCATCTGGTCCTGGACTCTTATTTGTTGGGAGATTTTTGATAACCGATTCAATTTCTTCGCTGGTTATAGGTCTGTTCAAGCTTTCTATTTCCTCCTGATTGAGTTTTGGAAGAGTGTGGGTGTTCAGGAATTTGTCCATTTCTTCCAGGTTGTCCAATTTGTTGGCATATAATTTTTCATAGTATTCCCTGATAATTGTTTGTATCTCTGAGGGATTGGTTGTAATAATTCCATTTTCATTCATGATTTTATCTCTTTGGGTCATCTCCCTTTTCTTTTTGAGAAGCCTGGCTAGAGGTTTGTCAATTTTGTTTATTTTTTCAAAAAACCAACTCTTGGTTTCATTGATCTGCTCTACAGTTTTTTTAGATTCTATATTGTTTATTTCTGCTCTGATCTTTATTATTTCTCTTCTTCTGCTGGGTTTAGGCTGCCTTTGCTGTTCTGCTTCTAGTTCCTTTAGGTGTGCTGTTAGATTTTGTATTTGGGATTTTTCTTGTTTCTTGAGATAGGCCTGGATTGCAATGTATTTTCCTCTCAGGACTGCCTTCGCTGCGTCCCAAAGCATTTGGATTGTTGTATTTTCATTTTCATTTGTTTCCATATATTTTTTAATTTCTTCTCTAATATCCTGGTTGACCCACTCATTTGTTAGTAGGGTGTTCTTTAACCTCCAGGCTTTTGGAGGTTTTCCAGACTTTTTTCTGTGGTTGATTTCAAGCTTCATAGCATTGTGGTCTGAAAGTATGCATGGTATAATTTCAATTCTTGTAAACTTATGAAGGGCTGTTTTGTGACCCAGTATATGATCTATCTTGGAGAATGTTCTGTGTGCACTCAAGAAGAAAGTATATTCTGTTGCTTTGGGATGCAGAGTTCTAAATATATCTGTCAAGTCCATCTGATCCAATGTCTCATTCAGGGCCCTTGTTTCTTTATTGACCGTGTGTCTAGATGATCTATCCATTTCTGTAAGTGGGGTGTTAAACTCCCCTGCAATTACCACATTCTTATCAATAAGGTTGCTTATGTTTATGAGTAATTGTTTTATATATTTGGGGGCTCTGGTATTCGGCGCATAGACATTTATAATTGTTAGCTCTTCCTGATGGATAGACCCTGCAACTATTATATAATGTCCTTCTTCATCTCTTGTTACAGCCTTTAATTTAAAGTCTAGTTTGTCTGATATAAGTATGGCTACTCCAGCTTTCTTTTGGCTTCCAGTAGCGCGATAAATAGTTCTCCATCCCCTCACTCTCAATCTAAAGGTGTCCTCAGGTCTAAAATGAGTCTCTTGTAGACAGCAAATAGATGGGTCTTGTTTTTTTATCCATTCTGATACCCTATGTCTTTTGGTTGGCGCATTTAATCCACTTACATTCAGTGTTATTATAGAAAGATACAGGTTTAGAGTCATTGTGATGTCTGTTTGTTTTATGCTTGTAGTGATGTCTCTGGTACTTTGTCTCACAGGGTCCCCCTTAGGATCTCTTGTAGGGCTGGTTTAGTGGTGACAAATTCCTTCAGTTTTTGTTTGTTTGGGAAAACCTTTATCTCTCCTTCTATTCTAAATGACAGACTTGCTGGATAAAGGATTCTCGGCTGCATATTTTTTCTGTCTAGCACCCTGAAAATCTCGTGCCAATTCTTTCTGGCCTGCCAAGTTTCAAAAGAGAGATCAGTCACGAGTCTTATAGGTCTCCCTTTATATGTGAGGGAACGTTTATCCCTTGCTGCTTTCAGAATTTTCTCTTTATCCTTGTATTTCGCCAGTTTCACTATGATATGTCGTGCAGAAGATCGATTCAAGTTACGTCTGAAGGGAGTTCTCTGTGCCTCTTGGATTTCAATGCCTTTTTCCTTCCCCAGTTCAGGGAAGTTCTCAGCTATTATTTCTTCAAGTACCCCTTCAGCACCTTTCCCTCTCTCTTCCTCCTCTGGGATACCAATTATGCGTATATTATTTCTTTTTAGTGTATCACTTAGTTCTCTAATTTTCCCCTCATACTCCTGGATTTTTTTATCTCTCTTTTTCTCAGCTTCCTCTTTTTCCATAACTTTATCTTCTAGTTCACCTATTCTCTCCTCTGCCTCTTCAATCCGAGCCGTGGTGGTTTCCATTTTGTTATGCATTTTGTTTAAAGCGTTTTTCAGCTCCTCGTGACTGCTCCTTAGTCCCTTGATCTCTGTAGCAAGAGATTCTCTGCTGTCCTGTATACTGTTTTCAAGCCCAGCGATTAATTTTATGACTATTATTCTAAATTCGCTTTCTGTTATATTATTTAAATCCTTTTTGATCAGCTCATTAGCTGTTGTTATTTCCTGGAGATTCTTCTGAGGGGAATTCTTCCGCTTGGTCATTTTGGATAGTCCCTGGCGTGGTGAGGACCTGCAGGGCACTTCCCCTGTGCTGTGGTGTATAACTGGAGTTGGTGGGCGGAGACGCAGTCAGACCCGATGTCTGCCCCCAGCCCACCGCTGGGGCCACAGTCAGACTGGTGTGTGCCTTCTCTTCCCCTCTCCTAGGGGCGGGATTCATTGTGGGGTGGCGTGGCCTGTCTGGGCTACTTGCACACTGCCAGGCTTGTGGTGCTGGGGATCTGGCATATTAGCTGGGGTGGGTAGGCAAGGTGCACAGGGGCAGGAGGGGCAGGCTTAGCTCGCTTCTCCTTAGGTGATCCACTTCAGGAGGGGCCCTGTGGCAGCAGGAGGGAGTCAGATCCGCTGCCGGAGGTTTGGCTCCGCAGAAGCGCAGAGTTGGGTGTTTGCTCGGAGAGCAAGTTCCCTGGCAGGAACTGGTTCCCTTTGGGATTTTGGCTGGGGATGGGCGGGGGAGATGGCGCTGGCGAGCGCCTTTGTTCCCTACCAAACTGAGCTCTGTCGTCAGGGGGCTCAGCAGCTCTCCCTCCCTTTGTCCTCCAGCCTTCCCGCTTTCTGAGCAGAGCTGCTAACTTATGACCTCCCAGACGCTAAGTCGCGCTTGTTGTGGGAACACAGTCCGTCAGGCCCCTGCGCTTTTGCCAGCCAGACTCGGGGGCTCTGCTTGGCCGGCGAGCCGCCCCTCCGCCCCGGCTCCCTCCCGCCAGTCCGTGGAGCGCGCACCGCCTCGCAGCCCTTCCTACCCTCTTCCCTGGGCCTCTCGTCTGTGTTTGGCTCCGGCGACTCCGTTCTGCTAATCCTCTGGCGGTTTTCTGGGTTATTTAGGCAGGTGTAGGTGGAATCTAAGTGATCAGCAGGACGCGCGGTGAGCCCAGCGTCCTCCTACGCCGCCATCTTCCCTCCCTTCCTTTGTTTACATTTTCTTATCGAGAGCAGCTCAACAGTCCAAGAAAACTTTGTCTTTCGAACAGAGAGAAAAGCAGAATTTTAATCTTATACCTGGTGCACCTTTACAATCCATTCACCTCTATCTTAGTCCATCCTGACCACACATAAAATTCCTTTCCAAAGATTTCCCTTTGGGAACCTTCTACAACTTTCCTTTGCATTCAGATTTTGCCCCAAGCTGTTTCTCTCCAAAGAACCAGTCTCATTTAGGACAAAATCACTTTCTTTTACCTCCAACAAAAAAATGCATTTGCCGTTCCTTCTATCTTTCTTATGCATCTCCTACTTTCCTACATACAGAGTTTCTTTCCTTATTTCCATCACTCTTAATTATACTTAACAGACTTTTAACTCTAGAAACCTTAGTCTCCAATGAGAAGTTAGTAACCACTTGAGAACTGTTACACCAGTTTTTTTTTTAAGATGGTAAATTTATCAATTAAGCACAAAGCAGGTGTTCCATAGTAAAAGCTTCATAAAGCACAAAGCACACTTACCAGACCCAAATAGTCTTAGTTACTCTGCAATAAGTCAAAAGCACAAACCTACATCTAGTAATCAGTCCTTTAGCTTTTTATCTCATTTGCTATCCAATGAATTCAATCCCATTTATTGTGCAAGCAAAACTTTAAAGTTTCAGGTTACCAAAGGCTTTGAAAGCTATCTTCACAATTACCCATGAAAACTTTGAGACAAATTTAAGCATTACCATTAGTCATCTTCTTGCTAACAACTTGCAGAGAGAACATGAGCTTTCTTGACCTTCAGCAAACCTAGGTAGAATAAAAAGTTTCATATTTAATGTTGATAATGCTAAAGGCATGTCTATCTTAATTAAAGCAAAAGCTTAAGTTAGTTTAAACAAATATGTTCCATTTGGGTCCACTTAAGAGACAATCTGTTCCCCATTGTCAATCTTTACCTGGGACGCCAGTGGGGGGATCTGAAGTGGGTGGTCCAAGTGGGTGCTCTTTGTTCCTTGACAGGAATCTGGGAGGAGGGACCAGTGGTGCCCGAGTCAGTGACGGTGGCATAGGAACCAGTTACATAAGCCCCACCCAAGGTGGTGCAGAAACAGGATGGGGAGGGGAAGGCAGAAGAGGCGAGGTGCCAGCAGAAGGCACAGAAGGAAGATTCCTGGCTCTAAACCTTGCCAGCCTGGACAGAGGAGCAGACACCATGGTTTATTTGTTTTTTTCTTTTTCTTTTTTTTTTTTTGTGTTTTGTTTTGTTTTTCTTTTTCTTTTTCTCCACCAAAGGGGAAATATGGAATCCATGTCTGGCTGGAGAAGACAGGGAAATGAATGGAGTTTAGGCAGCTGCTTGCGAATATTCCTTAAAGTCCCCGTCCTGAGGTAGACTAAGCACAGTTGGCTCTAATTATCACAGCCATTAGCCTGGGAAGTGAATGAGGGAGAAGCCCTCGCATGTATTAGGAGGAAGAAGAGAGAGAGTCAGTGTCCCCTTTATCAGGGGTGGCCTGTGTTTCCTCCAGCGACTGAGTTCTATCAGGAGGAGGCCTAGCTAGATAGTTATCATCCAATATTATCAGGGGGGAGTTTACTGGCCTGGTTACTGACCAGTCCGTGCAGCCTGGACCTAGGGTACCTCTGTCCATTTTCCCTGTTTACTAAGGCCATGCAGGGTTCCAGGAGATCAGCCCTTTTCTACATTTTGCAAGCCTAATTGTTTCCAGTGGGTTAAAAAGGCATCTCAAGGAAGAGTCCTTGGGGACCGAAAAGGAGCTCCCATGCTCCTCCCAGAGAGAGAGAAGTAGAGAAGTTCCATTACCACATTGCTGGTGTAGCCGTGCTAGATAATGTTAAGCCAAGATTCCCTTTTGGCCCTCGCAAAGTGTCGTCCTTGAGGCAGCTGAGCTCCTAGAGAGACGTCACTCTGCCTGTTCCAAGGACTTGTCAGTAGGCTGTGGGCAGTAAGGGAATTTAAGTTTTCATTTGCCTTAGTTTCCCGTGTCACCATGGCAAGCACTTAACCCCCTTTTCTTTGTTCTTGTGAAGCTGGGAGTGTCTGAGGAATATCACACATATTCCACCTGGCTGGGGGGGGGTGGGGGGTGGGGAGGGATGGCTGGTGCCAGCTTGTACTTACTCTCAGCTTGCATTATGCTCCCTCCTCAAAAGTGTTTTCCGTCTGCGGACAAAAGCGGAACTAGAATGTTTTCTACTTGTTTTCTATCTTGGCTTTGTCTTTGCTCTTTCAAGCACCTCAGTCATTCATATGGCCCATCTCTTTTCATTATCTTCAACTTTTGACACTTTTATCAAATCTCTTACAATCTCTTATTTAATTGCTTTTTCAATAGTTTCCTCTGTTTTGCCTTCTGTTGCTTGTAAGGCTTATTTGGCATTGTTTCTTCTGGTTTGAACTTCATTTAAGAGATGATTTTTCCAGGAGTGGCATCTGGGTGGCTTTGTGGGTTAAGCCTCTGACTTAGGCTCAGGTCATGATCTTGAGGTTCCTATGTTTAAGCCCCACGTCGGGCTCTGTGCTGACAGCTCAGAGCCTGAAGCCTGATTCAAATTCTATGTCCCCCCCTCTCTCTCTGCCCCTCCTCCATTTGCACTTTGTCTCTCTCTCTCAAACATAAGTAAACATTAAAAAAAAAAAAAAGAAGTGACTTCCCTTTTTTTTTTCTTATTCTTTCTTGAGTTCTGTCCCTTCATTACTAAATTTTTCTATTTCTGATTAATGATGTATATCTTACACTGAATCAGTTTCTTAATAACTTAAAATTATTTATTTATTTATGTATTCATTTATTTATTTATGTTTGAGAGAGAGAGTGCCTGTGCAAGAGGGGCAGAGAGAGAGGGGGAGAGAGAATCCCAAACAGGCTCCACACTGTTAGCACGAGAGCCCCATTGACGGCTCAAATGCACAAATCTGTCAGATCATGACCTGAGCTGAAACCAAGAGTCAGACTCTTAGTCCACTGAGCCACCCAGCTGCTCTGCTTTCTTAATAACTTTTATCTTATTTAAAAAAAATGTTTCTTTATTTTTGAGAGAAAGAGACGAGCAGGGGAGGCACAGAGAGGGGGACAGGGGATCCAAAGCAGGCTCTGCGCTGACAGCAGCGAGCCCGTTGTGGGGCTCGAACTCACAAACCCTGAGATCATGACCTCAGCCGAGGTCACACACTTAACCGACTGAGCCACCCAGGCGCCCCGACTTTTTTCTCGTTTTTAAAAGCTGCACCGCACAGCACATAAGGTTCATCGAGATGGGGACTCTTCGTGTTCTGCAGTGGTTACTCCGTACTTCCTCCTCTTACCCCTGAGGTACCTTTGTGTGGGGTGAGCCCATTCCCACGCTGCTAGAGTATGCAATATACTAGCAAAAATACTGCTAGAGAAATAGTATTTTTCTGCTAGTCGTTTATGTGACAATTGTGGAAAGCAGTATGCTTCTGAAAAGCATTTCCAACCTCACAGGGTTTCTTTCTGATGGGTCTGGAAAATGCTCATAAATGTGGCGGCCTCTTTCCAGATATTCGCTGTGGCCATTCTTCTCCCACTCCCTGCTCTGGGGCCTCTCTCCCGTCACCTCCTCCGTGGCACCTGGTCTTCTCTGGTTTGACTCTGCTTCTGATCCCTGCTCCCCGTGTGGGAGCCTGTCTTGGCAGGGAACAGCTCCCTCTCGCCAAACTGGGACTCAGTTGGCGATTTTTTGATGGATCTGCATTCTCACAGTCATTTACAGTTTAGTTACTTTTCACTACTTATTGAAAACCTTATTATGTCTGAATTACTTATGTTCGTTATCTCTGCCAGTGTTTCACTCTTAGAGCTACTAATTTTTCGTGTCTTCTGGTTTATCTCAGTCATGGTCTTTGCTTTTTGAGATTCACATTTGAGGCATTTGACTTTATAGCTATTCGTTGTCACTTTATTGTTAGCTGTCTCTATTTTCAGAGTGATCTGGCTTTAGCTGTGGGAATGGACTTTTGGTTGGTAAGTGACTGTTATTTCTTTCTAGCGCATTAGATTCCTAGCTCCAAGCACAGAGGGCCACTTCTACCTGGACCTACAGTTCCATCAGCAAATGGCTTTGCTATTCCCAGTCACAGAGAGCAGGCTCGCCATGGTGCCTGGTGAGTGTCACAGACTCCCCCAGGGTTGTCCTTAAATGCTTGCACATGTTATATTTAAAAGCAGAATTTTCAGCTTATTTATTTATTTTGCAAGACAGAAAACGTGTGCGCGAGCTGAGGAGGAGCAGGGAGAGAGGGAGACAGAGAACCCCAGGCAGCTTCCACCCGCATGTGGAGCCCGACTGCGGGCATCTCACCCCCGTGAGATCCTGACCTCAACCGGTATCAAGAGTCGGTCGCTTAACCAACTGAGCCACGCAGGCACCTCTAAAAGCAGAATTTTAGAAATAACATCTAAATGAAACAACTTTAAAGTTCTACTGATTTTTAAAAATCGAAGCCCACGTATAAAAAACACGTCACCCATATTGTGCTGTGAATCCTATTATGGAACAATTTGAAAGCATGAATATAAACAGAGGATTCCTTTGCAGAAACAAACTGTTGGGCTCGTACGAATGGGATTACCTTCCAGGATTTCAGAAATGCAACTCGCAGGCTTCCCCTAACGGGGGTACGTCCCGCTGCTCACTGGCCACGGACTGTGTTTGAAGCAGGTTCACACCTGCATCCGAAATGCCTCCTTGGCTTCTCTCCTTAGCAAAAGGGAAGAGCTACATAATACAAAGGCCTTCAAGCCCCTGACCCCTGCAGCCCTGAACAGGCCACCTGTCCCAAAGACTGGGTGAAGACTGGCTGCCTTGGTGGATGATGTGAGGCATACTGTGTCCTCACACACGCAGACGCAGCAGGAAGCACCCGGCATGGAGCCGAAGGGTGGGTCAGGCTGCCTGGTGCACATGTGTATGATGGGGACAGTCCTGGGACAGTGGGTCCCCAAGCAGTGATGGCAGCAGAGGTGGCAGCCGTTATAGCCTTAGGAGAGAGGACCAGGACCTCTGCAAGGGGGTGTGCCAGGACCCGCAGTGGCAGGCTGGCTGCTCTGGCTGTCCTGCTAGCCTTTCCCCAGGGCATCTGCACCAATACGAATGCCCACCCTGGATGCTGGCACGAGAACTGTGCTACTTGGGCAGCAAACTGGGTCAGTAGCTTGCTGCAAAATAACAATTCATTCCAATACATCACATCGGGGACCACTGAAGAATATTAGAATTCTTCAAGGGCTGAATATCTCTGGTATGAAAACTGCTACAACATTACAAATCCAGAAATCCACAACCTCAGAAATCATAGATTACATTTAACGGTCATTGCGTGCAGCAGAAAAGAACACTATTTTACAGGAAGCTTCAGAAGAACCATCTGTTAAGGAGGAAGACAATTCTAAAAGTAACATTCCAGAAAATTGAAGGTACAGTGTTAGAATGAACTGAAGGGCATTTTGTATTATATACCAACCTGGAACCCAGTTTTGGGTATTTGTACACCCTCAGCACGTGATGAGAAAGGTCAGCGGAAACTTTAAAATGCCAAAGTATATGAATTTACACCTCAAATTACATTCAGAATACCTGAAATCGATGGTTTGGCCTGATTTGTTCGAAGTTGACTTTCTTTTTAGAAAACTTGTTCCTCAAGGATCATGAGTTCTGTGGGTGATGCAATTCATATTTTGAAATAAGTTATCGGAAACCCATCCAATTTACCACAGCCTCAAAGATACTCTGAACAGCTCCACCTGCATTCACACCACCAAAAAGACGCTTCCCCAAACCACGAACTACAAGTGTGTGGGGTCTTCCACGTGCCAGTAGAGGCCAACACTACTCTCAACTACATCCACCAAAGATAAAAGTTGCTAAAAGTATCTATACATTTTCATGACACAGTAAGGGAACTTGCATAGAAGTGAGCCCTAAAATGATACCACGTTTCCATATAACATAGATAAGGTGTTATGTAGTGTATTCTATAAAAGAAGACCCTGGAAATATTGCTTTTAACGTGTCACCCTAGTTGTTGCTCATGTGCCTTTTATAACCTATTATGTTTCATAAGTAATATAGTATTAAGGAAAATGCCTTATATTTTAGTTCCAGTAACTGTATATTCCCCCTGCTTTTTGCATAAGGAATCTGAAAGTTCGCTTTGCCACGGTCCCTACAAAGTATGTAGCTGGGTCTGCAGACGGTTTTACGGTTTCCTGTCCTCAATGACAGCTCTAGCGAGTGGACAGCAGTGCAGCCAGCAGAGGGGCCTGGGGTCCCACACATGGACCCCAGCAGCTGCGAGGGGTTCTGCCCTGCTGGGACCTGCCTCGGGGACGAGTCCACGCAAGAAGCGGCCTGCCATGGTAGGGCGGACCCAGGACCAGCAGGCACGTCAGGACCGGCTCCATCGGCGCTGGGCGGGGGGCGGGGGGGAGACTCACTGTGCACGCAGAACCTCCCTCCTTGCAGCCCCCGAGCCCAGGATGGACAGCAGCAGAGAGGCGGGTGATGTCTCAAGAGAAATAACTCCCTGGGTTTCAGAATACTTGCCTGTCTTCAGTAGAATTGGACACTAGAAAGAGAAATAAATGGAACTTTTGGAAAATGAGGGCAGGTCTGTTTGCATACCTAGCTTTGTGTTAGAGGCTGTCCACACCTCACACAATGTTTCTAACTGTGCTCCGGGGTCCATGGGGTCTCCTGGGAGGCAGGATATCCCTTGGAAGAGGAGAAGAGAAAGAGTGTTTCCTTTAAACGATGTTTCATTCATAAAAGATTATAGTCTAGGGGCGCCTGGGTGACTCAGGGGGAGCATTCAACTCTTGAGCCCCCATTGCATGTAGCAAATACATACAAATAATATATCTTTAATAAAGAGATTATAGTCTAGAGGACACAGAGTGAAAATGTAAGTCTCCCCTTTCCCTGCACAGAGTATCTTCTAAAAGCATTTACTTGGGTAGCGCTCCATAAATTCTCCATGCCATTCAAGCATGTCTCTATATACCTTTTGAAACGTGTTTTTAACCCAACAAGGGATTTTACCACACGGACTTCTTCAGTTGCTTTGTTCCCCTAGCAAGGCTTTTCGGACTTCCTTCAGAGTCCCTACATTTGGGACATTGTCCTTGGGTCCTTGACTTCCCAACTGAATTCTCTCTTCTACGTTCCTTCATTCCCATGGTTTGGACAATGGTGAGATAGAGCTAGATCTTGGGTCTCCTAGGCTGGTGTATCTGCAGGAAACCCTCTAAGACATGAAGTCACAGAGCTGACACAGGGGATCGGTGGCACTTCGGAGAGGCTGGCCCCCTGAGCCCACTCACCCAGGGCGTCATCACCACAGCAGCCAGACCTGCCCGTGCCCTCGCAGACAGGACGGGCCTGCGTCCCCGCTCGCCTCACCCTGCAGGGTCGCACCCTGCGTTCTCCTCAAACGCTGCGTTTCCTGTCTCATCCCCATCCTTCCCCTGCCCCAGCTGGTCCCCGCCGCCCCTGCTGCAGGACCACAGGACTCTTGGCCGCCTCACTGGCCCCACCCTACTGCCCTTCAGGGCCACCAGCCCCTTCTGCCATGCGCGACTAGCTCCCGGTCCGGGGGTCTCCAGACCGCGGCCACTCCCTCCAGCCCCTTCAGTGGCCCCACGTTGTGGGTGGACTCCTCTCCGCTGCTTGCAACAATATTCGTATAATTTGTGTGTTGCTAGACATCACCTATCTCATCTGTTTCCAAGTTCACTATCATGGAGTTATGTCTGTGAAAATCTCACATAATAAAAACAGGCCTGTAACTTATTTTGGCTCCCTGTCCCCGTACCCTACTTTACGCCTTTTATCCTTGGACCTCCTTAATGGGGTTTCTCTGCCATCACGAGAGAAACCTGAAGGGCGTGAACACCAACAATCCTTAAATCCGTCAGAGAACTGAGACCACAGGGTGAGCATCACCGCAATAAGCGGGGAGACGGGTGAACGCGGAGGCTCACGGCTTCACGGAGCAGAGGCCGCTGGTGGAGCGGGATCTGGGCAGCAGCACTCACACGGTGGCTGATGACTGTGTGCAGGCTCCGTGTCCGTGTCCGCAAGACGGACAGGTTAAACCCCAGGGGGACGCAGCCGTTCGGGACTTCCACACTCATGAGCTCGCCTCCAGGAGCTCCCCCGCATTCAGAGTGCAAAGCAAAATCCTCAGTACATCTGGCAGCGGGAGAAGGAAACCACCATTCTGAACACACCCAGGGCGCCCTTGGTCTCCTTAAGGAAGCCTTCCCTGGGGGGACACGGTTCTCCCAGAGCAACCACCTTGCCTCTGCCATCCACAGCCGGCCTGGGGGAAAGGAGATGCCCAAATCCAGTCCCCTCCAGCTTTCCCTGTGCAGGAAGGAACCCAGCTCCCTCTAGCATTCTCTCACCTGATGGGGAAAGAAGTCTGAGAAGCACGGGTAGGTGTCAAATCCCAGGGACACAGGCTCGTGTCACGAGGGATAACACAGGAGATCTGACTGCGACACTTGGCCTGAACGAAACGGACATTTACAGACTAACCACCTCACTGTTGTAGCAAACATACTTTTTCCTAGAAACATGGAACATTCACCCAGATATTCTGGGCCATGACACAGGCCCAATAATCATCAGGATAACGAACTATTAGAAAGTATGTTCTCTGACACATTGGGAATAAAGTAGAAATCGACAACACTAAGACGTCCAGAGAATCCCTAAATGTTTGCACAACAATGGTAGATTTCTTGAAGGCTCACGGTTTAGAGAGGAAATTACATGGAACACGTAAAACAGAACAGACTGATAATCAAAATACAACATGGAATTTGGTGGTGAGATGCCACTAGGGCAGTGCCCGTCGCTTCAAATGCTTCTGTTAGCAGAGGGCAAGGGTTGAGAATCACTTGTTTAAGTTCCGTTTTGAGGAGCTAGAAAACCCACCAACAACTCAGACCCACGGAGGGGAAAAGAAGGACAAAGGGCACATCAATTACACAGGAAAAAGATAAGCCACAGAGAAAATAAAAAAGTCAACAACTTGTGTGTGAAACGATAAAATCGATAAGGCCCCAGCACCACCGAGGGGAAAAAACAAAGGCTGGAGTTGTGAACACCCTGTGGAGTGTCCGTGTATCCACGCACTATTCTGGGAGAACTCTCCAGATGTGAAGAGAACTTCCTGCTTCCATAATCCCTCTTGAGAAGACGACGCCAGTTGGATAAGGGATTTTGAGGAAGCGATCTCTTTACCTGTGTGCTTTCGTGGTCACTTTCAAGAGAAAACAGTGTGGGGGCAATCTCGTCAGTGCCGCACTCTCGTTCCGATCTGCCTACACAAGGAGGGAAGCATAGTGCTGAGGGGAGGCGGAAGCCCACTGGCCTCCACTGGCCTCTTAGTCCACTTGGATGGGATCGATGATGGCCAAGTTCTTAAGGGGCTCCTGCCGTTGGGTCTCTGCCTCAATCTTGGTTTGCGTGCTGTGTACTCTTCTTGTCCTCCCTGCTCTGCCAGTTTATCCTGAAGTCTCCACCAGCCCACACGTTCCAGTTAGCCCGGTAAGCCAATGTGTGCGTCTGTTCCCTTCAGCAAGGGCAGAGCAGAATGTTCCCATTCCCTGAGTAGGAACAGGATGCATCCTACAGTCTAGCTGTCCAGAAACGAAACGGTGTTCTTGATATCTCTCTACCCTTTGTCCCCTGTTCTCAGTTGGCCTGCACTCCAAATTGGAGAAAGGCTGGGTGCTGACCACACGCAGCCAGATGTGGGTAATCTTCAGGGAATTCGCACTGGGACACAGGGACTCTAATTTGTCTCTCGCCAGCCCCTGGACCTGAAGTGTCAATCAAGGCAGATGACACAGTCCCAGATGAATCAACTAGCTTTCAAGTGTAAGCTAACCCCAAACCAGCAGAAGATGGAAAACAAGAAAGATTAGGGCAGAAATGAACACTTTCGAAATACAAAAGGAAAACGGCAGCACCGATCAATGAAACCAGCAGCTGTTTCTTTGAAAGCGTTGACCAAACTGATAACCCCCTAGCCAGGTGGATCAAAAGGAAAAAGGAAAGGACCCGAATAAATGTAATCAAGGATGGATGAGGAGAGATCCCCACCAACACTGCAGAAATACAAGCAATAATAAGAGAATATTGTAGGAGGCCGGACCCCGGTGCCAGGCTGAGACCGGGTTGAGCAACGGCTCCCTGTTGACTCAGCCAACCCGGTGGTTCCCCCTCCCATTCCCCCACTTGCAAAGGCATACGAAAGCCTCGCCAAGGCCGAGAAATCTAATTCCTGAAGCCTGCGGTCTGTGGGTGTTGGCAGTAATGTTACCCCCCTTTCTACCCCGGGTCAAATAGAAACAAACATGGGAACTGTGTTTTGCTAGCAATCTACCAACAGGACCTTGCTGTGACCCGTTTAGAAAGTTCACAACGTACACAGAACTAAATGTTTTGGTTGGCAGCGATCATGCGGAACCTGTTTATTCTTAGAATGACCTGACCCCTAAGAGTCTTGATATAAAAGATTGTGTACAGCAACAATAAAGCCGTCACTTGGGCCATCAGCCCAGGGGACCCTCCTGTTCCCAAACTGGCTTCTCTCCTTTTCTTTCTTACATTCCCCTACCCTCAGGACCCTGATCTCGGTGTTTGTTGCGCCGGTGGCAGCAAGTGGCGCCCGAACAGGTGTAAGGGTTAAATTGTAGTGTAGGGCTAATGCTTAGCTTGAAAAATAACAGCTTTGTGTTGACACTGAAGGTTAAGAGATAACAGCCTTGCTTTGCTCTGGTAAACTACGCCTCATACCCTTGTAAATTAGGCTTCACCAATTAAGGAGACAAAAGTTCAAAGAAAAGAGCGTCAGAGGCAGGGTCAAGGAGATCCACTGGTTGCAACTTAGAGGCAGAAAGTCTAAAGTAAACACCTCATTAGGCAACTGTTTCTAACTCATCTGGAACCTGTTTCTTTGTTCTGTTCCCAGGTGATGATAAAACGATGTGATCGGTTATAAAAACTCTGTACCCCGGCTGTTCGGGGCCGCACTCTTGTCAAGAGTGTTGGTCCCGATCGGTTGGCCTTGCCTCTCATTGTAATAAACTTTGTTGTGACTGTCACTGGTGCCTGTAGCATTCTGTTTCAGGAGTCGTGAATGCAATACAGGGACCTGAGACAACAAGGAGGAAAGCGAAAGCAGATCGCATGGCGTCTAATTCAGGTAGGGGAACTGTGCCAGCAGCACAGACGACGGGAGTAAAACTATGGGACAGAAACAGTGTACGGAACAGGGATATTTTGTAACTGCCTTGCAGGCTCTTATGAAGGAGAAGGGAATTAAGGTTTCTCAGTCAGCTCTTAGGGAATTTTTTGACATAGGGCACGATTATTGCCCATGGTTTCCAGACGGGGGTACAGTTGATTTAAAGGTTTGGCAGCGAGTTGGTCAGGAACTTAAAAGTCAAATGAAGATTCATGGGGCTGCCGTTCCAAGGACCTTATGGCCTACTTGGACCTGTATTAAAGAGGTCCTTGATCCTGGAGGTTGCTGCAGGATTTGAGAGCAATTAATGCTGCCCTGAAGCCCATGGGGGCTTTGCAACCCGGCCTCCCTTCCCCATCGGCCATTCCTTTGCAATATCAGTTACTAGTTTTGGACTTAGAAGATTGTTTCTTTTACCATTCCGTTGGCCCCTGGCGACGGAGAACATTTTGCATTCTCCCTGCCTTCCACTAACTTACAGGAACCTGCTAAGCGGTATCAGTGGAAGGTCTTACCGCAAGGCGTGGCTAACAGTCCAACTTTATGTCAAGAGTTTGTGGCCAGAGCAATGACCCCTTTTAGACAGAGCTTCCCCCATGTATATTGCATCCATTATATGGACGACTTACTTTTGGCTGCTGAAACTGAGGAATTATTACAGGAAGCTTTTATTTCTCTTCAAAGATGCCTTAAAGCATATAATTTGATTGTTGCCCCTGAGAAAGTTCAAAAGGAAGCCCCCTTTGAATACCTAGGGTATCTCATCTCCAAATCAACTGTTCGACCTCAGAAAGGATCAGTTAGAACCAGACATTTGACTACTCTAAATGATTTTCAGAAATTATTAGGAGATATAAACTGGATTAGAAATACACTAGGGGTCACCACAGAACAATTACTGCCTTTGTTTAATATTCTAAAAGGAGATAGTTCTCCAGCGTCCCCGCAAAGTGTCACTCAAGAAGCTAAAGAAGCTATAAGACATATAGAACAGACCATTCAGCAGGCCCAAGTCACTAGAATTGACCCTTCTCAGCCTTTGTAGCTAATAATATTAAAACCTCAGGTCATCCCCTTTGCAATTCTGTGGCAATCTCATGGCCCACTTGAATGGCTACAGTTAGCCTAACACTCCCTGCATGTCATTAATCCTTTGCTGTCTATGGTTTGTCTTCTCATCATTAGAGGAAGATCCCGAGCTGCTCAGCTCTTTGGACACGATCCAGAATTTATTGCATGTGCCTTTCTGACACAGAAGGTGGTGGACGTGCTTTTGCCCAGTCCATCGAATGGCAACTTGCCTTGGCTAATTTTACAGGTCAAATTAAATTTCATTTACCTTCTGATTCTTTAATACAAGGTTTCAGTCTTATAGATATTTTGCCCTATAATCCTATTGTTTGTCAGCCGATTGAAGACGCTGCCTCCATTTTTGTAGATGCTAGTAAAGAGGGTAAAATTGCAGTGTATTATGTCACTTCCCAACATAAAAATTTGATCATTTTGAATTATACGACTAAATCTGTCCAAAGGGCCGAGCTTTATGCTGTACAGGTAGCCATAAAAACTTACCCGGAAGGTATAAATATCTATTCTGACAGTCAATACGTTGTCAAAGCCGTGTTGCAACTTCCCACGGCCTTTATACTGACAGCGGATGAGGAACTTTATCATCTATTTCATGCTACACAAAAACTTCTTAATTTACGGCACAGTCCAATTTATATTTCCCACATTCGAGCTCACACCGATCTACCTGGTCCCCTAGTTGCTGGGAATCGGATAGCCGAGGCAGCAACCCATTTATTGCGAGTTCTGCCCATATCCACTCCTTTGGAAACAGCCAAAAGGAGTCATGATAATTTTCACCAGAATGCGGCAGCCCTTCGACAAGAATTCAAAATATCTCGTGAGGCGGCCAGACAAATTGTTAAGCAATGCGGCATCTGTCCGCAATTCTTCCCACAGCCGGTCTATGCCATTAATCCCCGAGGTCTTCGGCCCAATGATTTGTGGCAAATGGACGTCACCCAATATTTACCTTTTGGGAAATTGCAATATATACATGTGTCTGTAGATACTTGCTCAGGCTATATACATGCTTCAGCCCACTCAGGAGAAGCATTTGTTGATGTTCAAAATCACCTATTTTCTGCCTTTGCAGCAATGGGCAAACCTCATAAAATAAAAACTGACAATGGTAGTGCTTATACTTGTAAATCTTGTGCAGAATTTTGCCACCGACTCCGAATTGAGCATACAACTGGCATCGCTTATGATTCCACAGGACAAGCTATTGTTGAACGCGCTCACCTGACACTAAAACAGTATCTGCAAAAACTTAAAGACGGGGAGATATTAAAGGGAAAGACAAAGTATTCCCCACATGTACATCTCGCTCCGTTGCCGCTTATTGGCAAAAGAGAGAATTATTAGGAGAATGGATGTTTTTTGGACCACGTGATCCCCCTGAAAATCTTCCTGTATGTCCCTCAATTGGTCAAGGCCTTACTGGGGACTCACCTTGGGGTAAATGTGCCCAATCCTCTTCATTAAGGATGACTCCTAAAGGCATAAACTATATCATTACAGATTATTCCCGAGAGGCCTGGCATTCATTCCTTCAAGAAACACCTATGGCTATTTTGGAAGTGCAAAGGGAAACAAGGAGACCTTCAGTGGCTCCTTTAAGAGATATGGGCCCACCTCCTAACGAGGTGCAGGAACACCACCAGGTTATCCCACAAACCATTTTGCAATCCCCTGAAGGAAGAATTCATTCTGATCTTTGGAAGTTATATGCTGCCTTTGATAAAATGTATACTGATGACAGCTTTAGTTTTCCAGATTATTATCTTTCTCCAGTCCTACAATTGCGTGCCTGTGTTCCTCCTCCCTACTATTTGATTGTTGGAGATGGAGCCATTACTCCAGTGAAAGAAGATGGTCATCAGTTATACCGGCTGACTTGTCCTGCTTGTGTTTTGACCACTTGTCTACTAGTAGAGGGGCCCTCTAGAAGTGAAATGAAGGTTTATCTGGTCTTACAACCTCCCTATTGGATGTTGCCAGTAAATGTTACAGGACCTTGGTATCCTAATTATGGGATTCAATTGGCCTTAGAAATCAGTAAACGGCTGCACAGGACCAGACGGTTTCTTGGACTCTTGATTGCTGGACTCATAGCAACAGTGACTGTAATTGCCTCTGCAACTGTATCTGTGATATCTTTACATGAAAGTGCCCAAACGGCATCCCATGTAAATGAATTGGCTCATAATATATCCAAGGTGCTTGCCACTCAAGAGTGAATAGACCGTAAACTGGAAGCCCAGTTGCAGGCACTACAAGAAGCATTGATGTATCTTGGTGATCAGTTTGCTGTTTTGCGTACCAGACTTTCTTTAATTTGTCATGATGCATATAAACATATCTGTGTTACCCCGTTAGAGTATACCAATATGACACGGGGACAAGTGCGTCGTCATTTACAAGGGGTTTGGCAAGACGCTATCACTAGCTTAGACCTCTTACAGCTACAAGAAGAGATAAATGCTATTGCAAGTAACTCACTCAGTTTCCCTGACCCTGGAGATCTCGCTGGAACCATACTGCACCAACTTAATGGGTTTAATCCATTTAATATTCTTCAGCATTCCTTTTGGATCTTTATTGAAATTGTTTCCGTAATATCTGTTATACTTATGTTACTGTGTTGATTCTGGAGATGGGGTCTCACTGCCTTTACCACATACCAAGCCAGGATGCACATGTTGCAATTACAAACAATAGGGGGAAATGTAGGAGGCCGGACCCCGGAGCCAGGCTGAGACCGGGTTGAGCAACGGCTCCCTGTTGACTCAGCCAACCCGGTGGTTCCCCTTCCCATTCCCCCACTTGCAAAGGCATACGAAAGCCTCGCCAAGGCTGAGAAATCTAATTCCTGAAGCCTGCGGTCTGTGGGTGTTGGCAGTAATGTTACCCCCCTTTCTACCCCGGGTCAAATAGAAACAAACACGGGAACTGTGTTTTGCTAGCAATCTACCAACAGGACCTTGCTGTGACCCGTTTAGAAAGTTCACAACGTACACAGAACTAAAATGTTTTGGTTGGCAGCGATCATGCGAAACCTGTTTATTCTTAGAATGACCTGACCCCTAAGAGTCTTGATATAAAAGACTGTGTACAGCAACAATAAAGCCGTCACTTGGGCCATCAGCCCAGGGGACCCTCCTGTTCCCAAACTGGCTTCTCTCCTTTTCTTTCTTACATTCCCCTACCCTCAGGACCCTGATCTCGGTGTTTGTTGTGCCGGTCGCAACAGAATATTATGAGCAATTGTATGCCAATAAACGGGGCATTCTGGAAGAGACGGACAAATTCCTAGAAACATAAACCACCAAAACTGAAACAGGAAGAAATAGAAACATGGAAAAGACTCGTCGCCATTAAAAAAATTAAATTAGTAACCAAAAATCTCCCAAAAACCTAGAGTCCAGGGCCTGATAGCTTTTCAGGGGAATTCTACCAAACATTTAATTAAGAATTAACACCTATTCTTTTGAAGCTGTTCCAAAAAATAGACATGGAAGGAAAACTTCCAAACTCATTCGATGAGGCCAGAATTCCCTTGATTCCAAAACCAGACAAAGACCCCACTCAATAGGAAAACTGGAGACCAATTTCCCCGATGAACATGGAGGCAAAAATGCCCCACAAGACACTAGCCCACCGAATCCAACAATACATGAAAAGAATTCTTCGCTACGATCAAGTGGGATTTATACCTGGGATGCAGGGCTGGTTCCATGTCTGCAAATCGATCAGTGTGATACACTACATCAATAAAAGAAAGAAGAACCACATGATCCTCTCAGTAGATGCCGAGAAAGCATTTGACAAAACTCAGCATCCTTTCTTGATGAAAACCCTTAAGAAAGTAGGGATAGAAGGATCATACCTCAAGATCATAAGAGCCACATGGGAAAGACCAATGCGAATATCATCCTCAATGGGGAAATTGAGAGTTTTCCCCCTAGGGTCAGGAACACGACAGGGATGTCCACTCTCACCACGGTTATTCAACCTATATTGGAAGTCCTAGCCTCAGCAATCAGGCAACAAGAAGAACTAGAAGGCATCCAAACTGGCAAGGAGGAAGTCAAACTTTCACTCTTTGCCAACAACGTGACAGTCTGTACAGAACACCCAAAAGATTCCCCCCAAAACTGCTAGAACTGACCTATGCGTCCAGCACAGTCGCAGCATATCAAATCAAGGTACAGAGATCGGTTGCATTCCTGTACACCGATAATGAAACAAAGCGAGAGAAATCAAGGAATCGATCCCATTTCCAATTGCACCGAGTCCATAAAATGCCTTGGAATAAACCTAACCGAAGGCGTGAAAAACCTATGCACTGAAAACTATAGAAAGCTTATGAAAAAAATTGAAGAAGACACACACAGAAAAGGGAAAAGTATTCCATCCTCTTGGATCGGAAGAACAAATATTGTTAAAATGCCAATACTACCCAAAGCAATCTACATATTCGACGCAACTCCTACCGAAAGAAACCCAGCTTTCTTGACAGAGCTATAAGAAAAAATCCTAAATTTTGTACGGAACCAGAAAAGACCCTGAATAGCCAAAAGCAATCCTGAGAAAGAAAACCACAGCTGGAGGCATCCCAATTCCACACATCAAGATGTGGTACAAACCTGTAATCATCAAGACAGTATGATACTGGCACAAGAACAGACACCGAGATCAATGGAACAGAATAGAGAACCCAGAAATGGACCCACAGATGTATGGCCAACAGATCTTTGACAAAGCAAGAAAGAATATCCAATGGAATAAAGACAGTCTCTTCAGCACGTGGTGTCGGGAAAACTGGACAGCGACATGCAGGAGAACGAACCTGGACCACTTTCTTACACCATACACAAAAATAAACTCAAAACGGAGGAAAGACTAAACATAAGACAGGAAGCCATCCAAATGCTGGAGGAGAAAGCAGGCAAAAACATCTTTGGCGTCAGCCGCAGCACCTTCTTGCTTGACA
Organism: Felis catus; assembly: GCF_018350175.1. NCBI lineage: Eukaryota > Metazoa > Chordata > Mammalia > Carnivora > Felidae > Felis > Felis catus. The sequence goes on from NC_058381.1 coordinate 12,860,147, forward strand.
CGTCTCCAGAGGCAAGGGAAACAAAAGCACGAATGAACTAGTGGGACCTCATCAAGATAAAAAGCTGCACAGCGAAGGAAACAATCGGCAAAACTAAAAGGCAACCGACGGAATCGGAGAAGATATTGGCAAATGACGTATCAGATGAAGGGTTAGTATCGAAAATCTAGAAGGAACTTATCAAACTCAACATCCAAAAAAAAAAAAAAAAAGAAAGAAAGAACCCAGGGAAGAAATGGACAAAAGACACAAACGGACACTTCTCCCAAGAAGACATCCCGATGGCTAACAGACACGTGAAAAGATGCACGAGGTCAGTCATCATCAGGGAACTACAAATCAAAACCTCAACGAGATACCACCTCACACCTGTCAGGATGGCTAACGTCAACAACTCAGGCAATGACAGATGTTGGCGAGGATGCGGAAAAAGAGGAACCCTTTTGCACTGCTGGTGGGAATGCAAACTGGTGCGGCCACTCTGGAAAACAGTATGGAGGTTCCTCCAAAAATTACAAAGAGAACTACCCTGCGACCCAGCAATTGCGCTACTAGGTATTTATCCAAAGGATACAGGAGTGCTGATTCGAAGGGGCACATGCACACCGATGATCTTAGCGGCACTATCAACAATGGCCAAAGAATGCAAAGAGCCCAAATGTCTACCAAGTGGTGAATGGATGAAGAAGATGTAGTATATGGACCCAGTGGAATAGTACTTGGCGATCCAAAAGAATGAAATCTTGCCATTTGTAACAAATTGGATGGAAGTAGAGTGTATTACGCTATGCAAAATCAGACAGAGAAAGACAAACCTCATATGGTTTCACTCATATGTGGAATTTAAGGATCAAAACAGATTAACGTAAGAAAAGAGAAGCAAAACTAATGTAAAAACACAGAGGGAGACAAACCATAAGAGACTCTTAAATACAGAGAACAAACTGAGGAGTGCTGGTGGGGAGTTGGGTGGGGGGAACCCCTAAAGGAGAGAGAGGCTTTAAGGAGGACACTTACTGGGATGAGCACTGGGTGTTACATGTAAATGATGACTCACTAAATTCTGTTCCTGAAAAAAAGAAAGAAAAAAAATAAAGAATTTCCTTCACAGGGGGAGAAAAACAACACATAGATGGAACTAGGTGATATAAGGCAGCGAAAGACAAATGCCCTATGTTTTCACGCGTATGTAGAATTTAGGAAACAAAACAAATGAGCAAAGGAAAAAGAGAGAGAGAGAGAGAGAGAGAGAGAGAGAGAGAGAGAGAAACCAAGAAACAGACTCTTGGTTGTAAAAAACAGAAGGATGGTGAGCAGAGAGGAGGTGGCTGGGGGAATGAGTGAACCAGGTGATGGAGACTAAGGGGTGCACTTGTCCTGCTGAGCCCTGGGTGATGTATGGAGTGTTGAATCACTGCATCGGACACCGGAAAGGAATCAACATTGTACGTTACCTCTACAGGAACTAAATGAAATGAAGAATATAAAATAAAATGCAAAAGCTGAATTAAAATATTGCAACATACAAGAGAATAGAAAAATAACGTTTAAAAAATAAGATGAAACATGAAAAACTAAAAATAAAAGATCCTATAATAAGCTCCCTAGATCTTTCCACCATATGAGATTCCAAGGAAAGTCTGTGACCCAGAAGAGGGCCCTCACCCAAGCATGCCAGCACCCTGATCTTGGACTTCTGGCCTCCAGACATGTGAGCAATACATTTCCGTTGTTGTATAAGTCACCAAGTGTATAATACTTGTTATAGAGGACTGGGTAGACGAATCCCTAAACCAGAAGACAATTGATAGTATGGCATTGTATGGGGTACACCAGAGTTCCACGTGGCTCCCCTTCATGGCTATGATCTTTTCCCAACTTTTTGTTCTTGTAACAAATAGTGCTGACATCAATATTCTTATCACCCATGCGTGTGCCCAAATGCTCCCCACGCCCCCTTGTTGCCAAGGGACTTTCCCTGTGGTATATGCAAAGGTCAATTTTGGTTACTCATTACACGGGCAAGTTGATGAATCATTTCTTCGATGGATTCTGGACTTTGCTTTATGCTTTCGGGAGACCTCCACTCCAGCATCGTAGAATGAGAGGCGTCCCTCCACGCTTTCTACCAGTACTTTCATGGTTTCAGTTTTTCGGTCCCGGCCCACCCTACCCCCGCACACGTCCTGTCCATCTAGGACGCCGAGAAGCACCGCTGTCGCTCTGAGAAAGAAGGTGGGCTAGGGGACGCGGACGTGCCGGCGACTCTGGGGAATTTTGCGCCGGCTCAGAGTCGCCGCCTCCAGTCTGTCCCCTTCCCGTCCGCCGTCCCAGGCAGGGGAAGGCGATTCCAGGGAGATTTCCAGAAAAAGGTTTTCAAACTCCCCCTTCGGCTGTAGGTGCCGAGCCCTGTCAGGCAGGGCCGATCCATCCAGGCAGGGAACTCGTGGGGAGGGGGTGTGCTGGGGGGGGTGGGGGGGAGAGACTACACGGGGCCCCGCGGGACACCCTCCGCCCACCTGGCGCTTGGAAGCGCCATCCGAGGGGACCGGGACGAGATCGGACTCGCAGGCGGCCGGTGGTGCGCCCTCGCCCGCCTGCGGTCCGGAGCCGGCCCGGTTGTCTAGCGCCACCTGGCGCCCGCCTCTCTAGCCTTTTCCCCCGGAGCTCCGCAAGACTAGCGACGGCTGGGATTCGGCCGCAGTCAGCGCCGCAGAGTTCCAGGGGGCCGGCAGCGCCAGCAGGATGTGCTGGGCGGTGCCACGGCGTCGGCGGGTCTTGCCTTCGCTGGGGATTGGGCGAGTAGGTCTCTTAGGGAGGCTGTCGTCGCGTCTCCGGCAGGGCTTGTGGGGCTGCCCAGACGGGTCGACCAGCACACGCCGCTCGCCCCCTGTCGGCTCCCGGGAAGCGACCGCGACCGTGGCGGGTAAGGGGAGAGGGCGGCCGGTGCTCCGAGACGGGGACCGGGCGCCACGGGGTTTCTCGTGGTCCTACGTGGATCACTGCCGTCGCACTTACCCGCCGAACGTGAATGCTCCTGGATTCCCGCTTCTTTCCCCACCTCGCTGTGGCTCAACGTGGGCGGGGACGGGGTTGGGGAGCCTTGGCAATGATGGAGAAAGGGGATGGGGGCGGCTCGACACTTCTAGTGTGCGACTGATGTGGCTGTTGCAGGGAGCGTGTGTGACGAAAGAGCCAGGTTGGACGCTGCCTTGCATGCCTCTTTCCGCAGTCCAGGTTGACCAGCAGTCTGCTAGGCTGGGGCTTGGGGGGCAGGGGCTTGGGGGGGGCTTGGGGGGGAGGGGCTTGGGGGGGGCTTGGGGGGGAGGGGCTTGGGGGGGGCTTGGGGGGGGCTTGGGGGGGAGGGGCTTGGGGGGGGCTTGGGGGGGGCTTGGGGGGGGGGGCTTGGGGGGGGGGGGGTTGGGCGGTTGACCAGCAAGCCGTCAGGATTCGTGCATGGATTATTTCCATATATTTGAGGTTTCAAATAATTCTTTGCACACAGTCACCCCCTGGGTCATTGGAAAATCGGTCTTCGACTCTGGCTCCAAGATTCCTTCGAAATAAGCGGACTTCATCTCTGGTGCCAAAATGAGACATCCAAAATTTTTTTGGTCTCTCTCTCTCTCTGTCTCTCTGTCTCTGTCTCTGTCTCTCTCTCTCTCGCGCGCGTGCACACACACACACACACACACACACACACACACACAGAAGGTAGACCAGATGGAGGGACTGTTACCTAAAATAGACACTTTGACAGTTAAGGGTGAGATTTGTCTGGCAGGTGGAATAGGTAAGTGTCCTGAGATTCACATCAATGATCATTTTTATTACCAACATAGTTTATTATAAATACACAAATGGTAGACATTTTATATACATAGGAATTCTATGAATTTCTAAAACTATAAATATGGAATACTAGAAATAGTAAAGAATGACGATTTTTGTCATTGCTCTAATCACATTATCGTGATGACTAGGACTATTATTTGTTAGTTTCTCTACCCACGAAGGGTATCCAATGGACCGCAGATGAGGAAGAAAGATAGAGTTTTGGTCTGTGGAAATTTCTGAATGATACCCGTGAGACCGGGGAGCACTCACACCGGTTGGGGGGGGCAAGAAACGGTCCAAGTTGGACCAGGATGTGCCTGGGAGAGTCCATCCTTTACCTGGCCGACGTCCCTGGCCCGGGGCCCCACGGACAAATTTTCCAAGGCCCCCTTGATTGTCGGTGTTGCACCTTTACAGCCAGTGCGGGCTGGGGAGCTCAGTAAAATACACTAGCCGTTAATGGATGAATACACAGGTGATTCTAGCTTTGTTACCTCTGTGAAATCCATACCCGCTTAAACTTTAGCTCGTATAAACTATCCTCCCTTTGGCGGTGTAAAACAATTCTTTTATCTATTCTTTTAAAAATCATTTTTCTCTATTTCAAACGTTCAAGACTTTTAGGCAAATATTCCTATGTGATATGCAGAGTGGTCTAGTCCATGAAAAAATACTTGAAGGTCATATAATAGTAATTAGAGATGCCACATGCATTGTGCCTAAGTTTCCTCTAATTCCTCTCCAAAACTAAACTATGTCTGCTCTGAGGAGTGGAGTGAGGCTTCTGATGTAATCAAGGAAATGGACTTGCTGTCTTTAAGGCTCTTGAAGTGAATTTTACTAAGGCGGGATGCTCCTTCTGATAAAGCGATTCACTGACATTTTTGGCACTTATTTTTCTCCTGACATATAAGGCTCCTATTTTTCCAAAAATGAAAAATGAAAACCCAAGAGATCTTGAAACCAATAGAGATAAGTACGGAAAGCACCGGTCACAGCACACTCCCCCCGGAGACCTAGGCTGAATTCTTCATAAGGGATTTGATTTTCCTGAGCCACAAAAGCCATCCATGTGAGCACAGAATTTAGAGGAAAAACTTACAACAGAAGGAGGAGGCATGCGGTGAGGATAATGAGTGGTAAGCAGAGACTCCATTCTCTCTGGGTTGTTTGTGCTTAATGTTAAGGCCAATGATAAATTGCCCGATTTACAGAATATTCACTTGCATAGAGAGAGGAGAGTCTGAGATAGGTAGAGGCATATTGAAAGCAATATGGACTTGACATCAAAATAAAATCATTATGAGAAACTAACATGATAGGTTCATGACCTCGGGGAACCTATTTTCTTTGCCAGATTTCACATTCTCACGGCTTCACACTGATTTTTTTCTTGTAACGAATTCATCAACTGAGAGAAGCTGTGTTTCAGTGCAGCCGTGTCATCTGGTGAGTCGAGCTGAAGATTCCAGAATTTTCCACATACCAGCGATTCAAATTCAAAATACTTTTGGCCTCTTGTACTGAGTGAGCACATGGCTTGTCTTGGACCATTGGCAAATCAGAAAAGGGATACATTGTATAACTGTGGGTGCCGGAGACCTGAGTGCAGTTCATTTCTAGCATTTCTCAGTCATCTTCCCGAGAGGCACTGCCACACAACTATTACCTCTGAGATCCTTGGTAGTACTTCCAGTTTTTCAAGCTATTATCCGCCTTCAAGTTTTCTTACATTCAAATGGCATTCTCACTTTTTTTTTTTAAGTAATGTCTACAGCCACTGTGGGGAGACCCTGATATCTAGAGTTGCGTGCCACACCGCCTAAGCCAGCCAGGCAGCCGTCAAGATGGCATTCTCCAATGGCACTGCCTTGACGCAAAATCTGTGGTCAGCACGACCACTGTCAGGGCTTTCGCTACGGAACTTTGAGCACACACTGGTCTCGCCAGAGTTCACGAGGCCTCCATAAATCATCGTAGTCTGGTCATGGAGGTGGCGGTCCCTTACAGCAAGGTGCTCTAAAATACTGATAATCCAGGTACAGAAACACCTCAGTTATTGGAGAGCAGACATCTGGCAGCCCGAAGTACTGAGAATAGCTCGGAACAAGGGGGCAAAAGCAGCATCTCTGATGCCAGTGCGCCAATGAGTTTTATTATAAAAATTTGATTATCACTTTGTTGATTTACCAACTACTTTATTAATTTAGTACATTACTCATAAATATCATATTTATTATAAAAATTTTTAATGTTTCTTTATTTTTGAGAGAGGCAGTGGGGGCAGGGCAGAGAGAGAAGGTGGTGGAGGACCCTATGCAGGCTCCGCGCTGACAGCAGAGAACCCGATGCAGGGGCTCAAACCCATGGACTATGAGATCATGATTCAAATGAATCATGACCTGTGAGATCATGACCTGAGCTGAAGCCAGACACTTAACTGAGTGAGCCACCCAGGTGTCCTTATCATAATTATAAATATGTGCAATTACATATGTATTACAAACTTGTGTGATAGAAATATAGATTATACAATTTTATAGCTATTAACATTTACATCTCTCAAACAACATGTATATGATTACAATTATTTTATCATTTTGTTTCACTGTGACAAATACGCAAAAGAAGCTATAGAACCTCAAACCTCACGTTGAGGAACGGTGCCATCAGGTGAGCCCATATCCTCCCTGGGGCTTCAGGGATGCTGAGAGGACCACGAATGGGACACCTAGCTTCCAGTCAGCCTGGGACCCTACAGTGTCCCCTCCTTGATACCAGGCCCTACCAAGCGCCCACAGGGATGGCACATGGGGCTAGGTGAGTTGTCTGCATGAGCGCTGGGGTCCCGTGTCTCCTTCATGCTGTTCGCAGGAGGCCTGAATTGGGGAAGTCTCATCACACCTAATGATTCACTGGGGATGCTCCCTGCTGACGTGAGCAGGTTGGGAGGGTAGGGCTGGACGGAGCAGACTAAGACTTTGGGCAAGTGCAGGGGCACTCTCCTCACATGGAGTAATGCACAGCTCATCCTCCAGTCCTGCCCATGGTGGTGCTCCAGGCACCCACAGCCCTCCCTCCAAATGAAGCAGCCATCGGAGGAGGTAGCCCAGCACCCCCAGTGGGCTCCTAGGCATGGGGCACCCCTTCCCTGGGGAAGATGTGCTCAGGGCATCCTTGAGTTGCCTGCGCGGATCATCACCATCCTGTTGTCTGCACTTCTGTGGCCACATGCCACAGAGACCACCCCAGTGTTTCGGCTGGTTTCCCAGAAGGGCCAACCAGAAAGTCAGGGAATTGATGGAGAATATGTGCACCTGTTGGCCTTACCCTTCACATCCCAAACACCCCACATTCTCGTTTCCTTCTCCTGTTCTTCTTCACCACAGATTCCTTCCTGTTCTCTCCTCTTGAATCCAGAATTGACAAGCCGAAGAAAGAGGAGGGGGGGCAGAGCCAGAGCCACCCAGGGCAGGAAAAGACCATGTGGGGAGTGCCCAGGGCACAGCAGACTTCCCGGGGTTCCCCAGCAGGGATGGGCTTCCCTCTTCTGGCTCCCAGCCCAGCTCCCTGCTGGGGACAGTCAGGGCTGCTCAGCAGGATTCAGTGGTGCAGACCCAGGCTCGGGAGCCAGGACACTACCGTGAGTGTGGGTGAGGGGTGCTGCAGAGCGATTTATGGACATTGTAGATTCAAGGACCTCAAGTACCTGACTGAGCCCTGGTCCTTCAGGATGAGCATCATAAGGGGAGGAAAAGGGGAAGAGCTACAAGGAGGAGCTTATGGGTGGAAAGGACAAATGAAAAAGTGTGGAGGGAAGAAATGCTCACCTGAAGGATGCTGTTCCTGCCGCTGGAATCATCCAAACCCACGAGTGGTCTTCAGGTGTCCAGGCAGCAACGGTGTTGGGGTGGCCAAGGGAATGGGAAGAGATTTTGTTGAGGTGAGAACTCAGGTTCCCACTGCTCCTGGGATTACGTCCTCAGCCGTGCAGTCCTCCTATGGTCACGGTCCCTTCACCTCTGCAATGAGGGAGGTGATCGCTGATCTCAGCCCTCCCATTCTCTAAATGACCGGGAGTGAATGCCTGGGTCTTCCTGTCCCTCCTACAGGCGGTCACGGTCCCCATGCCCTCCTGTGTGTGGGGGGTGGGGGTGGGGAGGGAGCATTGTTTTTCCTCTCTCCTGGCTCCCTGTCCCCACTGCTCACCTTCCTCTCATCTCTCCTAATTATGGTCCACTTGCTTTCTGCCTGTCCACCTCCAGCAATCATATTGTTGTCCACTGTGGGAACACTGGGAAAGGTAAAAGAGACACCACTATCTACCCCAATAAACCCATCCATCCCTTCCTGTGTCCGGAGCACTGGTAAGGGGGCTGGGATTCCTGTGGACCTGAGGGACAGACTGACAACCAACTCCACATGTGCAGTGTCCGCTCTGTGCCCGCGGTGACCTTACCTGGGAGACATCTTAACCTTAGACAAGACCAAACATTCCTGGAACCATTATAGAGGATGAACCCGAAATCAGAGTAAAAAACTTGTCCAGTGTCTCTTAGTCTATGTCCCTTAGACAGTCCCCAACCTCAGACACAAGAACCCACACCACCTCAATGTCATAGTTGTTTCCAGGGACTGTAGAACATGGCTGGCTGTAGCTCTTTCCTGGATAATCGTGTTTTCACTACATCCCCAATCCTCCCTGAAAGCAGAAAGGTGAAATCAGGGCTTCTCTCTAGACCAAAGCAGGCAAGAAAGCCCCACCTTGTTCATCACCTCGATTTTACTTCAGAAAGTGAGTGATTCCAGAATATGTACTATTTCCACTTATTCTTTCCTCCACCCGTGATTAGATAAAAACCAAAACCCCTGTGAGGATGCCATCGTGCTGTGCACTGTTGGCACAGGTCTCTGTTCTCTCGAGGACTCTGTTCTCTCTCCTGTCAGACAAGACAGGACACAGTGGTACAGTCAATGGCCCGGGGAGAGAATATAGAGAAGAAGCTTTTCCTGGAAGATCTCTCACGTGTATTTTGTTTCAGTTGGTTCTAGATTTTCACTCAACATTCTCCCAAACAAGGAAGTCATGGATATCAGCTATGATGTCCACGGTCAGATCTTCTGCATACGTGATGCAGAAAATGCAATCTGCATTCGATTGCAAAACATGGAAATGGAGCAGCATTTCTATGTCAGACAAGGAAAGGAAAGCTTGCCTTGGGCAGAGATGGAGCCTCTTCCTTTGCCTGTCGCCAGGCAGGTTTTGTCACAGGCCCCCATGGGGGGATTAGAGGATGCAGAGAAACTGTCAGCGCATTGGTGGCGCTGCTCAGGAACTACTCGGGGACTTTTGCCTGATGTGGCCTGGGAGCCAGGGGACGGAGGTGGGTGGTTAACAGGCAAGGGCTGCGTGCTGCCGGTCTGTCCTCCTTTATCTCCTCGGTGGATAAAGGAAGGCACAGGACAGGTGCAGGAAGGAAATGAGAAAAGGGGCCTTTGGCTTCTACCTTAAGGGAATGTAATCAATTGGGGATTGTGAAATTTGAAAGGATAGACACTAAGATGCGTGCCATGTGTCAAGGACAGATCCCATTTCAAAGCCCAGATAAATTCCCTTGCTGTCTTGAAACGTTAACGACATTTTCCTTCTTTATTTTTTTAAAGTATAGGTGGCACACAATGTTACGTTAGGTTCCAGTATACAACATAGTGATTCGACAAGTCTATGCATTATGCTGTGCCCACTGCAGTGTGCCTACTGCAGGGATGGGTCACCATCCGTCGCTATGACAACACCATTGACTGTATCTCCTCTGCTGTGCCTTTTATCCCCATGGCTTACTCATTCCAGAACTGGAAGCCTGTATCTCCCACTCCCCATCACCCATTTTGCTCATTCTTCCTGCTAAAGACCCTTTCTGCCTCCATGCACTCATACATGCTGCTACTGCAAATTCTCTTCGTCTTTTTACTTTCTCATTGTAATGAAATATACATAATATGTATCCCTTTAATAATTTGTAAGTACATTTGGCTTTTGAACAACACAGGTTTGAAGAGTGCAGATTCACTTGTATCGGGAATTTTCCCCAGTAAAGACACAGGAAAATGTTTCAAAGCATTGTGACAATTTGAAAAAACTTGCAGATAAACTACATAACCGAGAAATATTTTAAAAATTAAGAAGAGATATATGATGAATGCAAAAAATATATGTCGATATGAATCTATTTTATCACTTACTATCATAAAATATGCACAAATCCATCATAAAAAGTTAGGATTTATTAAATCCTTTGCATACAAACACAGACCATCTGGGGGCCCTTCTTAGTCTAGAGGAATGTACACAAGGGAAAAGGTGCAGAATCAAATCATCACTGCATAAAATTAACGGTAGTCACACTGGGCTGCGGTCATTTCATACCCACCTCCTGTTTTCATGTTTTTTGTTTATTTATTTTCTATTTTACAAAGAAAGAGAGAGCTTGGGCTGGGGAGAAGGGCAGAGGGAGGGAGACAGAACCTCAAGCAAGCTCCAAGCTCAGCCTGTATGTGGGGCTCGATCTACTGCCCTGGGATCGAGACTTGAGCTGAGATCAAGACTCAGTCTCTTGGGGCGCCTGGGTGGTTCAGTGGGTTGAGCATCTGACTTCGGCTGAGGTCATGATCTCACGGTTTGTGAGTCTGAGTCCCGCGTCGGGTTCTGTGCTGACAGCTCAGAGCCTGGAGCCTGCTTCCGATTCTGTGTCTCGTTCTCTCTCTGCCCCTCCCCACTTGTGCTCTGTCTCTCTCTGTCTCTCAAAAATAAATAAATGTAAAAAAAAAAAATTAAGAGCCAGTATCTCAATTTCCTGAGCCACGCTGGTGCCCCTCGTAACTACCTCCTAGCGCTATTACTGAGAGCTCAGGTGTTGGGAGTATCTGCTTAAAACACTGTGGGACACTAATCATTCCACGTGAGAGGCTTGTCTCTCCAGAAAATTCTTACTTGCAGTAAAAAGTCATCTCTGATGGGTCTTACATACTTTTCATTGTCGTCAGCGCAATACCAAAAACCTGGAAAGAACATGAGGACCCCTACAAGGCGCCACTAGCGATCCTTGAACGGCTCTCTGGAAGCAGATTAAAGTCATGACATTACTCAAAAGTAGAATTGCTTGATATGTACCGTAAATTGAGATTACTATCCAAAGTACACAACTCCTACAACTCAATAGAAAAAGGTCTACACAATCCAACTTTAGTTTAGGCGGAGGAATGGAATAGAAAACTTTCAGAGAAGACGTCGAGATGGCCTACAGGTAGGTACATGAAAAGGTGCCCCACATCACTAATCATCAGGGAAGTGCAAATCCAGAGCAAGGCTCTGCAGTCTCCTCCTGCACAGTCTCCTCCCCCATCACTGTCTCCTCCCCCATCACTGTCTCCTCTTTCAGCCCACTCCCTGCACCGCCCCCCCCACCCCGCACTCTTGATTTCCTGACCCTGCTTGTGTCTCCCCAGCACAGATCCTTCCAACGTGCTGCGTGCTGCTTATGTTCGTCTCCCCTCCACAGCCTGGCTTCACAGGAGCAGCAGGGGGGTGGTCTGTCTCATTCTCTGCCTTGCCTACGGCCTAGGCCAGTGCCACGCACATGGCAGGGGCTCAATCAACAGTGAATGAACAACTCTTATTCCTCCTTGAAACGTTCCTGTTTGTGGTTTCCCTTTTGGGTGAACGTCTGTGCCCTCTGGAACATCAGGACTGTGATGTTTCCTAGCTGAGTCCCTGCCCCTAGCACAGACCTGGCACATACTGAATACTCGACAAGCTTTATGGGGAATGAATATGCCAGTCACTGTGCTTAACACAAGGACCCACCAATGCCAAACAGGGTTACTGCACTCAAGAGACTGTTAAAAACAAGGCAATAGGCCCCAATTTGAGTTGCTTATGGTAAGCCCCACATCAACAAATTGAGAATTAACTTTGTAACAGTTTCAGCTCTCCCAGAAAAGGAAACTTAAACCAGCTAGTCAGGTTCACCTGATTAGCACAAGTCAGGTAATCTGCCTGGTAGACCTTGATTTCCCAAAGGGAAGTAACCTTGTGGTAACCAACCAGCTTTTTTAGGAGCATAACTTTCTGATTCCCATTCCCTTCTTCCTATAAATGTCTTTCACTAGGTACAGCTACTTGGAGCTCCTTTCTATCTGCTAGATTGGTTGCTGCCTGATTCGTGAAAACTTGAATAAAACTAAAGATCTTTAGGGGTGCATAGGTGGCTCAGTCAGAAGAGCATGAGCTCTTTTGATCTCAGGCTTGTGAGTTTCAGCCCCACGTTGGGTGTGTGCATTATCAAAACAACAACAACAACAACAACAACAACAACAACAACAACAACAACAACTGTAAAACTTACTCAGGTGTTTTTTGTTGGTTCAAAAGACTTAATAGGCTGGGAGAAAAGAAAGTGCAAAGGCCCTGAGGCCAAGGTGAGCTGCATGTTTAGAGTCTTGGTTGTTAGTCAGGATTCTTAGTTTTCTCTTGAGTCTGTATAAAATGCTTTTATTTGTAATCCTTGGTATTACTTTCTTGGCTGAATAACCTGAGCTTTGTGAAACATCTCTTGATTTCAGCAAATTCTATTCTAGTGATTCAAAGTGGAAACAGAGGTGGACTTGGTCTGGTTAACACATATTCACTGAGTGGCCTTCCTGAGCCTGGTGCTCCAGTAGGAACTAGGAGGCCGTGAAATGGAAGGGATGGGTCTCCACCTTGATGACTGCAGTTAATGAACCTCCTCTGTGTCCTCAGGCCCCTTCCACTGTGCCTCCTCCCCATCTCACATGGGTCACAATCTCCAACCCTGACCCTCTGTCAGGGTTGTCCCCAGCTTTGTCCCCTATGCTCAGCTGCTCCCAGCCCTCTCTGCCCAATCGTCCCTAGAGCTTCTCAAAGTTTGTGTGTTCCAAACTGACCTCCTCCCTTGCCTCACCATTGTCTCCTCTTTGTGAAGTTCCTCTCAGTGCAGGAAGCCCCTAATAGCCTCATCCTCAAGCCTCAAGGCCCAGGCTCTGCCCACCCCCACCCCAACATGTCCCCTGCCATAATTGTGCTGCCGCACCACTGTCACTCTCTCTTTCCTTTGGTTGACTTGGGCTATACATCAACCCCCACTCTGCAGAAAGTCCCCTTGAGGGGAGTACAATTACACGTGGGGACACTGAGTCCACACAGTCAAGGGTTGCTGGGAAGGAGAAGCAGTATCCCAGGGAAGAGGACAGACAAGGGCTCCCTGAGCCACCAGGGCTCAAGCTAGTGTGGCAGCAAGATGCCCACAACGGGGGTGAGGCTGGCATCATGCTGCAGCCCCTCCCCTCTGTTCCCCCAGTGTGCCCTGTGTCTCCATGGCTCAGCCTGAATGAGCTGGCCCTCCTCATGTTGTGTTAGGGGAATGCCATTCATTCATTCATTCGTTCATGCACTCATTCATTCATTCATTCATTCATCTTGTATTTGGTTCCTGCTCAGTGCCATGCTTTGTCTAGATGATAACTCATCTGGGAGACCCAGTTCAGAAGTCACTTCTTCCTTGAAGCCTTTCTTGATCCCCACCCCTCCTCCTTGCACCCTCTGGCCTCGTGTGGGACCCCTAAATGTTGTGATCACACTTTGATGACCTCTTCAGCCTGTAAGCTCTGTGAGGACACTGGGCCAGATGCAGAAAGGGGTTCAGGAAAATGTGCTGGTGTCTCAGTGACTGAAAGATGAAAGGATTTAATGTAGGCCACTTATGGGTCAAGTTCGCCAAAAGTCAGATTCTTCTCCTTCCCTTCCTGCAGGATGAGCAGACCAAGGGACTTGCTCTCACCCTCATCTCCTCTTGAGGAGTTTTATCTTTTTTTTTTTTTTTAAATGTTTATTTATTATTGAGAGACAGAGAGAGACAGAGCATGAACACGGGAGGGGCACAGAGAGGAGGAGACCCAGAATCCGAAACAGGCTCCAGGCTCGAAGCTGTCAGCACAGAACCTGACGTGGGGCTCGAACTCACAAACCACGAGATCATGACCTGAGCCGAAGTCGGACGCTTAACCGACTGAGCCACCCAGGCGCCCCAAGGATTTTTATCTTTAACTTTGTTGTTTCTACTTTGAAGACATTTCATGACTGAACCCCTCGATATTGAGAAACTTAATGATCACTTAAGGGCAGGGATCCCCCTATTGTGTCTGGTGCCTGAGCCAACACTGGACAACATGGAAGCTTAGAATGTTGAGGAGGAGATGGCTCAGTGGCTGGGTCTCAGGGCAGCAGGAAATGGGGGAAACAAACAGCTGGAGGCAGAAGCTTCCCCCTTCCCCCTCCCCCATCATGACACCTGCCTCCTTCTTTGTATTGAACCAACCTAACTGTAATTACCTGGAGACCAACCCGTGTCCTTGGCAGACGATCTGTTCTTTGGGGACAGCTTTAGAGGCCACCTGACCAGGTTCAAAGCCCTGTGTATGACTTAGGACCAGTTGCCGGCAACTCTGGAGCCTCTGTTCCTAATCCTAAGTGAATCTGACAGTGATGCTGTGCTGGACCAGCTGCTGGAAGTGGGACGGGGCAGAGGCAGGTCGCTGGTCACTGTGAGAGGCTGCCACTCTTGCTGTACCCTGTGACTACTGTCCCTGGAATCGCAGCCTGCAACGTAGCTATGTGTGGGGAATGCCAGGATGGGGCAGTGCAGGAGTGAGTCAGAGAAGCGCAGGTGGTTCTGGGGCAGCACTGAAACCCAGGAGACTTGACTTTCCTCCACCGTGTCCAGCTGACCCAGGCCCTGATGATGAGGGGCCAGAAGGCAAGCTGACACCCCACAATCACCACCACCCCCAGGTGGGATATGTGTGATTTCCCTCCGGTACCCCTGACTGCTCAAGAACAAAGGAAAGAAAGGAAAACAAGTTGCTAACTGATAGAGATGTCAGTCAGGCAAGACACGAGTCTCCATCAGTTTACAGATACCTTAGTGAATTACAAGAAAAGGTCAACTTTATCAATAGCTGAATCTCCAGAAACCTACAGATTCAATTTCCTGGAGTCCCAACATCACCCTCCCCTCCATAGTGATGTGGGGAACAAAGGCAAGAAGGAAATGGTAGGTAAAATTAAATTGCCTTATAACCTGCAGCCCACTGACAAATACTTGAGGGAAACACAAAGTATAACATTTCTCCAGAAACCCCTTACTGTCATAATGTTAATGCCTTACTAGAGGAAAAAAACACCTTAGTTTGACAATAGCTAGGCCTCAGATATCTTTGGAGTCCTCTTTAGCATATGAAAGTCTTTCTGGAGGCGTCCTTTTTACCTTTACCTCCCCCAACTCCATAGTATATAACCAGTCCCTCTCTCCAACCCCAGTGTAGCTCTTTCTGCCCAGGGGTCCCCTTGCTTTAATAAACTCACCTTTGTACACCAAAGACCTCTCAAGAATTCTTTCCTGGCAGTCAGCTCTAGACCCCCACCACTCCAAAATCCCATCACTGACACCACTGACCACAAACCCTGAGTGTGCACGATCTCCTAGGAACTCAGAAGGCACAACCTGATGATCTGGCCCACAGAGCAATGGAGGAGGTGTTACCAGCACCCTGCCCACAGCAGCTGAAGATCACAGGGTTCCTTGAAGCACTCAACCGAGGGTGGAGCCTGGCATGGCAGGGCTGCATAGCATAGACTATTAGGGTGCCTGAGCTGCCGATATCTCTGCTTCTGAAGACACCCAATGGCTCCTGATCTCACAAGCTAGGCAAGGTCAGACGGAGTCAGTACTTGCTTGTGAGAACAATAGGCAACTCCATACGGACAAAAACACCCTGGTAGTTGCCAAGAGAAGCGAGAGGGTGGAATGGAAAGTGGCTGTTAATGGATAGTGGGTTGCTTTTTGAGGTGAAGTGTTCTAGATTAGGGAGAGATGAATTGTGTGCTTTTCAAAAGTGAATTTTATCGTACGTGAATTACATCTCCATTTGAAACACTGGGATAAACAAATAAAATAATTCTTAAAAAAAGTATGTACATGAGAAATGCATATTATCCTGAGTGCTTGTCTTGGTTCCCACTCTACTAAGCAATGCAGACGTGAAGATTTCCCGAAGACCAGGCGCTCCTTATTCAGAGCTATTCCACGTAGCAGGGGAGTCGGCCATCACATGTGCGTTTGGCAGAAGCAAAGGGAGGCGGAGGAGAGGGTCAGCTCTGTGATGGGAAAGGAGGAAGGCCTGTGCTGATCTCAGGTTGTGGTGTGGAGAAGCTGGAGACGGGCTGACTTACAAGGCAGGCATCTGACCTGATGGCTTAGGGGAACAGATTTGGCTTTCCCTCATTTGGTTTTAAATTGAAAGAAGGATTAAAAGTGAGGAAGCTGTCAGTCTGTGGGCAAGTCCTGACAGTTTGGGGCTGTCGCTGCACACGTTGTGCTGGTCTGGCTCTCTGGGCTGATGGTGCAGATTATTGTCAGGGCCTGGGGATTGGAGAGAGAGAGAGAGAGAGAGAGAGAGAGAGAGAGAGAGAGAGAGAGAGAGAGGGAAAGAAAGAGAGAGAGAAGAAGAGATATTCCCTGGTCTCTGGGGGGATTAGAACATTTTGCATACCAAAGTCCCTCCTTCGTTATCTTCATTCAATCAGAAACCATGTGGATACAGAAATTTTATTCAGTGTTTTTATCATCAACTGCAAGCAATAATGATGAAACAATGACAATAGTCATTTGTGGTACCACAAACCTCAGGATTTGCCACCTTGCTAATGTCTACCTTGTTTCTTGTTTGTTTCATATCAGCAAAAAAATTCTTAAATCACTCCCTTTTTTTTCAGCCCCCACTGCTATCCAGCTATCTAGTGGATCTTCTGGACCAGCCACCAGGTCACACCCAGCTGGTGACAATGTCACCAGGAGGATCCCAGGATGCCACTAGGATGATCCCACCCTGCAGACGGCCTCCCAAAGTCAATCTCTGGCAGAGCATTCAGGTCCACCCCCACGAATGTTTCCCGGGGAGCTCTGGGGAAATCTCAGAACTGCTGACAGGTAACGCACTACGACCTAGTAAGTCGTCACTGGATGGATTGAGGATAGGAGGTGAGGGGAACACATGGCCAGGTGGGACCACAGTCTTCTAGAGTCTCATCATTAGAAAGACAGGGAGGCCCTGGGAGGTCTTCTGCGCGGTCCCTTGCCTCTGCCATGCCACGTTGCCTCCACTGCTAGGGAGAGGGGACTTATAGTAAATCTGACGTTCCCATGACTGGGATCCACCACTGTCGTGCTACTGCTGCTCTCCCAACCCCCGGGGGAGGCCCCACCTCCAGATAAGTTGTGGAAAGATCGGGAAACGAAAGGACCACTGGGACCCACGAAGGAGGGCATAGGGCTTGGACACTGTCTTCCATTGGCCTGTGGCAGTCCTTTTAGGTCCCCCTGTAGGCAGAGGGGCGCCAGAGCCTGCTGGTTGACCAACACATGCCAACCCCTAACAACCTCAGAGCACAGTGTGGGCCACACAGCGCACACTCCCACACATCCAACTGGGGCAAATGTGCCAACACCACGGCACAGCCTCCTGGAAGCTGCTTCCCACGCCGCGAATCCCATCCCTTGCTAATTTCACCAGCGCTCTGGAGGAACTAGTTACATAAAAGTACACAGCAGGTGTTGCCTGACAATTGGTGACATATCAGTGGGGTGGATCCGGATGGAGGGGTTAGTGGTGAACGGTGAGTTCCTCAGACACCCCATCTTGCCCTCGCCCACCTCTTGCCTCTCAGCCAGACAAAAGTGGAGTGTCTCTAGCACCAACATAGCTGTCTACCTCCAGGACCTTGGCCGACACGGCCAATCCCGGCAGCAGAGAAAGGGCTTGGAAATGTTTTTCAGGAGGTCCTTGAGACATTTATTTTCTGCAGAGATGGCTACCGGGAGGCGTAGAGCCTCTCCGTGTAACTCTCTGCAGGTGGGGGCTGCCTCTGAGCTCCGGAGGGGACATGCAGATTTTCCTGAAGAGGTCAGGATATCCTTTGTAGTCTGTCTCCTCCCTCTCTCTCTCTCTCTCTCTGCCCCTTCCTCTTATGCTCTCTCTCTCTCAAAAATAAACAAACATTTTTAAAAGTTCCATTTATCCTATATTTTACTCAGAATCAATGTGTTCCCATTTTAAAGGATACTAGAAAAGAAGACGTCTATTTGGATCAGTATATTGGGCTCCTAATTTCATTCTAATTTAATTTTAAGTAATCCAAAGCAATTCAAAATAACACACTCTTACCATAAAAACTAGCATTTCACAAACTGTTTTATAGTTTACCTACACTATTGATAATGTTGAAGTAAAATGTATTTATAAGTGCATAAGATAAATACAAAATGTATTGATGTATAATGAACTTTTAAGGGGAAATGTATCAGGCTCAAGAATACCTAGAAGGTGCATGAAAACGCTTGATTCCTTTCGCATTTACTAACAGAAAAATGATATAATTCTAATAATTGGTTATTTTCATTGTTGTACTTTGGGTGTGTGTGTGTGTTTAAAAATGTTTATGTATTTATTTTGAGAGAGAGAGAGAGCACATAAGTAGGGATAGGCACAGAGAGGAGGAGAGAGAGATTCCCAAGTAGGCTGCATGCTGCCAGCACAGAGTCCAATGTGGGGCTTGATATCATGAACCATGAGACTCTGACCCAAGCTGAAATCAGAGTCCAACACTTAACCGGCTGAGACACCCAAGTGCCTCTCACTGTTGCAAAATTTTTATAAGCTTATGTAAATTGTTCTTCCCCTGGATGTGAACATATTGTATAGCATGCTTTACTCAAAGTGTCAGTTCTAATTCAATGATTTCTAACAGTATTCTATCCAAAAATTAGTATTTGAGAAATTCACCATCATCAGTGAATTTAGGCAAACACTGCCACAGTCGAAAAGGATGACTCCAAACCAGAGTGAAAAGTAAATAATTCTGCAGTTTAGACACCTGGTTTTGATGGACAGAAGTATTTGGCAGCTTCTGTAGTTGATGCTAATGCAGATGCTGTATTTCAGTTACACTGATTGGTGATTATTTCTTAGATGAAACAGGGCAGCAGGGAGATTCCCCTCCCCAGCACAGCAATAATTGCACATTTGGTGTTTTCTTATTTATTTTAACCAACATCACGGAGAGAAAGGAAACATTTTCAAAGACTTTATTTGTAAGTAATCTCTACACCCAAAGTGGTGCTTGAATTTACAACAATCCTGAGATCAAGAGTTGCATGCTCTACTGACTGAGCCACCCAGGATTCCTGAGAAATGTAAACATTTTTACCTTTACCCAAAGGTGGTTTGTAAGTGGCAAAATTCACTAAAAATTTAGCTGCTTTTTAAGTACGGCTTTCAGCATATAAAGCTTAAAAATTACTACTTTCTAGAGCAGTGTTTGGCAAACTTTTGTAAATACTTTGGAGCTTGCCATATGACCTCGGCTGCATCCACTGAAGTCTGCCATTGTAGCCAGAAAGTGGCCATGGAGAAAAGGTAAATGAAGGAACATGGCTGTGCTCAAATAAAACTTTATTTATGAATCCTGACATCTAAGCATGATATAATTCTTCAGGCTTCTTTCTGAAAAGTATTTCCACTATTAAAAAACATGAAAGCAGTTCGTAGCTTGTAGGTCCTACCAAAACAGGCCATAGGAAGAATTTGGCTACAGAGCAAGAGCCAAACTAGTCATCCTTAGAGACTACCATTCCACAATGAATGGATTACAGTAGCCACGTGCTGAAAACATAAACACTGAGAGCAGACAAAGTACCAAGACCTGACCAGGGTGTGAAGGATCAAGTCCTCACCCAGGATGCCCATCTACCCTGCTCACGCATGGCCACCTCATCTTGGCATCCCCAGACTCTAGGAGTGAGTGCAGGTGCCCAGACCTGGTGCCCCCAGTTCTGCAGAGTGCAGGGTGCCCATGTAGTTCTGACACCGTTTACTGACTGGGCATAGTTTCCGCATCCATCAAGTCACCGCCTCTTTCTGGGGCTCCAGGAGGAACAGAAAGACACTTTCCACCCTCCATCTCCTGTGCTTATAGTTCAGACACCGAGTCCAGCTTCTCTCACTGCTAAGGGCCAAATGGAGCCTACGGGTCATTTGTGCGTTGTCTCCACAAATGGGGCTGGGGTCTGTGACGGGCCCTAGGGCTCACAGGGAAGGCCTAATCATAACTGTGACATTTAAGTTCACCAAATATCTTTTTTTTTTGGGGGGGGGGGGCGGGGGTGGACCAAATTTTACTGCTTTTTGGGGAGTCACCAAACATTTTGGCAGGGGGAGAGAACGCCTTCTACAAAATATGATAAAGAACATTTTTTGCCCCGTATGGAAATTAGCGGGGCAGCCGGCACCCAGCTGGAGCCCGTCACCTCCACCATCCCAAGCGCCAAAGGGCCTGGGGACTCAGGCTGCTTCCACCGGCGCTGCGACCAGAGCTCTGAAAGTGGCGGGGAGAAGGCCGCCAGCTCCGGACCCTGAACTGCTCTGGGCCCTTGGCGCGCGGAGGGAAGCGGCGGAGGCAGGGCGTGCGGCGGCGGCGGCGGCACCAGCACCTGTGGCTCTTAAGCTTCGCTGCAGGGCTTCCCGCGGGCCAGGCTGGGCGGCGGGGGGGTCCCCAAGGAGACAGGTCAAGGCCTCCGAGCTCCGCGGATGCGTCCCCGGGTCTCCAGGACGCCGTCCTGCAGCAGGACACTCGTTCCGCGCGCACAGCGCCGCCGCGCAATCCCGCCGCGGAGGGACTCCTCCCGCGCAGTGAAGGGCGAACTTGCCGGCCGGGCGCAGCCTCCCTGCGGAAGAGGAGCCGAAGTCCGCGCGCTCCGCGGACGGAGAACCTGGAGCGCCTGCGTCACCGCCACGCGTTGCTTCACCGAACCGCCGGGCGGCCGGGCTCCAGTCCCAGGTGGAACCCGGCGCCCCCCCCCCCCCCCCCCCCCCGGACAGGCTGGCGCCCGGTGCTGCCGAAAGCCTGGCGGCCCCAGCGGCTGCCCTCGCCTCCCTGTGGCTGCGCTGCGTGGGCTTCGGGGAGTCTGGCACGGACCCTGCCCGGAGCCCGCATGGAGCCGGTGACTGCCAAGGCCATTCGCCCCCGGACCCAGGTCAGGAGCGAGTCTCGGCTCCCTGCCCTTTGTGGCTCCGCGGCAGAAAAAGAAAGTAGGTTTTCACGGTCTTAACTAACGGCTTTTTGCCTCTTCCCAGTCTTTCTCCTCCACCCTTGTGGTCCTGAGCTCCCTCTGTGGCCCTCAACACGCTACTGCTCATTCTTTGTGTTTTTGTCTTTGTTTTGAATGGATTCTAGAGCAGAGACTCAAGGGGAGAGCAGAGGTAAAAGAGGGCAGAGTACTTGCACAAATAAACTGAAGGGAGGAGCGTATAGCATCGGGGAGAATCCACACCCAAAGCTGCTTAGTGCCAAGCCCTGCTCATCGACCCTAATGTCTTGGTCTCCTCCTGCATACACCCGGGAGCAGGACTGGCCGTCTTCCTGGACTCTGGGCCTGTGTATACCCGGGTCCTGTCCTTTCTCATCCCAGGCTGTGCTGCCCCCCCCCCCCCACGCCCTTCCCCACCTTCTCCTGTATGAACCTGCCCTGACAGGTGTCACCTTCTGCATGAACCTGCCCTGACAGGTTTCATCTGCTAGAGTCTCTGCCTCCTTGCTGCCTCCTGGAGCAAAATTAGGAAAGCACTGTTCTAGATCCATCTGTTGTGGTCTATGCTGATTCTCCCCATTGTTTTATTATCTGCCACTCATACTTTGGCAAATTGAGTCTTTAAAAATTTTTTTAATGTTTATTTTTGATAGAAAGCATGAGTGGGAGAGGAGCAGAGAGAGAGGGGGACACAGAATCCAAAGCAGGCTCCAGTCTCTGAGCTGTCAGCACAAAGCCTGACATGGGACTTGAACCCAGGAACTGTGAGATCATGACCTGAGCTGAAGTCTGTCACTTAACTGACTGAGCCACCCAGGTGTTCCCGTAAATTAATTTTGAATTGTATAAGATAATTTTCTTTCAAGTTGGGCAGATAGGGTAGGTAGGCATGAATAATGGTTCCCTAAAGATGTCCATGTGCTGATCCCCAGAAGCTATGAACGTATTACTTTGCATAGCAGAAGGAAAATGTCCTGATGTGATTTAACTAAGAATGTGGACCTGAGGAGACACTCTTGGATTGTGATTGTGCGTGTGTGTGTGTGTGTGTGTGTGTGTGTGTGTAATATAAATCATGGGGACCTCATAGGTGAAAGAGGGAGACAGGAGGATCAGAGTCACGGGAGACATGAGTACAGAAGCAGAGGCAGGGGTGAGGTGAGAGCTGGCTAGGGCCATGAGGAAGGACTGTGGGTGGCCTCTAGAAGCTGGTAAAGGCATGGAAGAGATTCTACCCTAGAACTTGCAGAAAGAGTGCAGCCCTGCCAATCGTCAGCACCTTCCTTGAGGTTTGCACCGTAAGACACACGGGACTCCGGATTCCAGAATTGCAAGAGAATATGTGTTGTGTTTTGTTGCAGCAGCGGTCAGAAACTAACAGAGGCCAGTGAGGTGCATCTTTTTGAACAGCACAGATATTGTCATATTGGTAAGTGGGGCTTCCTTGTACCAGGAAGTTCAAATGAAAAAGGGTAACCCCGATCATATGTTTCCTCAGAGAATCAATGGAGAAGTCACTCTCCTGGGAGAGAGGGGGGGGGGGCTGTGGGTAGAGGCTGAGGACCCTCCCTTGTGGACAGGCAGGGACCATGAGCAGAGGAGCCTCAGGACAGGCCAAGCAAAGAGGGGCTGTGTGTCCGGGACCTTGCTTGAGGGCTTCTGAGGGCAGCTGAGCTGGGGGAGGGAGATCCCAAGAGGGCCCCCTGAGGTCTGTGCATCTGTACCTTCAGCAGCAGCTGAGCACAGTCCCTAAGCAATGAGCGTCCAGAAGCTTCGAAGATGGCCCGCTGACAGAAGACAGGGGTATAACCTGGGAAATTAATTAATTGATTAAATTGTGTTTTATTTAAAGTCCGTTTTCTTTCTATTCCATATTATCCTTAGGAGAAAGTGACAGCATGTTTGATTTGATGCTTAACCCTACGTCTGTAATTTTTTATTTTACAAAAAGTAAGAATAAGCTTTCTGAGTGGAAGACCATTGATCGGCACAGTTCCCCAAACCAGAATGGAACAACGTGTGTTAGATGTGGCTTGTCCATTTAGAAATGGGGATGCTTACAGGAAATACACAAGCTGGCTCTGGGTTAAACAAAACGCCAGTCCCAGTGCCATGCCTTCCTCCTTGTGTGATGTTGGACGGGTCACCTGACCTCTCTGACCCTGGCATCCTTCCTTCTCAATCAGAGACGATGATCCCTCCACCACAGAGCTGTTCGAGACTTACCTGAGGCAGAGCGTGCGTCAGCACATATCTAGGGACAGGTAGCAATCCCCAATAATGTCAGCGAATGATTAGAGGGCATTTTTAGTCACTTGCCTAAATGGCACGGGGTGACCAGTGTTGGGGTCTGTTGGTTCTGGTCCTGCTTCTGTGATTTTTTGTGTCTCATGGCCTGTTTCTGCTTCTAGGCCCCCCTTGATCCACACTGACTTTGTGTGTTTGGAGGGCTGGGCGGCATGCAGCCCCCTCCGTGCCCACCCTGAGTCCTTAAGTTCCGGGTCTTATTTAATCTTACTAACAATGCTCTGAGCCAATACTAACACCGTCCTCGCTTTTTAGATGACAAAACTGAGCCATGACGCGTTTAGGACTTGTCCAGGACCACAGCGGGAGGAAGTGACCAAGACTCAGCCTGAGGTGAGTCTGATTCCTGGGCCCTCACAGCCACACAAAGTTCATGTCTCACAAAGCTCTACTACTGTCTTCACCCACAATTCAGCCAGTGTGTTCCTGTTTCTCTTGAACTAGCTTTTGTATATTTTCTTGTTACCAAAGTATTGTATGTTTATTGTAGCAAACTTTGAAAATATCGATATACATTAAAGAAGAAATTTACATTCTCCTGTAATTCCACAGTCCGGAGAATCTGTATGTCAGCAATTTTCTGTCTTCATGTTTTGGTTTATTTCCTTTCCATTTTAAATATTTGCATGATATAAAAGAGACTATGCTTTCTTTAACCAAATCCTTAGTGTTGATCTGGTTCAGATTATTTCTCACGTTAGAGTAAATATTCTTATAATTACAATAGTGTATCTGATTATTTATTTGGTACAAATTTCCAGAAATGAGAATTTCAATTTTAGGCCAAACAGAAACCTTTTAAAGCTTTGTGATTTGTACATATCACCAATGGGCCAAGCCCGAAGGGCTGTAGAGTATATAGCTCCAGTCTTTGTCAAGTGGTATGGTATTATATCAAAAGATTCTTATCTTTCAGTAGAAGAGAACATTATCTCAGTCTCCATTCATTCAAGAGGTTGATGTTTTTGCTCTTTTCTTGCAGGCATTTGTATTTGTTTATGAGAAACTTCCAGCTTATGTGTCTTACCATTTTTTTCTTGTTGGAATGTTTATTTTATTGTAGATTTGTAGAAGCTGTTTATTAGGAATATCAGACTTCTGTCAAATATGTCCCAAATAGCATTTTGAGTTTGTGGTGTTGCTTTCATATTTGACATGAAAATATTTAACAGTGTTGTTTAGCAAAACCCATTAAGCTTTTTTCTATGTAGTTCAGCATTCAGGATGATGCTTACGTATGATTTGGCTGGGGCTGCCATAACAAAATTCCACAGACCAATGTGCTTAATCAGCAGATTCTGAATTTCTCACAGTTCTGGACTCTAGAAGCACAAGATCACTGTGTGGTCAGGGCTGGTTTCTCCTGAGGTCTCTTTGCTTGTCTTGCAGATGACGACTTCTCACTGTGTCCTCATATAGTCTTTCTGTATATTCATCCGTGGTGTTTCTTTGTGTGTCCAAATTTCCTCTTCCTCTAGGGACACCAGGCATATTGAAGTAAGGTATACTTTAATGATACTTCATTTTTTTTTTTTTTTTTACTCATCTCTTTAAAGGTCCTATCTACAAACACAGTCACCTTCTTTTTGTTTTTAACGTTTATTTATTTTTGAGAGATAGAGACAGAGCACAAGTGGGGGACGGGCAGAGAGAGAGGGAGACACAGAATCCGAAGCAGGCGCCAGGCTCCGAGCTGCCAGCACAGAGCCCAACGCGGGGCTCGAACCCACGAACCCTGAGATGATGACCTGAGCCAAAGTCAGATGCTTAACCGGCTGAGCCACCCAAGCGCCCCCAAACACAGTCACCTTCTAAGGCACTGGGAGTTAGGGCTTCAACATATGAATTTTGGGGAACACAAGTCAGGCCATAACAGTTTATAAAGGTCTTCACCATGTCAAGATTTATAGTTTCATCTTGATGTTTATGGTATCGAAGTTTATATTTCAATGCCACTTGGAATTTATTTTGATGTGTGGAATGGTTTTTATTGAGAAAAATATAAAGAAAGGTTTATAGGCAACATAAATGACAGTTTAAAGAATACTAATAAAATAAATACTCATGTCGTCACCACCCAGCTTCAGAAATAGAATATTCTACTTCTTCTGTGTATCTCAGCCTATGATATTTCCTTGCTTTTACTATAGATTTTCACCTGCACGTGTAATCTTTTTAAAAATGTTTTTAATGTTTATTTTAGAGAGACAGAGAGAGAGACAGAGACAGAGACAGAGATAGTGAGTGGGGGAGGGGCAGCGAGAGAGGGAGACATGGAATCTGAAGAAGGCTCCAGGCTCTGAGCTATCAGCACAGATCCCGATGCGGGGCTTGAATCCAGGAGCTGGTGAGATCATGACCTGAGCCGAAGTCGGATGCTTCACTGACTGAGCCACCCAGGCAGCCCTGCATGTGTATTCTTGAACAGTATAGTGGCTTTTCCTCACATAGGGACTATCCTTTTGTGGCATAATTTTTATTAAAAAAATTTTTTTTTCAACGTTTATTTATTTTTGGGACAGAGAGAGACAGAGCATGAACAGGGGAGGGGCAGAGAGAGAGGGAGACACAGAATCGGAAACAGGCTCCAGGCTCTGAGCCATCAGCCCAGAGCCTGACGCGGGGCTCGAACTCACGGACCGCGAGATCGTGACCTGGCTGAAGTCGGACGCTTAACCGACTGCGCCACCCAGGCGCCCCTGTGACATAATTTTTATTGTGTGTGTAATGTTGTCTCTGAGATTCATCCATGTTGTGGCATGCAGTTGACATACTTTTACAGTTTACCAGTCCATGCTTCGCTATACCAAAGTCTATCTCATCATTTTAATGGACATTTAAGTGTTTCCAGCTTGTTGCTATTATGGGAATGCATCTGCTTTATGCTTTAGATAAGAATTAATGAAACAAGCAAGATACTCATTCAAACGTAGAATACAATGGCAACAGTGGATGCTTCTGGTAACAGGGATTGCGGTTCCTGCTATTCCTCATCCAAGCCTGCCTTTTCATTATTATTCTTAAACATTTGCCCAACTATGAAATGTGAAAGGGTGTTTGACTTTGATTTCAATTTGCATTTTATGTATTACTAATGACATTCAGCATCTTTAAAAATTTTTTTTAACGTTTTATTTTAGTATATTTAAAAAAAATTTTTTTAACATTTATTTTTGAGACAGAGAGAGACAGAGCATGAATGGGGGAGGGTCAGAGAGAGGGAGACACAGAATCTGAAACAGGCTCCAGGCTCTAAGCAGTCAGCACAGAGCCCGACACGGGGCTTGAACTCACTGACCGTGAGATCATGACCTGAGCCGAAGTCAGCCGCTTAACCGACTGAGCCACCCAGGCGCCCCAGCATTTTATTTATTTTAGAGAGACAGAGAGACAGAGTGTGAACAGGGGAGGGACAGAGAGAGAGCGAGACACAGAATCCAAAGCAGGATCCAGGCTGTGAGCTGTCGGCACAGAGCCTGACACGGGGCTTGAACTCACAAGCTGGGAGTTCATGACCTGAGCCGAAGTTGGATGCTCAACTGACTGAGCCACCCAGGTGACCCAACATTCAGCATCTTTTAGAATCCTCATTGACCATACATAGTTCCCCTTCCATGAAATGCCTATTTTTTTTCTTTTTGCCATCTTTTAATATTTATTTGTGAAAGTTCTTACAGGTATCACCTCCCACTTCATGGCTCTTCTTTTCCTTCTCTTCATGATGTCTCTAGATGAGCATGAGTTCTTAATTATAATATGATCATATTTATCAATGTTTCTCTTTATGTTTTACACTTTGTGTGACTCTTAAAGACAGTTTTCATTCCCCTGACATAATAACATTCTCTTATGTACACTTCTAAAGATTTCATGCTTTCTGTCTTCCACCTTTAATCTTAAATTTACTTAGAGTTGATATTTATGCGTTATCTCTGATGAAAGGCAGCTCCCCTTCCAACAAAGCCTGGGGGAAGAAATGCCATACCACCCCCTCCATATCCACCTTCACCCAAAGCTACATATGGGCTTAAGATTCCATCTCTGAGGCTATTAGGGCTACA
Source organism: Felis catus (assembly GCF_018350175.1). NCBI lineage: Eukaryota > Metazoa > Chordata > Mammalia > Carnivora > Felidae > Felis > Felis catus. The sequence continues at coordinate 12,887,571 of NC_058381.1, forward strand.
AGAAAAGGTAGAACAGGACAAGGGGGCAGAGAGAGATGGGGGGGCTGCTATTTGCAGTGGATGATGGAGAAGCTCTAAAAGGGGGCATTTAAGTAGAAGCTATGAAGACAAAAAAGGAACAAGCCACTTAAATGCAAGAGGAGAAGCACATTTCAGGCAGACCAAAGAGAACATGGAAATGCTCTGCAGCAGGGCAGTGCCTGGAGATTTCAAAGAATGTCAAGGAGACTAGTGTGTTTAAAGCATGTGTGTCAGGAGGAGAGGGTGACGGGATTCTGATTTATTGTCACAAACTCCTTCTCTCCAAATCAGCCCCTATCCCTCTACCCGCTTGGAAAACTTCTCCCTGCCTTTCAAGAAACAACTCAGAGCTTCTTCTGGTTCCTGGACAGTTCAAGCTGTAGCTCTAGTACACTGTGGTGGCCTTAACTTCCTGTGTCACCACTAGACAGTGAGTTTCGTAGAGACAGATTGCATTTGTTTCATTTTTGTATCCTTAGTGATAAGAATGGTCACAGCTCACTAAATACTGAATGAGTGAACAAATAAATGCAATAATGAGTGATTGTAATGAATGACATGTCCTTTTGTCTTTACCTTAGGCCACTGAGAGCCAGGTATAGGAGTTCAGGGCCACTGCTACACAGAATCTAGAAATGGTCAGTTCTGCCTTTCCCCATCTAGGAGCATTTTAGAAATGAGTTCAGGCCACAGCTTCCTACCAGGTCCCCTCAGTGAGAGGTAGTGATTGGCCAGCCCCATGGCTGTCTGTGCTCTCCCTGTTGGCTTGGAGGGTTGACCTCTCCCTGGCTTGGTGCTCCTTGACTCCCCTTGGCTGTCCCTGATTCGCGGGTACCTAATTGGTACAGGGAACTGAAGATGTGAAGTTTTTCTTTGACTTGGGTTGGACATCAGAACCCTGATTGGTATGAGCTTGCTTGAGTCAGCAGGATGTCAGCTGTCCATGGACAAAGGGCTGGCCATGCCTCCCTGGTCAGCTTTGCCTCAAAGACAACCTCTTGTCCTTTCAGCCCTGACTCTGCCTGTTCCCTAGCCTCACTGGGACCTCCTACATATCACAACGTCTGCTGCTCCTCACCCTAAGTACAGGAAGTAGATAACTTCTTCCTGATACTGAGAATGCCTGGGGCAGTGAGTTATGTGGCCAGCCCCAGCTTTAGGGTACAGTGATCAGCAGGGACCTGGCCAGCAATGTTGCGTAGTCAGGATGAGCATAGCGGGCAAAGATGTTTGTGACCAAATAAGTCTTACCCAATAGGGTCAGGGGGACCAGGGCGGAATGAGATGTCCTAGAGGTTCAGGATTTCATAGAGCAGACCACAGCCCAGGAGAAGGCAGAGCCTTCACAGCAGATGGAGAGAGGAATAGGAAAACTGGGAATTGAATGTGAACCTAGTGCAGGGAAGGCAATACAAGAGGGAAAAAAGAAGCAGGGGTACCGTTTAAAAAAAAAAAGAAGAAGAAGCAGGGGTGCCTGGGTGGCTCAGTTGGTTAAGCGTCCAACTTCAGTGCAGGTCATGATCTCACAGTACGTGGGTTTGAGCCCCGTGACAGGCTCTGTGCTGACAGTGAACACTTAAGAGGATAGATTTGATTTGCTAACTACGTTAATACCTTTAAAACCAGATGAAGATAATTCTTGTCTAGGAATCACAAGAAGTTCAACTGACTTGTGTTTTGTGCGCTGGTTTCCGCTTGTTCCTGGCACTCCGAATTCCCTTTCCCTGTGCACACAGATGACTGTCACGGGGTCTTTTGTAGATGCCCAGTGATACTGGTTTTCAGTTCTGCACTTCACACATGTGTGGGCATCACCAGTCATCCTCAGGCTCCTGATGGTCTTCCCTAAGGAATTCACAAGTGCTCCTGGTTTCAACTGCAGAGTTTTATTTCTATGTATTTTTGAGATAGATACAGAGACAGAGCACGATCAGGGGAGGAGCAGAGAGAGAGGGAGACACAGAATCTGAAGCAGGCTCCAGGCTCTGAGCTGTCAGCACAGAGCCCAACGCAGGGCTTGAACCCACAAACCCTGAGGTTGTGATCTGGGCCATAGTTGGATGCTTAACTGACAGAGCCACCCAGGTGCCCCTCAACTGCAAATTTTATATACAAGTATCTACACTGCATGCTGAAGAGTTTAGTTTTAGTGATGTAGGAAGAAGTTTGATCATGACTTGTTTTGGGGAAAGGCAGTGAAGTATCTTAAATTTCTGCTCCCAATTGATGCTAGCAAAAGACAGTGGTTCTAATGAAGAAATGATCTCTTGAAAACTTTATATATATATAATAATGATCAACCAGCATAAATGTGACCAGGCACAATCAGGCACCTTGCCCAAATCCACACATCTGTGACTGGTAGGCTTCCCGGAATGTTTCCCCATTGTGGCTTTTATTTCTTATGTTGGAACACTCATTTCTTCTTTCTTTTTAAGGAGTACAAAATTATATGTGTTTAGTGTAGACTATCTGGAACGTATAACATGTGTAAAGGAGAAAATACAATTTTTCCTATGCAGAGATGGCCATTGTTAACGTTTTGGTAATTTTTTGTTAGTCTTTAAGAAAATTGTATATGTGTACATACAATTTTTACAAAATTGTTACTCAGTTTTCACTGATATGACTTTGTATTTTGTCTACCGTTTTCAACCACCACAGCAGCAGGTACAAGACTGCTTCTCCCTCACAAGGAGCTCTGGCTGTGAAGCAGGCTCAAATGAGTGTTTTGGGTTTGTTTGTTTGTTTTTTAACGTTTATATATTTTGAGAGACACAGAGACAGAGGGTGAGTGGGGGAGGGGGAGAGAGAGGGAGGCACAGGATCTCAAGCAGGCTTCAGGCTCTGGGCTGTTAACACAGAGCTCAACATGGGGCTTGAACTCACAAACCATGAGATCATGAGCCGAAGTCTGACGCTTAACTGACTGAGCCACCCAAGTGCCCCAAACAGGTGTTTGAAGTGAGAAATGAGGTATGATTATTTCATGGCCCTGATAAGACCAAGAAAGGCATTGTTATGTTTTTGAATGGCATGTCTCAGATATTTGAATAGGATATTAAACAGCATTTCACACAGGGGTACTGGGGTGACTCAGATGGTTGAGTGTCCCAACTCTTGATTTTTGCTCCAGTCATGATCCCAGTGTTGTGGATCAAGCCCCACATTGGGCTCTGTGCTGAACATGGAGCCTGCTTAAGATTTTCTCTCTCCTCCCTCTGCCCCTCTCCCCCACTGGTTCTCTCTGTCTCTGTCTCTGTCTCTGTCTCTCTCAAAACAAGACAAACAACAGCATCTCCTGACTAAACAATCATGATATTTATTAATGAGGTTTAGATACCAATATTTCTTAATGAAACTAAACCGTAGTGAAAACCAACCTGACCACCAAAAATCTGACCGCTCACAACGTGATGATCTTTTCTCATGTTTAGGAAACAAATAATTCTGTGCTGTCGGCACACCCAGGCGCCCCAACATATTTAGAAACCACATCCAAAGACTGCCATCTTCAAATTTGAAATATAATGCCTTTGATGGTAACATACTCAGAGCTAGCATCTGAAAAACAAATTGCCCTCAATGATAAATCTCTGTAACTCGTGGGCCCAATTTCACTAGAATATCCTGCACAATCTGACATGGCCCACAGAACACTTGATGTTATTTCTGATCATCTGTAGTGTAAATTTGAATTTTATAATTTAGAGAAATAGAGAACGAGAGAGGAGACAAGTACTTTGAATCTGATCATTTCCTTAAATATAAATGAGCCAGTGAAGTATGACTATTTTTATTTTTATGGCATTTGAAATCAATTTTTTAAGTTTATTTATTTATTTTGAGAGAGAGAGAGAGAGAGAGAGAGAGAGAGAGAGAGAGAGAGAACCAGTGGGGGAGGGGCAAAGAGAGAGGGGGACAGAGGATCCAAAGTGGGCTCCACACTGACAGGAGTGAGCCTGACATGGGGCTACAAGCCCATGAACCATGAGATCATGACCTGAACCAAAGCCTAACACTTAACTGACTGAGCCGCACTGGTGCCCTAAGTATCACTATTTTTTAAAGATTGTTGCACACTTTACGTTTTCTGATGAATATATTATAAATTTTACTTACATTTTGTGGTGAGCATGTGTAACCAGTGTCCATTAATTGGTCTGCATGGACAAGAAAGTTTTGTTGCAAAGCGAGGTATCAGTAGGGGTTATTTGAGGTGAAGAGTGAGAGGAAAAAAGTGACCCAGTTTCGTGATTTTACCTAAATCAAAATTAAGAGTTGAATATGCTCTCTCATGACAATGTATGGCTGGCTAGGATGAAGGGAGGGGAAGCAGGAAGGTGAACACAGGTGGAGAGTGAAGGTTGAAGCGAGGGCTAAAAAGGTACATGAATAACATGGAAGAAATCAGCAATGATTTGTCACAAGCTAACTAATGGCCATCGATAATTCTCCAAAGTAGAAAATAAAATGATGTAAAATCAAAATAAAACAACTATATAAAATAATAAAAAATGCAATGATATGAAAATAAAAGTTACATAATTATATTAAAAATTATATAAAATTGATACAATAAAATTATAAAATAATCACATAAAATAGGATAATATATATACTAATAAAAATAAAATAAATATACACATAATTATATAAAATAAATATATAAAATAAAAGTATACCAAAGATCACAGTGAAAGGATCTATTGTTTAAATTCTAGTTTTATACGTTTCTTATTCTGCAATTTAACATTATACTAAGAAATTTGTCATATTTTTGAAATGCTCATCCTGGTTTTTATTGTATTTATCATTGCTTTGAACTGAAATAAATCTTCCTGAACTTTTCTCAATAACTTCAGTAAGTCTTTAGCCAGCTCCTTTTTCCTTGGGGTCCAAATACACTTAAGGCAGGTCTCAGTTCTGTGGGTTTGTCTTGCCTTCTTACTGATTCATCTGGTGTTTGAAGATGTTTATCCCATTTACTTCACTTTTTTTTATTTAAAAAAAATTTTAGATCTATTTATTTTGAGAGAGCGAGTGAGCATGAGTGGGGGAGGGGCAGAGATGGGGAGAGAGAGAATTCCAAGCAGGCTCAGTACCATCAGCACAGGGCCCAATGCAAGGCTCGAACTCATGAGATCATGACCTGAGCTGAAATCAGGAGTCAGATGCTTAACTGACTGAGCCACCCAGGTGCAGGTTTTCACTTTTTAAATGGATGTAGTAGGAATGGCGAGGTTTTCTTTTTCTATTACCATAGGTACAGCTCATTGGCTCTGGCTCATCCTGTAAAATTTCCAAGTAGCCCTGAAATCTTGGCCATGTGTCCATGCTGGCACTCAACAGTATGAACCACGCCACTTAGCTCCTGGAAGAGTACAGATTTCCTAAATTTAAAAGCTTGTCTCCACCCCCCGCCCCCTTCCTGCCTGCCTTCCTCAAACACTGGAATGCCTGTTAGGTGCCAAGAACCAACCTGATGCTGGTTAAATACTTTTTAAAAGGACAAAAGTAAAGAAAAAGTCCCCTGTGTTTACCTGTTCAACCATATCCTCTCCCCCCACATCTTGGCAACCGCTGATCTTTCTACCACTTGTATGATTTTGCCTTTTCTAGAATGTCGGTAATTGGAACAACAGAGGATATAGCCTTTTCAGACTGACTTCTTTCACTTAGCCAAACGCATTCAAGTCTCACTCGTGACTTTTCATGCCTTAATTGCTCATTCCTTTTTACTGTTGAATAATATTTCATTGCATGGATGTACCACAGTTTGTGTAGTCTTTTACTTTTATTTATTTTTTTTATTATGATTACATTTTTTAATCTTAATTTTAATTTTTATTTTGCTGAGTGAGAGAGAGAGAATACGTGTGCTAGCAGAGGAGGGGCAGAGAGAGAGGGAGAAAGAGAATCTTAAGCAGGCTCCAGGCCCAGTGCAGAGCCCGACACAGGACTCAGTGTCACAACCATGGGATCATGACCTGAGCGGAAATTCAGAGTCCAACACTTAAGCAAATTAAAAATGTTCTCCAGGGGCGCCTGGGTGGCACAGTCAGTTAAGCGTCTGACTTCGGCTCAGGTTGTGATCTCATGGTTTGTGAGTTCAAGCCCACATCGGGCTCTCTGCTGACAGTGCGGAGCCTTGCTTGGGATTCTCTCTCTACCTCTCTCTCTGCCCCTCCTGGCTTACACGCACACATTCTTTCTCAAAATAAAACAAACTTAAAAGTTGTTTTTAAATAATAAAAATAAAAAAAATAAAATGAAATAGAATCACATATGATCAACTATCTTTTTCATAGAAAATACTACAAAATGTATTTTTATCATATATCATTAACTCATACTGAGATTGTTACCATCTCTTCAATCAATACATTGAGCTATACAGAAATGCCAAGACTAGTATTGTGCCCATGTGCTCCACATCCGGAGGTGATGTGAAATGATCAACAATGTCAGCTCTTACTCTGCTGCCGTGTGCAACTGAGGAGAATATCAGGCTAATCCCAAACAAAAAAGGGGAGCAGAAAAAGGGTGCCAGGCACTCCTGAGAAAAGATCCTCAGGTAACTAAGAATCCTTGGCACTTCTGCTAAGAGGAAAGATTTGACAAGTTGATCAGTGTCTTTTTCCTACCCCAGTGCTTCCGCTGTTCCAATCCCCCACCCTTTGTAGGGCTGTCCAACGCAGCCAATGGCACAGCCCAAGAGTCCTCCTTTCATTCACATGTAATTACCTCCCATTTTGAAGACAGAGGGGAAACAAGAGCTGAGGAAAAGCATTTCTCTGGGGCCTGAATAGATGTTTAGGGTTATAGGTTGCACACACCGGTGCTGAATGTCAGATCTTGGGTGCACTGTTCTTTAGGACATGCATTTCTTCATGTGTTTGTGATATGCATAGCTCTTAAAGTGTGGAGCCCATGGAAGGGACCTTTCCTGCCTGGTTGTAAGGACGATTCTAGGCACAGAAACTTATACCGCGTACTTTGCATTTTGCCATGCAGCGTGAATGTGTGTCTCTACACATTCATACCAAGACACCAGGTTCTGTCAGTTCTGCTACCTAAATATTTCTTCATCCATCTCCTCTCTCCACCCCACTCTTCTGTGTGACTTCAGGCTCTCACCATCTCAATCCTGCCCAAGCCTTCTTGCTCTTCTTGCCTCCATATTCACCCCTGTTCAGTTGTTTTCCATGCTGCTTTAGAGCAATCATTTTAAAAGGCCATTAGTCATCTTATTCCCGTGTATGGCGCTCCAGGGCCTCAATGATAAAATTAACAGCACTTCCAATCCATGTCCTTCGTTTAGGCCTAATCTTTTACAAACCCTCCATTTAAAAGGGGTAGAGTACATATGCCATTATGAATGTAAAGTTTGGAATTGGACACAACTGACCTATCACTTGTGAAACTTACTTAACCTTCTATAGGTCTAAGTTTTGTCCTCAATACAAAAGGGAAAAAGAATACTTCATTGTGTGGGTATCGGAGGCATGTGAAGCTGTTGATATACTGCTAAGATCATAGTTGATATGTAAGAAATGGTAGCTATTAGCATTTCTGTTAAAATTTAAGGTCCTTCATCATTTTTGCTCATTTAGTTTCCTGCTATGATAAGGTAGTATGAATGCTTCCTAATTCCAAAGAGAACATGTGGAATTTGGAGACCTGTTCAGGTGTGAAAGAAAAAATGTGGGGGAAAAATCCTGGAGATGAGATGAAATTCCGTAGTCAGATGTTATTTTCAAAACTTGGTAGTGATAAGAAAATACAATGCTGACTTTGATACACCTGCCTCTTCCCCAGCCTGTTTTCAGAAAGGCAATTGCTGGGATGTAGATTGCTCTGGTTTTAGTCCCCTCTTCCCTAAAGTGATCTGGATCCATAAATAGCCATTGAGGTGATTTGGTTTTGATGTTGTATTATTTTTCTCATAAGGGATGGAATTACTCTGTCTTTAGGAAATTCCAGGAGCATATATATTTTTCTCTGTCCTTTTTAAAATGCTGTTAAATGAAGTCAGTTGCTGAGATTTCTCATTTCCAATACCCATATTTGACAAGAGAGGGTGGGAGAAATAAAAATGACTTGAGCAGTGTAAAACAACAGCCAAAATTCATTATATTTATTCCTGTTTTTGTGCTCATTCTTAAGAGTACATTCTGCCCCAGTCAGACTCCAGTAGCAAATTCTCTAGGCAACATTCAGAAGAAACATAGGGCAAGGGTATTTCGTTACCAGAACAAAATACAATGTACCAGAATAAAATATAATTTACCAGTGTTTCGTTCCTGAACGAGGAATTTACTACAGTTATAGTCTTCTCGTCCTAAAAATTCTTTACTATTAGTGCTAGTACAGCAAAGAATGTAGTTTGGAATGGCAGTAATGCAGCCTATTTAAATCAGATTTAAAAAAATAAAAATCTGTTCTTTCTCATCAATGGGAGTCATATTTAATGGGATAGGAGGAAATCATCAATGTTGTATACACGTTATTCCAGGCCTTTCCCTCTTGGATACAGATGGAAGTTTCTATGAATTCCTTGCAGAGCCATGTATTAAATGACAGTGGCCGTGGGGATCTTCCATGAGAAAATCTTTCCATGAAAATCAGCCTTCTTGTTGCTCTTAATCTGGAAACAAGTGGGCTGAGGAATCATTTTACAGCCTCTTCCTGGAATGTCATTTCTGACACAAATGAATTTCTGTGTAACTGAATGTATCATTTTATTGTAACCAGTTCAGTGGAATTTGAAAACTAAGTATTTCACATTATTTGTGTGAAGACTCCTGACTGTCACTATGGACAAACATCAGTGCACAATGTGCTGACTTCTGAGCTTGGGCCTCTCTTCCCTTGTAACACTCTTTTTTGCCCTTCAGTTTGGTTTGGCTTGAAGATTTACTACCAGGTGTACAAGCCGGGATGTTGTGAAATAGCCAGAGAATTAGGGTGGCTCTTGTGGGTGTTTCTTGCTTCCTTATTTGTGTTCTTTAATTCAGAGTTCTGGAATAGTGAACATGTCAGAAATTCATCTTGTGGTGAGTAATAGTGGTCTTCTATTATGGAGATTTCCAGCAGAGGGCTGTGCTGATAGTTCAGTGTTTTAAAATATTTTGGGGGCACCTGGCTGGCTCAGTGGGTAGAGCATGTGACTCTTGATCTCGGGGTTGTGAGTTTGAGCCTCATTTTGGGTGTAGAGATGACTGAAAAATAAAACCAAGGGACACCTGGGTGGCTCAGTTGGTTAAACGTCCAACTCGATTTCAACTCAGGTCATGATCTCACAGTTTGTGGGATCAAGCCCCACATCAGGCTCTGTGCTGACAGTATGGAGCCTGCTTGGAATTCTTTCTCTCTTCCTCTTTCCCTACCCCTCCCTCTCTAAACAAACAAACAAACAAACAAACAAACAATTTTTAATTAAATTAAAAATTTTTTAAAAATAATGAGTTATTTTGAAAAGGACTCTGTGTTTGATACGGACCAGTGACAAAGATAGAAAAGGGCACTTTTCTTGCTGGTCTACAATGGACTCCATTCCATTGTTGGCACAAGAGTGACTTATAATTTGGCCCCATAGCCAGGTTAGATTGCAGGGGTCTATCTTCCCACCATTTGAATCTTGCTTAGGCAGCAGAAGTGACATGAACCAGTTGTGAGCCTAGATATTATTATGTATAGAACTTGTTTGTGTGACTTGTCATGCATTCCTTCCCAGAGCTGCACATACACAATCATGGGGGGCTTAGTTTACTTGTGCTCCATGGGTATCTGGCCTCGGGATCCGATTTGGCCCTTCAGTTCAGGATGCTAAGAAGGATTAATGTGCCTCACATTTCTCCTGGAGCCAGACCAGGATGGCCCCCTGGTATGGATCTGGAAGGGAAGAGGAATAAACAAATGCCCAGGCTCCTAAGATTGTGAGATAGGGTAAGAGAAACAGAAGGGAAAACAAACAAACAAACAAGCAAACAAACAGCTGAGGACTGCACTTAGGTAAACTTAGTAAGTAAATATAAATTACACACGGATGGTACTTCTATTGCCCCTGCAGGAATAGTTAATTGGAAGCCTCACCCGAGCAGAGGACTCATTGCCCAGGACCCTCAATTGGGACTCCAGTGCGGCTGTTCACCTCAGGGCTTCCCCCGCCAGAAGGTTGGATGTTGTGAGTACCCAATTTAATGAATTAAGCCTTCTTCGTTCTTCTTTATACTCCTCTCCCTCTTTATGTTTACTGTAATTGTTTAATTCTGTATATTCCTTTCCCTTATGATTAATAAACCTTTCCTCCACGAAGCTGAAAGTGCGGCTATTGTGAATTACTGTTATTCAGAACAGGTATATCCCCAGAGACCTTTTCATTACTACGAGGATGGCCATTACCAGAAACCAAAAACCACAACCAATACCAGATAATAACAAGGACTGGCAAGAATATGGAAAAATTGGAACCCTATGCACTGTTGGCAAGAATGTAGAATGGCGAAGGTGCTATGGAAAACAGCATGGGGAGTCCTCAAAAACATTAAAAACAGAAGTGCCATATGTTCTAGCAATCCCACCCAATTCTTTATGTCCAAAAGAATCGAAATAAAGATCTTGAAGTGGTATTTGCACTCCCATGTTTATTGCCACGTTATTCATAATAGTCAAGAGGTGGAAACAACCAAAATGCCCACTGATGGATGAATCAATAAAGAAAATGTGGTATACATGTACAGTGGAATATTATTCAGCCATAAACAAAGAAGGAAATCCTGTCATGTGCTTCAGCTTGGATAAACTTTGATGGCATTATGCTAAATGGAATAAACCGGTTACAGAAGGAAGAATACTGTATGACGTGAGGTATCTAAAGTAGCAAATTTGTAGAAACAAAGTAGAATGTTAGTTGCCAGGGGCTAGAGGGAGGGGAAAATGGGGGATCTATATTCACAGGATATGGAACTTCAGTCATGCCAGATGAAAAGTTCTAGAGATCTGCTGTACAACATTGTGCTGATAGTTAACAATATTGTATACTTAAAAAGTTAACAGGATAGAACTGATGTTATGTGTTTTTTGTGAAAAGGAAGAAAGAAAGAAAAAGAAAGAAAGAAAGAAAAGAAAGAAGAAAAGAAGAAAAAGAAAGGAAGAAAGAAAGAGTTTCTGCCTATAGAGTAGGGAGATTTGGCAACAATTGTCTAGTGAAATTTCATAACTGTTATGGATCAGTGACTTGCACATGCTGCCTGTTCATCCCTCTTCAAAACAGGAGAGTCTAGGGGCGCATGGGTGGCTCAGTCAGTTAAGCGTTCAACCGCAGCTCAGGTCATGATCTCACAGTTCATGAGTTCAAGCCCTGCATCAGACTCTGTGTTGACAGCTTGGAGGTTGGAGCCTGCTTCAGATTCTGTGTCTCCCTCTCTCTCTGCTCCTCCCCTGCTCATGCACATGTATGCACCACCCCCCACTCTCAAAAATAAATAAACGTTAAAAAAAATTTTAAACAAAACAAAAAAAAAAACAGGAGGATCTATGTGCTTACTTTGTCTCAGTCTCACTATTATATGTCAAGTGTACATACTGGAAAATAACTTGTGTTTTCAATCACTTAGTCCTCAGATCGAGAGTGGCAGCCAGACCCAGTGTAGGTGACAAGATCCTAGACTTGAAACATGATAAGATTGGGTAAACCTCTTGGGGGTCTTGAGAGGAAGGGAGTATGTTTTGTATGTGGGACTTATTTGAATAATTATGGTCGAGGAGAGGAAGATGGTATGTTACTTTTCCCTCTGTGTCTAAATCCCTTTACAGTATTACTTTGAAGACTTTCCCGTTAAGTCATGAAGTCTGTCTCCCCACCACCTGAATCAGGGCTGGCCTTGTGACTTCCTTTAACAAATAGAATGTGACAGAGGTGACTTGTGCCAGTTTCAAGCATAGACCTCAAGTTCTTGTTCTCTCTTAGAACCCCATTAGAAGACTCAGCTAGACACGTGGCTCAGCTGCCTCCAGTATCTCTGAAGCTGCAGCTGACCTGAGACACGTGAAAGAACCCAGCTGAAAGGAGAAACGCCACCCAGCTGAGCCCAGACTAAAACTCTCCATCCTACAGAAGCATGACCTAAATAGTTGTTTTAAACGAGTAAATTTTAGCAAGAGCTAATTTATACCGCCCCAGACAATTTATTACCTTGTAAAATCTTAGTAGACGAAAGGCTTTCTTTAAAAAGTATAAAGTAGCAGAAGGATTCACTGCTACTTTCTAATTGAAAAGCCACTAATCCCAAACTATTATTTTATTGTCACAAATGATTTTCAAAGTACCTGGCTGGCTCAGTCGGTAGAGCATATGATGCTCATGTGACACCTGAGTTCAAGCCCCACGTTGGACAAGGAGCCTACAAAGAATTTTCTTTCCTTTTATTGTACATACAGCTTGCACTTCAGCATATAATGGGCTTGTTGAAACTTTGGAGTGTGGTGTGCTTAAACACACGTGTATGAGCTGTGTGAAGCTAGTAAAAGAAGCACTGGATGTTTCTAGCGTCTTTCATAATGATTATGCAGACAAGTCATGAATTGACTCTCCAGTGAAAAAGAGAAAAACTTCCATTATTTTACTAATTGTACAGATCAAAGGGGCATTTCATTTGATGATGATTTCACATTAGCTGCATGGAATAATTGTTTTTCAGTCTTCTTTAATCCTAAGGCTATTATAAGCTTCTTGTTTCACTGGAAACTTTGCCCCAAAAGGGATCTATTTATTCTATTACTGCTTTTATTCAGGAGATAACTATGGGGAAGTATACCAGTTTTTTTTTTTTTTTAACACTTATTCATTTTTGAGAGAGAGAGAGAGAGAGAGAGAGAGAGAGGGAACACGAGTGGGGGAGGGGCAGAGAGAAAGGGAGACACAGAATCTGAAGCAGGCTCCAGGCTCTGAGCTGTCAGCACAGAGCCGGATGCGGAGCTCGAACTCATGGACCGCCAGATCTCATGGACCTGAGCTGAAGTCAGACACTTAAGCGAATAAGCCACCCAGGTGCCCCCAAAAGTATACCAGTTTTAATGGAACATATCATAAACAGAATGGAAATGAAGCTCATCTTTTATAGCAGGACCTGTTCATGAAGACAGTCATACTGATTTTCTACCATATACAACTAAAAGGGAAACAATTCCATTTGCAATGGCATCCAAAAGGACAAAATACCCAGGAGTAAATTTAACCAAGGACGTAAAAACGTATACACTGCAAAGTATAAGACATTAATGAAGGAAATTGAAGAAGACACAAATAAATGGAAAGATATTCTTTGCTCATGTATTGGAAGAAATAATGTTGTTAAACACACTACCCAAAGCAATGCACAGATTCTGGGCAATCCCTATCAAAATTCCAGTGGTATTTTTCACAGAAATAGAATAATTCTAAAATTTGTATGGAGCCACAAAAGACCCTGAAAAGTTGAAGCAATCTTGAGAAAGAAGAAAGTGGAAGATGATTAAATTATGAAATTTAAGAAATTTTGGGTTTGAAAGTGAATGGCTAAGAAAGAATTCTTCAGATATTTTGGGTACAAAAAGGTCATTTTATTATAGCATGGGGACAGGACCTGTGGGCAGAGAGAGCTGCACTGGAATTGTGCACTAAATTGTGATTTATTATATACTTTTTTTTTTTTTTGGTTAAAGTTTATTGAGAGAGAGAGAGAGAGAGAGAGAGAGAGAGCGAGCGAGCAGGGGGAGGGCAGAGAGAGAGGGAGAGAGAATCCCAAGCAGATTCCATATTGCCAGCACAGAGCTCTGACGTGGGACTCCATCTCACAAACCCAAATGGTGAGATCATGACCTGAGCTAAGATCAGGAGTGGGACACTTTAACCCACTGAGCCACCCAGGTGCCCCTGATTGTATACTTTTAATTGTGGGGGTTAGGATAGTGTAAGTGTCTAAAGAATTTGGAAGCGAGGCTTTCAGGACCTTGAGGGGCTAGCTGCTGTTAAGATAAGATGATTTTTATTTTAGTCTTTAATAAAACATAAACATGAAGGCATGAATGCAGCCATGAGGTCCTTGAGGAAGGTCATGCTCTGCATGTTTCAGGTATCTATCAATGGGCTGCAGGCTGTAAGATTTAATTTAAGCACTATTTCTCTTGCCTTTGTTTCTCTCATCATTTCCCTCCCCGCCAACAACTTTGACCGTTAAATCTTTGAGGTTGTTGAAGGTGGAAGGTCTCAAGTTCTGTAACTCCTTCCTGTTGAACAGGAGGGTAGAGATGTCCTCATCCTTACTTGTGGGTCAAGGTTGGTCAGTTGAGAATTTAATAGGATTAGGAAAGGTTAAGGCAGCTGTATCTAGAGTTGGTAACATATGGGTATCTCCTTGAGTAGAAAGGATCATCTGTCAGTTTGAAGTTAAGGCAGTGAGGGAGTCTCAGCACCAGGTGGAGGGACATGGGAAAAAACATCAAAACATGATTAGAATAACAAAAAGAAAAAGAAGCCTAAATAAGAGTCTTTTGAGGGGCACCTGGGTGGCTCAGTCGGTTGAACGTCCAACTTCGGCTCAGATCATGATCTCACGGTCTGTGAGTTTGAGCCCCGCGTCGGGCTCTGTGCTGACAGCTCAGAGCCTGGAGCCTTCTTTGGATTCTGTGTCTCCCTCTCTCTCTGTCCCTCCCCCACTCATGCTCTGTCTCCCCCTGTCAAAAATAAATAAACATTAGGAAAAAAAGAGTCTTTTGATAGCTGACAAAAATCTTCCTTTAGTCCAGGAATTTAACCAATTATCAAAGGAAAGAGAGGGATTGTTTAAAACACCAATTTTGAGTATTTATGTCAGAAACCCAGAAGAATTTTTGTGGTAATCTGAAATGTATACACAGTGTTCTGTTTTTATGAGAACACAAGTTTCACTATGTGCAGCTGTTAAAACATCTAATGCCATTTTATTTTGTAGAACTGCTTCATGCATTTATTTCAGTGTTTAATAATATAATGCAGTTTTGAGTGCCATTTAAGGCCTTAATTGTGTAGCAGGTGGTGTTAACTATCAAAATGATTTGTTTAGTAAGCAATGAGGTAATTAATAAGAGGCACTTCTATGGAAACAAAAGAAAAATATAGGGTAATGGTTAGAGCAAATTATAAACCTAGTATCTTAGTCTCGTGTGCTGCAGGTGAGAAGATTTTTTTAGATGTCAGGTCTTAAGTGTCCTCAGATGGAGTGGGAACAGGCAGCAGCAGGAATCAAGATGGGTATTTCTGGTTTGTAATTCAGACACCTCTGATGATCTTTTTGAATGGTGTATAGAGCAACAGGCACAAAGATTGCCTATACGTGAGTTTTTGTGGCAATTTCTCTGAGGTTTACCTCAAGGTGTTAGCTTTGGTAAATAACAAACATTTAAAGACAATCAGAACTAGAATTTAACATCTGCAAAGGTATGTTATTGATACCTAATTTTTCATGATCACCCTTATTTCCAGAGATAGCCAAGGCAAGACTAATGTGTTTATAAAACAGGTCCAATTTTAACAAACTTGGCCTAATTATGTACATAAGTTCAGCAAGAATCGCGATTGATCATATAAATCTTTTAAAATTTGCCTTTCTGGAACTTTTTGTAAGGAATCTGTTGAAATTTTAGTTAGCCTCTCAAGGCCAGAAGCCAAGCCAAGTACTTGTCCTCAGACATGCCTACAATACTTGTAGATTTGGGTGAATTTGTCTTCTTGAGGTCCTCAAAATATCTGAGGTTCCTGCACCTGCCAGGAAGTGACATTCTTTATTCACCTTGGTAAGGCCGCTGGATAAGCAAGGTATCAGGTCAACATTTCCAAGGGGCTTTATGGCTCCATATTTCATAAAGTCAACCTCAGTTCCTTAAAGTTGTATGGTCATATCTGAGTCTATTCATGTGTCTCAAATATGACATTTCCAGTCAAAGCCTTGGCAAAGTAACCAATCTTTCCAATGGTGTCCTATTGCAAGGAGAACAAATTGTTATTGAACTTACACAAATTATTATAATTGCTGTGAAAGAAAGAATATTCACTGAGGGTTTCTGAATTTCAGACCGTTCAGGCAGAGAGAAAAGTTAAATGCTTCTAATTGTTCACAAGGGAATATTTTATTATGCTTTTGTATATTATAGATAGCCTAAGAGAAAATTTCCTTAATCTGGAAGAGCAAATATTAGAGGACCAGCAATGTTGCAAAACAAGATCATTAAAACTGTATTCATTTTCTTCAGTTCATTTAGTTTCATATTACTAATTCTTGATCAGTTTGAATGCAGCTTTTCCCATTAATTCAGGAAATCCTTGCCCATTTCAGTTTTATGATTTTATTTTATTTTGTAAAGTTTACATATTTATTTTTGAGAGAGACAGAGAGCATGAGCAGGGGAGGTGCAGAGAGAGAGGGGTACAGAGTTCTGAAGCTGGCTCTGTGCTGACAGCAGAGAGTCTGATGTGGGGCTTGAACTCACAAACTGTGAAATCATGGCCTGAGCCGAAGTCAGACGCTTAACCAGCTGAGCCACCCAAGCGCCCCCAAGTTTTACAATTTTAAAGATATCAAAAACATGTATTTGTCTTAAAAAGTACTTTTTTATTAATCTTCTTGAAGGTGAAATTCATTTTATAAATGACAAAAGACTATAATGCAATTGACAAAGAAATTTAGTTATGACAACATTCCAATGATCAGGATATCAAGTGAGGACCTTCTATCCAAAACAAATTAAAACATCAGGAATTTTATGCATATATATGTACGTATAAATGTGTGTGTGTGTGTGTGTGTGTGTGTGTATTTGAACAGTTACAACATTTGCCCAAGTGCAACACAAACTAAGGTTTATCATTATTTGTTGACAGTGCTTTGGAAGTAACCAAATAAGCCTAATTCGTCAAAAAGACTTCATTTACAATCCAAATCTTAGGAAAGTTTATTGAAACCTCAGGAAGTTTTAAAGTACATGCCTAAATAGAGTTATGGATCATTATAAAACTTAATTATTTATTTAACCAAGGTGGCAATAAGAGATTTTAAAGGCAAATATGTAGGGTTATATAGTTGTCTCCAAAACTTAGCTCTGTCAATATTGAGAAGTTTTAACTTTTTTTTAAGTTACCAAAGACCAGATAAAGACAAAACACAGAAACTTGGGTTTTCTGGGCAGACAAAATAGAAGAAAACAAACAAACAAACTCTGTTTACATTTTCATATCAAGAGTAAACCAACATTCCAAGAAAATGTTGTCTTTTTTGTAGAGAGAAAAGCAGAATTTTAATTTTGTGACAGTGTGCTTTTAAAATTCATTTTTTAATTTTTAAATTTAATTTTATTGAAAAAATTTTAAACATTTATGTATTATTGAGAGACAGAGAGAGACAGAGCATGAGCAGGGGAGGAGCTGAGAGACAGGGAGACAGAATGTGAAGCAGGATCCAGGCTCCGGGCTGTCAGCACAGAGCTTGATACGGGGCTAGAACTCACAAAACTGTGAGATCATGACCTGAGCCGAAGTCAGATGCTCAACCGACTGAGCCACCCAGGTGCCACTAAAATTCATATTTTAAATCTTAGTCTGACCACACAAAATTCTTTCTAAGGCTTTGTCTTTACAGACCTTCTACAACTTTCTTTTGCATTCAGATTTTGACCTAAGCCATTTTTCTCCAAAGAACCAGTCTCCTTTAGGACAAAATTACTGTCTTTTACCCTCAACAAAAATGTATTCCCATTTCTCAGATCTTTGTTACAGATCTCCTGCTTTTCTTTTTTTTTTTCAAACTACTCCCTTTTTTTTTCTTCAAATTTTATTTTTTTAATTTATATCCAAATTAGTTAGCATATAGTGCAGCAATAATTTCAGGAGTAGATTCCTTAATGCCCCTTACCCATTTAGTCCATCCCCCCTCCCACAACCCCTCCAGCAACCCTCTGTTTGTTCTCCATATTTAAGAGTCTCTTCTGTTTTGTCCCTCTCCCTGTTTTTATATTATTTTTGCTTCCCTTCCCTTGTGTTCATCTGTTCTGTGTCTTAAAGTCCTCATATGAGTGAAGTCATTGATATTTGTCCTTTTATGCCTAATTTTGCTTAGCATATTACTCTCTGGTTCCATCCACGTAGTTGCAAATGGTAAGATTTCATTCTTTTGGATTGCCAAGTAATAATCATATGTATATACACAACATCGTCTTTATCCATTCATCCATCGATGGACATTTGGGCTCTTTCTGTACTTTGGCTATTGATAGCACTGCTATAAACATTAGGGTGCATGTGGCCCTTTGAAACAGCACACCTGTATCCCTTGGATAAATACCTAGCAGTGCAATTTCTGGGTCTTGGGGTAGTTCTATTTTTAATTTTTGGACGAACCTCCATACTGTTTTCCAGAGTGGCCACACCAGCTTGCATTCCCACCAAAAATGCAAAAGAGATCCTCTTTCTCTGCATCCTCGCCAATGTCTGTTGTTGCCTGAGTGGTTAATGTTAGCCATTCTGACAGGTGTAAGGTGGTATCTCATTGTGGTTTTGATTTGTATTTCCCTGATGATGAGTGACGTTGAGCATCTTTTCATGTGTCTGTTGGCCATCTGGATGTCGTCTTTGAAGAATTGTCTATTCATGTCTTTTGCCCATTTCTTCCCTGGATTATTTGTTTTTTGGGTGTTGAGTTTGATCAGTTCTTTATAGATTTTGGATACTACCCTGTATCTGATATGTCATTTGCAAATATCTTCTCCCATTCTGTCAGTTGCCTTTTAGTTTTGCTGATTGTTTCCTTAGCTGTGCAGAAGTTTTATTTTGATGAGGTTCCAATAGTTCATTTTTGCTTTTGTTTCTCTTGCCTCCAGAGATGTGTTGAGTAAGAAGTTGCTGTGGCCAAGATCAAAAAGGTTTTTTCCTGCTTTCTCCTGTAGCATTTGGATGGCTTCCTGACTTACATTTAGGTCTTTCTTCCATTTTGAGTTTATTTTTGTGTATGGTGTAAGAAAGTGGCCTAGGTTCATTCTCCTGCATGTTGATGTCCAATTTTCCCAGCACCACTTGCTGAAGAGACTGTTTTTATTCCATTGGATATTCCTTCCTGCTTTGTCAAAGATTAGTTGGCCATACGTTTGTGGGTCCATTTCTGGGTTCTCTGTTCTGTTCCATTGATCTGAGTGTCTATTTTTGTGCCAGTACCATACTGTCTTGATGATTACAACTTTGTAGTACAGCTTGAAGTTGGGATTGTGATGCCTCCTGCTTTGGTTTTCTTTTTAAAGATTGCTTTGGCTATTTGGGGTCTTTTCTGGTTCCATACAAATTGTAGGGTCATTTGTTCTAGTTCTGCGAAGGATGCTGGTGTCATTTTGATAGGGATTGCATTGAATATGTAGATTACTTTGGGTAGTATCAACATTTTAACAATATTTGTTCTTCCTATCCAGGAGCATGAAATCTTTTTCCACTTTTTTGTGTCTTCTTCAATTTCTTGCATAAGCTTTCTATAGTTTGCATTGTATAGATTTTCCACCTCTTTGGTTAGATTTATTCCTAGGTGTTTTATGGACTTTGGTGCAATTGTAAATGGGATCGATTCCTTGATTTCTCTTTCTGTTGCTTCATTGTTGATATATAGGAATGCAACTGATTTCTGTGCATTGATTTTATATCCTGCAACTTTGCTGAATTCATGAATCTGTTCTAGCAGTTTTTTGGTGGAATCTTTTGGGTTTTCCATATAGAGTATCATGTCATCTGCGAAGAGTGAAAGTTTGACGTCCTCCTGGCTGATTTGGATGCCTTTTATTTCTTTGTATTGTCTGATTGCAGAGGCTAATACTTCCAACACTAGGTTAAATAACAGTGGTGAGAGTGGACATTCCTGTTGTGTTTCTGATCTTAGGGGGAAAACTCTCAATTTTTCCCCATTGAGGATGATATTAGCATTGGGTCTTTTGTATATGGCTTTTATGATCTCAAGGTATGATCCTTCTATCCCTACATTCTTCAGAGTTTTTATCAAGAAAGGATGCTGTATTTTGTCAAATGCTTTCTCTGCATCTATTGAGAGAATCATATGGTTCTTGTCCTTTCTTTTATGGATGTGATGAATCACATTGATTGTTTTGTGGATATGGAACGAGCCCTGCATCCCAGGTAAAAATCCCACTTAGTCGTGGTGAATAATTTTTTAATGTATTGTTGGATCCGGTTGGCTAATATCTTGTTGAGGATATTTTCATGCATATTCATCAGGGAAATTGGTCTCTAGTTCTCCTTTTTAGTGGGGTCTCTGTCTGCTTTTGGAATCAAGGTAATTCTGGCTTCATAGAAAGAGTTTGGAAGTTTTCCTTCCATTTCTATTTTTTGGAACAGCTTCAAGACAGTAGGTGTTAAGTCTTCCTTAAATGTTTGGTGGAATTCCCTTGGAAAGCCATCCAGCCCTGGACTCTTGTTTTTTGGGAGATTTTTGATTACTAATTCGATTTCTTTACTGGTTATGGGTCTGTTAAAATTTTCTGTTTCTTCCTGTTTCAGTTTTGGTAGTGTATATGTTTCTAGAAAATTGTCCATTCCTTCCAGATTGCCCATTTTATTGGCATTTAATTGCTCATAATACTCTCTTATTATTTTTATATCTGCTGTGTTGGTTGTGATCTCTCCTTTTTCATTATTGATTTTTTTTATTTAGTTCCTTTCCTTTTTTTTTTTCATCCAACTGGCTAGTGGTTTATCAATTTTGTGAATTCTTTCAAAGAACCAGCTTCTGGTTTCATTGATCTGTTCTACTGTTTTGGTTTGGTTTGGTTTGGTTTGGTTTTGATAGCAATAATTTTTTCTCTAATCTTTATTATTTCCTGTATTCTGCAGGTTTTGGGTTTTATTTGCTATTCTTTTTCCAGCTCTTTAAGGCGTAAGGTTAGGTTGTATATCTGAGATCTTTCTTCCTTTTTTAGGAAGGCCTGGATTGCTATATACTTTCCTCTTATGACCACCTTTCTTGCGTCCTAGAGGTTTTGGGTTGTGGTGTTATCATTTTCATTGGCTTCCATGAATTTTTTAACTTCTTGGTTAGCCCATTCATTCTTTGGCATGATAGATGGTTCCCCATCCCCTTACTTTCAATCTGAAGGTATCTTGTAAACAGCATATGGATGGATCTTGTTTTCTTATCCATTCTGTTACCCTGTGTCTTTTGGTTGGATCATTTAGTCCATTGACGTTTAGCATGAGTACTGAAAGATGTGAATGTATTACCATTATGTTGCTTGTAGAATTGGAGTTCTGGTGGTGTTCTCTGATCCTTTCTAGTGTTTGTTGCTTTTGGTATGTATGTATATATGTATGTATGTATGTATGTATATGTGTATGTATTTATTTCATCTTTTTTCCCCTCAGAGTCCCCCTTAAAATTTCTTGCAGGGCTGGTTTAGTGGTCACAAATTCCATTAATTTTTGTTTGTCTGGGAACTTTTTATCTCTCCTTCTATTTTGAATGACAGCCTTGCTGCATAAAGAATTCTTGGCTGCATATTTTTCTGATTCAGCACATGGAATATATCTTGCCACTCCTTTCTGGCCTGCCAAGTTTCTGTGGATAGATCTGTTGCAAACCTGATCTCTCTTCCCTTGTAGGTTAAGGACTTTTTTCCCTTGCTGCTTTCATGATTCTTTCCTTGACTGAGTATTTTGTGAATTTGACTATGATACGCCTTGTTGATGGTCAGTTTTTGTTGAATCTAATGGGAGTTCTCTGTGCTTCCTGGATTTTGATGTCTGTGTCTTTCCCCAGATTAGCAAAGTTTTCTGCTATGATTTGCTCACATAATCCTTCTACCCCTATTTCTCTCTCTTCCTCTTCTAGGACCCCTATGATTCTGATGTTGTTCCTTTTTAATGAGTCACTGATTTCTCTAATTCTTAAATCGTGCTCTTTTGCCTTACTCTCCCTCTTTTTTTCTGCTTCATTATTCTCCATAAGTTTGTCCTCTATATTGCTGATTCTCTTTCCTGCCTCAACCATCCTTGCCTCCTTGGCATTCATTCAAGATTGCAGCTCAGTTATAGTATTTTTATTTCATCTTGACTAGCTTTTACTTCTTTTATCTCCGCAGAAAGGGATTCTGATCTATTTTTGACTCTAGCTAATATTCTTATTATCGTCATTCTAAATTCTGGTTCAGACATCTTGCTTGTATCTGTGTTGGTTAAGTCCCTGGCTGTCATTTCTTCCTGCTCTTTCTTTTGGGGTTAATTCCTTCATTTCATTATTTTGAAGGGAGAAAAGGGATTAATGAGGTGAAAATAAAACTAAAAAATATTAAAATTTAAAACATTAAAATTAGAAAAATTAAAAATAAACACACATACAAATCGAATAAATGATGCTAGATCCTGGGTATGTTTTGGTTTTGGTTTTGAAAGGGGCTTGGTAGCTTAGAGAAAAAAGGGGAAATAAAAAAAAAAAGGAAATCGTTTGAAAATTTGAAAAAATGAATACACTGAAGTAGACTAAAATGAAATGATGGAAGTAAAATAGAATTTGAAAAAATTTATACAAAAGTAAAAAATATGGTAGAAAAAAACAAAGAAAAATATTTGTAATAGAAATTGAAAATAAAAATGAATTTTTTCTCTTTCTGTAGTCAAGAAAAAGAAACTAAAAAGAGAAAAAATTAAAAAAATAAAGAAAAATTCAATAGATGGGTCGGCAAACAGACTGAAATACGACTGAAATTACTTTGTTTTGCCCTAGAAGTCAAACTATGAAGTGCTTTATAGTCCATAAACTAAGCAGGCAGAGACGTGTTCCTGAAGAGTTAGGTTGGCCCAGTTGGGCAGGGCTTGGTGTAATGACTCTGTTCTCCACTAGATGGCGCTTCTAGCATACTGGGATGGATTGTTGTGGCACCTATAGGTGCGTATGCGCATGTGCAGGAACAGTGAAAATGGCGCCACCCACCTACCCAGTCTTTAGCATCTGAACTCTGTTCTCACTGATCAGCAATCACACACCTGTCCTTTCTCTTCAGCTCTGTCTGCCCAGAATTCGTGATCCCCAAAGACCACCAGGGAGCTGAGTCCCATGCAAAAGCAAAGAGCCTTTATTTTAGCTAGCTCGAGCTCAATCCCCTACCTGCACCGACGCAGTGGTGAGATACCGGAGACAGCGAGTTTCAAAAACACAAAGGTTTTATAGGGGTCTAGGGGCAGTTGGTGAGGTAATGGCTGTGGCCTCAGCCGATTGGCTGGGGAAGGGTCGTGGCCTCAGCCGATTGGCTGGGGAAGGGTCGGAGTCCCGTTACGCAGGTTGCCAGGCATATTTTGATCGGGAAGTTTGAACAGGTGAACGGGAGTTTACTCAAGGGGAGGAGGTGTGGTCTGAGGTTTCTGCGATTTTCCTGGAAAGGGGCCGTGTCAGGGACATAGTCACTCAAGGTAGAGGACACAGAACAAGATGGAGTCGGCCAGTGTAGGTCCGCTTTTTCATTCCCCCCTTGTCATGTAGCTTGCGGACCCAATCATGGGACTGGCTGCATTTCTATTTTGTAAAGGTGCTGCGCGTGGAATCTGGGGGTGTATGGTGACAAGGGGAACAGAGTTTGGAGGTCTACGCAGAGTTCTGGGAACCAAGTGTCCCTGGGGTGGCTCTGGGAGGTCTGATTAAGTATTGTCCCCGAGCTGGTGTCTATGATCTGTGAGGTGATGTTTTGGGGGGCATGGGGACTCCCGGCAGCATGAGCAGTGACAAGCAGAGCTAACAGAGTTACCAATATTAGGTGGGTCGAATGCGCTGTAGCTTGAGCTTGAGTGGGTTGTGTTGGTCCCGATTGATAGCCCATCACGTGACGAAGTCCTTCCGGATCGAGGAGAGGTCCGCTGGCCGAACGGGGGTGTGATGGACCCAGGTCACGATGATGTCTACTTTGAGAGCGGTGGGGGTTGTGAGCACCACGATGTAGGGTCCCTTCCAGCATGGCTCAAGGGTCTCTCAGTGGTGTCTCTTGACATAGACCCAGTCTCCCGGCCTGTACTGATGAGGTGTTGGAGTCGGGCCAGCCTCGTAGATGGTACGGAGGCGCGGCCAAATGTCCTCGTGCGCCCTCTGGAGCCCTCTCTAGGAAAGAAAAAGTTCTTGATCTTTAAACTCAGTAAGAAGTTCAGCTCGAAGGTTGGGAATAATAGGGGGTGGCCTGCCAAACATGATCTTGTAGGGAGTAAAACCCAAGGTGTAAGGAGTGTTCCTAACCCAGTAAAGGGCATACGGTAGGAGAGTCACCCAGTCCCCGCCAGTCTCCATGGTTAATTTGGTAAGGGTCTCTTTTAGGGTTCTATTCATTCTTTCTACCTGTCCTGAGCCCTGGGGCCTATAAGCACAATGTAATTTCCAGTTTGCCCCCACCGCCTTGGCTACTGCCTGCGTTACCTGTGAGATAAAAGCTGGTCCATTGTCTGATCCTATCATGTCAGGAAAACCATACCTGGGTAAGATGTCTTCTAGTAGCTTCTTAGCCACCGTCTGAGCCGTTTCATGCTTGGTTGGGTATGCCTCCACCCAGCCAGAGAAGGTGTCTGTAAATACTAAAAGATATTTATAACCATACTTTCCTGGTTTGACTTCAGTGAAGTCGACTTCCCATTGTGCTCCCAGCCTGGTGCCTCTGAGCCTGGTTCCTTTTTTATTTGATGTGGCTCTCGCGTTGGTGAGTTGGCAGGTCTTGCAGGCAGATACAACTTGCTCTATTTTGGTGTCCTGTTGGTGAATCTTGATTCTGGCATGTCGGATTAAGTCTTTTAATTTTCAGGCCCCCATGTGAGTAGACCGATGCATTTGCTCTAATATTGAGACTCCAAGCCGGTCTGGCAGCACGAGCTCCTTGTTAGGTGTATACCACCATCTCTTTATCTCCTGGGCCATGGGGAGTTTCTTGATCCACTGTAACTCCTCCTGGGAGTATTTGGGCTGGTCTGGTAAAACTGGGTCTCCTGGGTCCAGTAGTTATATGGTCATGGTGGGGACTGAAGTAAGGGCTACTGCCTTGGCTGCCTGGTCAGCCTTTGGATTACCTCTAGCTACTGGGTTATCAGCTTTCTGGTGCCCTTGGCAGTGGATAATGGCTAGCTTGGCAGGAAGCCATAAGGCCGTAAGCAGGTTAAGTATCTCCTGCTTATTTTTATAGTCCGTCCTTCTGCCGTCAGTAACCCCTCTCCTGATAAATTGCCCCATGAATATGAGCTGTGGCAAACGCATAATGGCTGTCTGTGTAGATGTTAAGCCGTTTTCCAGCTCCCAGCATCAGCGCCTTGGTGAGGGCTATGAGCTCTACTCACTGGGCTGACGTTCTGGAGGGTAGAGCCTCCGCCCATACGGTGTCTGTTTCGGTGAGCACTGCTGCACCCGCATACCTGTGTCCATCTCACACAAAGCTGCTGCCATCAGTGAACCAAGTAGCCTCGGCATCGGGGAGGGGCCGGTCGGTCAGGTCCGTCCGGAATCTGTGTACTTGTTCCAGGATTCCTGCACAGTCATGTAGTGGGGCACCTAGGTCAGGGTCGGGCAGCAGTGCTGCAGGATTGAGGGCTGCACTGGGTTGGAACCGCACTCAAGGAGAGTTGAGTAGGAGGCTCTGGTAATGAGTCATACATGTGTTGCTCATCCATCTATCAGGAGGCTGTTTCAGGACCCCTTCCATGGCGTGTGGGGTCGTGATCCAGATCTCCTGTCCTAGGGTCAGTTTGTCTGTGTCCTTGACTAGGAGTGCTGTCGCCGCAATAATTCTTAGGCATGGCGGCCAGCCGGCAGCCACTGGGTCTAGTTTCTTGGACAGGTAAGCCACCAGGCGGTTCCAGGGGCCCAAGGCTTGAGTTAGAACCCCTTTTGCTATTCCCTTATGTTCGTCTACAAAGAGGTGGAAGGGCTTCATAATGTCTGGTAGGCCCAGGGCTGGGGCACTTAGGAGGGCCTTTTTTAACTGATTATTCTTCTTTTTCAGCCCATTTAAATGTTTTCCCTCTTTGGTAGAGGGGTCTGGCGACCTCAGCAAAACCTGGAACCCAGAGGCGGCAGTAGCCGGCTGATCCTAGGAATTCCCTCACTTCTCTTCGGGAGGTGGGAGTAGGGATCTTTAGGACAGTTTCTTTTCTGGCATCTGAAAACTGCCGCTGTCCGCCCTCCAGGATATATCCCAGGTAACTTACCCTCTCCCTGCATATCTTGAGCCTTCTTCGCGGATGCCCGGTGCCCTAAGGCCCCCAGGATAGCCAGCAGGTCCTGGGTCCCTCGCTCACAGTCTTTGGCCGAGTCGGCAGCAATCAGGATGTCATCTATGTACCGTAGGAGGGTGAGGCCAGGCTGCTCCCTTGTCTACTCATCCAGGTCCTTGTGTAGTGCCTCGTTGAAGATGGTGGGTGAATTTTTGAATCCCTGAGGTAGCCATGTCCAGGTGAGTTGCCCACTGTAGCCCTCCTCCGGATCATGCGACTCGAAGGCGAACAAAGGTTGGCTCTGGGGTGCCAGCGGCAGACTGAAGAAGGTGTCCTTTAAATCTAGTACAGTATACCAGACCTTGGAAGGCGCCAAGGAGCTCAAGAGAGTATATGGGTTGGGAACAGTTGGGTGTATGTCCGTGACCCTCTTATTTACTTCCCAGAGGTCTTGTACCAGTCGGTAGTCATTTGTGTGAGGCTTTTTGACCGGCAGTAGGGGGGTGTTCCAGGGAGACTGGCAAGGAACCACTACCCCTAGGCTTTGTAGTCTCCGGATGTGTGGCTGGATCCCTTTCTGGGCCTCCTGAGACATGGGGTATTGTTTGATCCGTACCGGACTCTCTCCTGGCTTGAGCTCTATCAGGACCGGGGTCCTGTGAGTGGCTAGTCCTATCCCTCCCGTCTCTGCCCAAATCTAGGGGAATTCTTGTAGCCATCTGTCTATATTATCCTCTCTCAGGAGCGCCTCCTGGTGGAGGCGGTAGTATTCATCCTCCAGTTTCATGGTCAGGACCTGGACGGGGTGGCCCTTGCCATCGGTGACCTGAGGCCCCCCCTTGTCTGAAAGTTATCTGAGCTCCAATCTTGGTCAGTAAGTCCCATCCTAACAGCAGGTAGGGGCATTCTGGTATTACCATAAAGGAGTGGGATACCCGGCCCATCCCCAAATCTACCGTTCTTCGGGTAGTCCATGAATACTGGCTCATACCAGTTGCCCCTTGTACCCAGGACTTCTTGCTGGCTAGTTTTCCTTGTGGGGTGCAGAGGACCGAATGTTGTGCTCTGGTGTCGACGAGGAAGTCAACAGGAGTCCCCTCCACTTTAAGAGTTACTCTGGGTTCGGGGAGAGGTCTGAACCCCTACTCCCCTAATCACTTAGTTCATCTAGCTCTAGGACTTTTAATTGATCAGTCTTGCTTCCCTTCCCACCGGCCTTTTTTGGACACTCTCGGGCCCAATGCCCTATCTCCTTGCAGTATGCGCACTGATCTTTCTGCAGCCTCTGCTTCCCCCCTTGGTGGTTCCTTTACCTTTTCTTGTGTCATCTGCTAGCTGCTGGAGATGGTGGTCTCGTTCCTTGGGGAGTCAGCAGTGGTAGCTAGTAGTATTCTGGCCAGGTCTCGAGTCTGCTTACTGCTGGCAGCCGCCATGACGCGAGCCTGCTTGTCCTCAGGAGGCTCCCGTTTATTGTATACCTTTTCGGCTACCACCAGTAAGTCCTGCAGACTTTTTTTCTCCTAGTCTATCTATTTTCTGTAATTTTTTCCTAATGTCTATGGCCGATTGGTTTATAAAAGCCATGATAACAGCCGCCTTGCTTTCCAGAGCCTCTGGATCCATGGGGGTATAGGTACGGAATGCCTCCATGATCCATTCTAAAAAGGCAGCCGGAGATTCATCTTTTCCCTGTTGTACATTTCCTACCTTGGCCAAATTGGTTGGCTTTCTAGCAGCCATTCGGAGACCCCCCCCCATTAGAGTCTGGCGGTAGACCCAGAGCCTCTCCTTACCTTCTGCTGTGTTGAAATCCCACTGGGGCCGAGTTAAGGGGAAGGAGGCATCTATCTGAGCCTGGTTGGTGGTGGGATTCCCGTCTGCGCCCAGAACTAGTTTTCGGGCCTCATTGAGGATTCTTTCTCTTTCCTCAGTTGTGAACATGACCTGCAAAAGCTGCTGGCAACCGTCCCACGTGGGCTGATGAGTAAAAAGAACAGAGTCTAATAAATCAATAAGCCCTGCCGGTTTCTCAGAAAATTTAGGATTCTGAGCTTTCCAAGTGTAGAGGTCACTAGTGGCGAAAGGCCAATAATGATGGGGCTGATTCCCCTCCATGTCTGGGGCTCTGGTGGCTCGCAGGGGCAGAATAGTGGAGTCGGCAGCGGAGGCAGATTGCTCCCTCTGAGCCCTTTGTCTGGTAGAGGGCGGGCTTCCTACTGGAGCATTTCCACCTCCCACTCTCGCAACAGTGTCTGCCTCCCCTGGAGGGGGAAGATGGTGTTCTTCCGGCATCCTAGGGGGGTTATACAGGGGAGGAAAAATTAATTCTTCTTAAGTCCCCCCCCTGTAGGACAGGGTAGAGGGGTGTTAAAGGCGGGTAAGACTTTTCTTGTTTTCCCTCTTCTCTGTCCCCTGCAAAGCAAGAATAGGTTTTGGCTCCAGAGGGAGTGAGGCTAGGAAGGGCTTAAGCCAAGAGGGTGGGTCTTCTACAAGGTCCTGCCAAGTGATAATGGTTAGAGGGGTAGTCTGAGTCTGTCCCATAATGTCCGTCCAGTAAGTCCACAGAACAAAACAGAGAAACACAGAAACAGACAAACAGAGGGCCCCTAGAAAGTCTTCCAACTCCATGGAAGCAAAACTGAAAGCTAGACGACGGCCTCGTGCTGACCGGCAGGAGTGACCTGCCTCGTCTCAGACCTTTGAGGGGATTCCACGTCCCTCCAAAACCGATGAGGGGATTCCACGTCCCTCCAGAAGGGAGGATTGGAACGTCTTCTGAAACTCCCGGCCTGTGGTCCTCCAGTGCGTCCACTTAGACCGCGCTGGGCACTACCAGAATTTCAGAAATGAGCTCACACAGAAAAGATGGAACAAACAGACACTAACCGTGGCCAGTCAGGCTCTCCGGGTCGGGGGTCCCTCAGGGGTCTTAGGGATCCCGGGCGAGCCCCCAAATGTTATGCCCAGAATTCGTGATCCCCAAAGACCACCAGGGAGCCGAGTCCCATGCAAAAGCAAAGAGCCTTTATTCAAGCTAGCTCGAGCTCAATCCCCTATCTGCACCGACGCAGAGGTGAGATACCGGAGAGAGAGAGCAAGTTTCAAAAGCACAAAGGTTTTATAGGGGTCTAGGGGCAGTTGGTGAGGTATTGGCTGTGGCCTCAGCGGATTGGCTGAGGAAGGGTCGGAATCCCGTTACGCAGGTTGCTGGGCGTGTTTTGATCAGGAAGTTTGAACGGGTGAGCGGGAGGTTACTCAAGGGGAGGAGGCGTGGTCTGAGGTTTCTGCGATTTTCCTGGAAAGGGGCCATGTCGGGGACGCAGTCACTCAAGGTGGAGGACACAGAACAAGATGGAGTTGGCCGGCATAGGTCCGCTCTTTCATGTCCACTCCCCACTTTCATACAGTCCATGACCTAGCCTCAGGCAGTACCTCCCTCCTGAGTTTTGTGTCAGATGCAGCTGTGTTTCCTGACCCCTTATTTTGGAGGGACTGCGGCTTTGACTCATTCTGCCCCTCTGCAGGAGGGTCTCACCGAGCAATGGCTGAGTGTCGGCCTCACCCAGGAATGTTTGCGGGGCCCTGCTGCTGCCGATACCCACAGACTGCCACCGGGTGCCAGCCCGCCCCAGAGCAAGTTCATGAGATAGTGCAGCAGCAGCATTTCAGGGATTATGGAAAATCACAACACACATCTGGCACCAGGCTTCACCCTTAACGACCTTGTTCCAGCACCAGCGAATGTGGTTGTCCTCCTGGGTCCACAGGGGCCTTGCCCTTGGGGGACCCACACAGCCTCTATCAGGTGTCCTCCCAGCAGGGGAAGTGCCTCTCCCCGTGTGGCCTGAAGACCCCCAGACTCCACTCTGCTCCTGGGGATTCACCCTTCTCAACAGAGCACCTCCGGGTATGGAGCGGCGGAGTTTCAGACTCTGCACTTCCCCCTGCTTATAGTCTTAATGGAATTTATTTATTTTTTAAAATGTTTATTATTTATTTTTGAGAGAGAGAGAGAGAGTGTGAGCAGGGGAGTGGCAGAGACAGAGACACAGAAGAATCAGAAGCAGGCTCCAGTCTCTGAGCTGTCAGCACAGAGCCCAACGTGGGGCTCGAACTCACGAACTGTGAGATCATGACCTGAGCTGAAGTCGGAAGCTTAGCCAATTGAGCCACCCAGGCGCCCCTGGAATTTAAACCCTCTCCTTTCTCCTTTCTCCTTTCTCCTTTCTCCTTTCTCCTTTCTCCTTTCTCCCTTTTTAGTTCAGTCCGTGCAGCTGTTTCCACTTTTCCACTTTCTCTCCAGCTACTTTTGGGGGAGGGGTGCTTTTTCCGTGGCTTCTCTTTCCCCCAGCTCACCTCTCCACGCTGCATACCTGCTGAGTTCTGTGGTTGAGGTTGTGTAGATTGTTGTGTTAATCCTCAGATCAGTTTTCTAGGTGTGCAGGATGGTTTAGTGTTGGTCTATTTCATGGACGCAAGACACACAAAAAGCTTCCATGCTGTTCCATCAACTTGGCTCCTCCACTAACTCTTTGCTGCTCTTCTATGTACAGAGTCGCTCTCCTTATTTCCATCAGTCTTAATTATGTTTACCCGAGTTTTGACTCCTAGAAAACACTCTCCAGTGAGACAGAAACCTAGTAATCAATTGTGTAACTGTCACACTAGATTTCTGAAATCTATAAATACATTGTATAATTAAAAAAAAACATTTTTTCATAGTACAGTTTTTTAATAAAGCACATAGCATATTTACCAACAGACCCAAGTATTCTCAATCTCTCTACAATAAGACACCAAAAACACAAACCTACATTTAGTAATCACTGCTTTAGCACTCCATCCTATTTGGGAAAGGTCTAGAAGCCCAATGAATTGAATCTAATATATCATCCAAACAAAACTCTAACGTTTCAGGTTACCAAAGACTTTGAAAGCTATCTTAAAAATTACTCAGGAAAACTTTGAGACAGAAAAATTATCTTTTTAAGTCATCCCTTTGCTGACAAATTGCAAGAGATCACACAACCTTGTTTGACCTTTAGTAAAGCTAGGTAGAATAAAAAGTTTTGTATTTAATGATAACTCTAAAAACGTGTCTGTCTTAATGAAACCAACAAGCTTAACTCAGTTTAACTATCAAATAGATTCCACCTGTATCTACTTAAAAGCCAATCAACTTGTTTCCCATTGTCAGTTTTTACCTGGGACACTGGTGGCGCAAATATGAAGTGTAAGGTGTAGGTTCAAGGGGGTGCTCTTAGCTCCTTGAAAGCAAGGGTAGGAGGAGGAGCCCGTGGTGCCAGAGGCACTGAGGATGGAAAGGGCCAGTTATGTAGGCCACACCCAAGGTGCTGCAGAAACAGGAGGAGGGGAGAGGAAGGCAGAAGAGGGGAGGTGCAGCCTCGAAGTGTGGAGGTCTATAAAAGCCCAGAGGGCAGGAAAAGAGGTCTCTGGGTCTTAAAGCCTGTCAGCACAAACAGATGAGTGGAAGCAGAGTTTTTCTCCACACCAAGTGGAAATAGGCCCCTACGTCAGGCCAGAGAAGACGGAACTTCCACGAAACAAAAGGAGTTTCAGCAGCTACTTGGGAATATCCCTTAAAGTCCCCGTCCTCATGCACAGTTGGCTCCAATTATCATAGCCATCAGCCCCGGAAATGAATGAGGGAGAAACCCCCACACACAGCCAGAGTAACCTGAGTCTATTAGGAGGAACAGTGAGAGTATCAGTGTCCCCTTCATTATGGATGGCCTATGTTTCCTTCAGCAACCTGGCTTTATTTGGAGGGGGCTTGTATAGAAAATTATCATCCAGTATGATCGGAGGGAGTTTATCAGCCTGGCTAGTGGCCAAACACATTTGGTAAGAGGCCCTTAGGCTGGGGTCCAGATTTATGGTTATTCAGGGCAGGACAGAGGGTACTTCAGTCCATTTGTCCTGTTTCTTGCAGAAGAGATATAACTGATAGATCCTATCAACCTTGCAATCTGAATTGATTTCAGTGGGTTAAAAGGTATGTTAAGGGAGAGTCCTTGGAAACTGAAGAAGCTTAGAGAAGATCCATTACCCCCAAATCCCCTCTCCCCCTGACTCCCAGGTCGAGTCCCATGCAGAAGTTCCAGGTGTCAAACGTCACCAGAGGCAACCCTCGAATGAAAGTGCTATTGATCACCATTCTGCCATAAAGACCCACAGAAAGGATGCCAGCATACCCCCCACTGCCCACCCTTCCCCACTGCATTCTAGACTACAAACAGATGCCAGTGAGTGGCCCGAAATACCTTGCTGTACCAGGAAGAATCTACTGTTTGTAACCCATGGAAAACACCAGAAGAGTTTTACAAGGGGAAATTATCCAATTTTATAACTGAAGTAGTCAGTAAGGGACACTGGTGAAAAATAGTAAAGATAGAAATCCATCATGGTCTAAGTGACATTTCAACGCATGTAGTCTTTACAGCTGACTTCCCTAGAAAAAGGTCCAGGTTGAGTTTTAATTCAGTTGGGTACTGGTTTCAGCCAGCTTCCAGTGGAGGTCTCTTATCCAGAAGCAGCTAGACCAGAGATGTGGAGGGGATCACATTAGATGAATGAGATGGGAACCTCACACTGGAGTCTTAAGATTGGCAGCTGTGCTGGTGACTGAGGTGGTTGTCCCGTACCCAAAAGACAGCCCCGAATAAGAATAGGGATAAAGAGAGCACATCAAGTTTCTGGGTCTTATTTTGGGTCTTATACCCCTTCTGGGCCAGGGTACTGATTTCCAACTGAAAGGCCGGCTTTCTCCTCCATATAAAGTAGCCATGGGCTACAGGGTTGCAGCCGGAGCAATTGACATGAAAGTGTTCCAATAAGATTGTATTCCCTAAAAAGGTCCTGAAATGAAAAGAAAGGGAGAGAAGAAGAAAAAACCAAGTTTGCACGAGGCTTGGAGTCCAGATGAAAAGACTTGAAGCCTGATGTAAGGACACCAATAGGATGTGATTACATGATGTGATTTGGAAGTTTTGGGTTCGAGAGTGAATGGCTAGGAAAGAATTGTTAAGACAGTTTTGGTGCAAAAAGATGATTTTATTATAGCAAGAGGACAGGACCCATGGGCAGAAAGAGGTGCATTGGGATTATGAGGAGTGACTGATCGTATGTTTTTTTTTTTTTTAAGTGGATGTATTTATTTTGAGACAGTGTGTGTGTGAAGGGGAGGAGTGGAGGGAGAGAGAGAACTGCAAGTGGTCTGTGCTGCCAGTGCAGAGCCCAACTGATTATATACCTTTAAATTTTTGAAGAGAGAGGGATAGAGACAAAGTTAAGTTTCTAAGGAACTTGAAAGCAAGTCTTTCAGGACCTTGAGGGGATAGCTGCTGTTACTTGTAGTCTTTAAGAAAACATAAACATTAAGGCACTTAGGCAGCCATGAGTCCCTTGAAGAAGGTCACGCTCTGCATGGTTCAGGTATCTTACAGCTGCAGGCTGTAAGATTTAATTTACATTACATTTCTCTTGCCTTTGTTTCCCTGTCAGAAGGCATCACACTTTTTTATTTCAAACTAAATTGCAAAGCTATAGTAATCAAAACAGTACAGTATTGGCATAAGAACTAACATATAGACCAAGGGAACAGAGAGTCAGAAATAAACCCATGCATATGGTCAGTGGATTAATTAATTAGTTGTTTGTTTACAATGGAAAGTTTTTTTGCTTAGTACACCAAACATGATGCAAACACTGTCACGACACACATACAAAATATGCAGAACAATATCAAACAGTAGTTTAAATGAAGGGAAACCTTTTTATTGTTATAAAAATGTACTCCCAAGAATCTTTTCTTCAGTTAATTTAACGGTGCATTTCAATAAAATAAAGCATAATGGATTAAGTGGAAGTTAGCTTGTGAATTATTCTTAAAGGTAAAACTCCAATTCTATCAATCATGCCAGTGAAACTAGAACTAAAAATTTCCAAATAAGTGCAAAAGGAGAAGAAGGAGTTAGTTACCTTTTATGCTGGAACAGTCCGGAGGGAAATGGCTATATTACAAATACAACAGGCAACCCGTTAAGATGGACTGATCTAGAACAGAGTGTTGTATGGATTTTCAGTCTCAAATTGTGCTAAATGCTCATCATTGGTATGGTATGTTTTGGTCTATATGGATTAATGCCAAGACAGATCCCAATTTGTTACAGAAAGTTGGATTACTGTTGATTTTTGTTTTGTTTTGTTTTTTTAAATATATATACTTTAAAAAGCCAGATATACTTCCACATGCAAAGGCAGGTTTTTCCTGGGAGGAATTACTACAGGAAGTAGTCCGAGGTATGAAGGGTAACATGAGGCTCTCCACCATGAGGTAGTAGGTCAAACTGAAGGAAGGAGTATTTGATTTTTTAATTATTATTATTATTATCATTTTAGGTAAAGAAGGAACATTTTGAAGTGTCATCTAATCCCATGAAAAGCGGCCTCGTTCCCACAAGTCTTACAGTAGTTGGGTGCACTGAAAATGGTAAGCACATTTTGATCATGACACCAATTGTATCCTCCCATTATAAGTTGGTGAGCTGGAGAAACCAGGGTAAGACCACTGGCATGATTACATGTTTCAGAATGTCCAAATGTGTAGCTAGTACCCCGTGATGAAATGCCCCACCCACTAGGATCATCTGAATCTGGCCAAAACAGATCACACTTTGGGTCCTCACGTGGAACTTCTTGTAAACGATCCTAGGCTCTTATATGATCCAGTGTTATCTATGGGTGGAGAGATGCCATGCTGTAGAGGCAAAATATCTGTCCATCTACTAAAGCTTTAAGTGGAAGGTAATCAACTAGATCTGTAAAATATGTCCAAACATTGGTATTTGCATACTTTCGTAGACATTCGTCATAAAAGCCTTATAATTGGGTAATTTGTCAGCTTTCTTGTTTTCCTTGCAATATTATAATGTGTTCTGGGTAATGCATCTGTTTTTTTTTCAATATATGAAATTTATTGTCAAATTGGTTTCCATACAACACCCAGTTGGGTAATGCATCTTTAATGCCACAAGAAGAGTCACACTCTCCACTGAGTAAGAGCCTCTGTCTACATAGTCCTCCTTGAATAGATCATTTGTATCTGGTGATTTGCCACCAATTCCATAAGATCATGGAACTGACAATGCACATTTCTACACAGTAACAGGACAGCAAACTTCTTGCACATTTGAGTCTTTTGCTAAAATTTCCTTAGCCTTTTGGCACAGCGTCTGCACTTGGTTCTGGTTAAGCTGTTTGCACTCATTCAGCTGCTCGACCCATTAGTCCATCTCCTTGGTGAACGCCT
The DNA here is from genome assembly GCF_018350175.1 of Felis catus. Lineage (NCBI taxonomy): Eukaryota > Metazoa > Chordata > Mammalia > Carnivora > Felidae > Felis > Felis catus. Next base: position 12,923,153 of record NC_058381.1, read on the forward strand.
TGTTGTCAAGGAGAGCCTGATCCCCTTCCCCACCACCTCCCTGCCCTCTCCCTGCCCCTACCTTCTCATGCTTGTGTGGAGCTCCCAGGAGAAAGAACCAGACTGGCTGCTGGGCCCCTCACCCCACCCCAGGTCAGCTGTCGGTGAGGGCTGTGGCCCAGAGGAGTCCTCTGCCTGCCCTTGGCTTCCAGGTTGCATGCATGGGAGTCAGTGAAGGGTGAAGGGTGTGGGGAGGTTGGAGTGTGGCTCAGGTGTGTGTGGGCGCAGTGTCCAGCAGAGGCTAACTACCTGCTACCTCCTCCTTTCCCCCAGCCTCTCAGGGCTCTCTCAGCCCTTTTCTCACTCTTTCTATCCCCTCTTCCTCTGGCCAATTAATTTATGACAAAGGAGCAAAGAATGTACAATAAAGGAAAGAATAATCTCTCCAAAAACTTGTATTGGGAACACTGGACAGCCACATGCGAAAGAATGAAACTGACCACTATCTTCACTACACACGAAAAATAAAGTAAAAATGGATTAAATACTTGAAATAGGATGTAAAACCAGAAAAGCAAACGTAAATCAAAATCATAGGATGTAAAACCAGAAAACTTAAACTAGAAAGCTTCTGCACGCAAAGGAAAGCATCAGCAACATCAACAAACGCAATCTACAGAGTGGGATAAAATATTTGAAAACCATATATCTGATAAGGTGTTACCATCCAAAATATATCAAGAACTCATTCAACTCAGAAGAAGGAGGAGAAGGATGGGGAGGAGGGGGAGGGGGAGGGGAAACCCCAAACAACACAAGTAAAAAATGGGCAGAGGAAGTGAACATATGTTTTTTCCAAAGAAAACATACAAATGACCAACAGGTACATGAAAAGCTGCTCAACATCACTAATAATCAGGGGAATGCACACGAAAACTGCAATGAGATACCACCTCATACTTGTTACGTGGCTATTACCAAAAAGACAAGAAATAAGTGTTGGCGTGGATGTGGAGAAAAGGGAACCCTGTGCACTGTTGTAAATTGATGCAGCCACTATGAGAAAGATTATGGAGTTTTCTTAAGAACTTGGAAAAGTAGAACTCCCAAAGAAAGTCTGCTGGAAGAATTCCCTCTTGAGTGCAGAAAGTCTGCCTTTATGAAAGGCAATCCGCTTTACTCAAAATCTGCCAATCTAAAAGTAAATTTGATCCAAAAACATTCTCACAGAAATATCTAGAATAATGTTTGATCCAATATCTGGGCACTGTGACCCACCCAAGTTGATACGTGAAATTAATCATCACATGCATTATTGGCAAAATTATTGTTTTGTTTCTAACGTTTTGCCTTGAAACAATTTACCAGTAATAAGCCGAATGTTTGTTTTTGATACCTTTTGATTTTGAATCCAAAATTCTTTATTTTATGTAATAATTGTGATGAGATTTTTTGCTGGACTGGTATATTAACGCTGGAGTGAATTACTTCCATTAAGCGTCTAATGAGTTGAAAGTCTTCTCTTTTCCCTCAGCACACTAGAGATGAATAAACCAGTATCTAAGATCTCACATATTTTACATTAAACATTCCTAACTTCTCATTTTCCTTCAAGAATGCGATGTGAGTTGTGAAAAAGACCTCAAGTCAATTGGTAGAGATTAGGACGTACAAGTTTAACCCATCATCGTTGATAGCCATCATGATTCCATAGGGAAGTTAGTGAATGAGGATGTGGGAAGTCTGAATTCTGGCTCTGGTTGTATCTTCAGTTAGCTGTGGGATGTCAGGAGATGAGAAAAAAAGGCTCAGGTTCAAGGCTCACCTCTGCTACGTTTGGTTGTTTACCCCTGAAAGGTAAACTTAGCATTGTGCTTAGCCAGGCTTGCTTTCTCCATGAAATGGAGAGCATAAGAAAACTGTGTTTCTCAAAAGGTCATTTAGATAATTAAATGGAGGAGTCTTATAGAAGATGAGTGCATTTCATAACAGATTACTAACTGAAGGGCTTAGTTGTATGAAAGGGTAATTAGGTGTAGAAGTGTGTTAAGATCCAATCCCATTCTGGTCCAAATCTTTGGCTGGGAGAACACTCATCTGCTTTTTATCTCCAGTTTTGTATCTCTGAAAAGAGGATCATGATCTCATAAGTTTATTCCAAGAAAAGTCTAAGACATTTGTGATAAGCCAGCACAGATATTATGTAATATACTCGTATGAAATTATGGAATAATATCATTAATCTGGGAAGTTAGAAATTTTTAAAAACTGTAAAGACTGATATTTGTAGTTTGTAAAGCACTGCTACATTCATGATCTCATTTGAACCTCACACCACCCCCACACAGTAGTATTTTTGAACCCACTTAATCCAGGAAGAACCTTGGGCTCAGAGACAAAAGTATGTGACTTTCTCAAAGGCTAGTGAGGGGCAGAGGTGAGATTTGATGGAATCAGGGTCTGAATTGAAGGCTCATGATTCAGTTCATCATCCCCTTTCTCATTGCGATTCAAGTTGGTAGACTAGGGCCCTGGAAGGCCCGTAGGCAAGGAAAAAGTCAGAAAACCTAAGCCTCAAAGCAGTGAAAGGAAGGGGCTAAAAAATTTTAATCAGATCACAAGCTATTGTTTTATGTACTATGATTTGGGATACCTTTTTTTCAGCATTACTGTGGAAATAGCCTACTGACAAAGATGAGTAACTACTATACCTAGTTCAACATTCAGCTGAGGCTTTATTTTCTCTAGGAAGATTTTTTGGAGACCCACCTTGGCCAAGGGTCTCTCTCTTCTGCTGTCCCACAGAACCCTAAGCAGACTTTCAGCTCTGCACTTAATGTATTATCATGAACTTGTCTCTGTATAAGTCTGCCTTTTCCACCAAACTCTAAGCTCCTTGATGAAAACAGTACTGAAAAGATGAAAAGACTGTCACTGGTTTCTAGGACTTAGCAAAGTGTCTTGCCTCAGCTAAAATCATTTTTATTTTAAATGTTTTATTTTTAATGTTTATTAATTTTTGAGGGAGAGAGAGAGAGCAAGAGCGAGACAGAGAGTGAGAGAGAGCATGTGCATGAGCGGGGGAGGGGCAGAGAGGGAGGGAGACACAGAATCTGAAACAGGCTCCAGGCTCTGAGCTGTCAGGACAGAACCTGACGTGAGGCTTGAACTCACGACCTGAGCCAAAGCTGGACACTTAACAGACCGAGCCACTCACGTGCCCCTCAACTAAAATCTTAATACATGTTTTTAAGTAAATCAAATAAATGTTTGTTGTCTGTATAAATGAATAAACCTTAAATGTATTACCCTATTAGATGAATTGTATTTCTGCTATCAAGATACCTTTTTGAAACCATCGAGCATATATAGAAAATATAAGGGATGAGTAATCGTATGAATCTTGACCAGAAGTGTCCATCAGAGTGTTAATTATACCCCACATATTTTAGAGGCTCTAGGACTTCAGTCCTGAGGAATACTTAGATGGTAAACTTCCTCGACTTTGCTCCAAATGTCTGACCGAAATTTGATTATGTATTTCCTTAAACCAATTTTACATCGTAACTTGCTGTTTCTTAGCAGATGTTATTGGTGTTTATTGCATAATATATTGGGGTTACAGCATTATTTAAAAGGGTTATCTTAGTTTGACTCCGATCCTTCCCTTGTTCATTTGCAAAGACAGCGTTCTGCTGATAAAGTAGTACTTCCTGCATGTAGTTATAAGGTCCTGGTGATTTCATAATTTGCTTATTGTATCCATCACATTAGCCACTAGTGATGCCTGGGGGCACCACTCATGCTTGGTCTAAAACTCAATTTAGTCCATAACAGCAGTTATGAATATCGGCTGCTGTTAGGGTCACATGAATGAAATAGCCCCCTTTAGCTCAGGAGAATTATTAAAGGAAATTGCTAACTCTTGAGCGACATTGTCTACAATGTATTAATTTGTCTCAAATATGAGTGCCAATCTTCCAGGCTAATTTATGTGATTGTATTTTAATGTATGCACATTTAACATGTTGCCCACGTTGCTGTCAATTCAGTAGTTACTGTAGTATAGAAGAAGCTTTAAAAATAATTGAATCAGAAGACTTGTCCTCTCAAGACTAATCTGATACATGGCTTAAAGCTACTTGATTGGGAAGAATTTATCTTTAGTTCTATTTCAGACCTTCAATTACACGATGTGATTTTTCATTCTTGAGCAATATCTAAAGTCAGTCCATCATTGGTTTCCTTCTGGAAAGCATAATGCTTTTCTGAAGAGATTAAAAATATTTTTTTAACCTTTATTATTTTTGAGAGACAGAGAAAGAGAGTGAGCAGGGGAGGGGCAGAGAGAAAGAGCTACCGAATTCAAGGCAGACTCCAGCCTCCAAGCTGTCAACACAGAGCCCCACCACGGGGCTCAAACCCACAAACCTTGAGATCATGACCTGAGCTGAAGTTGGACGCTCAGCTAAGTGAGCCACCCAGGTGCCCCTGAAGAGAGTTTTTAAAGAGTTTTTCTGATGTTTGTAGTGTGTGTCTTTCCTTTACACATTACTATAGACTGCAAAATCGTGTAGACTGCTGTAGCTTCAAAATAGCACAGTTCCGGGGCACCTGAGTGGCTCCATTGGTAAAGTGTCCGACTCTGGTTTCTGGCTCAGGTCATGATCTCATGGTTCGTGAGCTCAAGCCCTGTGGTCAGGCTCTGCACTGACAGTGTGGAGCTGCTTGGGATTCTCTCTCTCCCTATCTCTCTGCTCGTACCTCCCCTCAAAAAAAATTAAAAAAGAAATAGCACAGTTCCTCTCCTTCCACCGTACACAGCTCACTCATCTCTACATCTTGTGGATTTTTGTCTTCTAAGCATTTCTTCCATTTCTTCCTTCAACTTTATCCTTGATACAGCTGGCACAGTTCAAATTAATCACCTTTTACTGGCAGTAATCTTTCACCTGATTTTTTGTGACAGACTCTTAGTTTATACTCACTCCTTTGTGAGTTCATCACCATTCCTGTGCCCAGTGGCCACCACCAGCTCCCTCAACTCCACTCTTCCTCTTCTGAAACCTTGTTCAGTTGTCATACTAAGGAGCATCCTGTATACCCCAAGTTGAATTGGGTGTCCCCCTTGGTTCCCATAAGACCTTGTGCTATGGATGTTATTTGTAGGCACCTAAGAATCGTCAAATGCTCTCTGGCTCCCCACTGTTACCTCCTTGAAGATAGGATCCCTACAATCTACAATCCACTTTTAACATCCCCAGCATGACTTTTTATGTTGTTGAGTTCTGTCAAGAGCCCCTCATGGAACTGAGATCATACTACCTGACTTCTTACATGTTTTCATCTCAGTGCTGCTGTAAGTGAAGGTGAGGTGGAAACTGTTTTCTTTTAAAAGCCACTTTAAGATTGGACAACTGTACATGAAATGCATTCTCATGATCTAAAAGAGAAATATTTCTTGGAAATCAAATATTTATGCTTTAACTATCAATGTGCATATGTACTTATGACATGTCATCATGTCACTCAGAAAACATTAGTATTTCAATGTATGATCAAATACATACAACACACAAGGAAAAATTAGAGTTATACCTATATATTTTTTAAAGTAGGCTTCATGCCCAACATGGAGCCCAATGCGTTGCTTGAACTCATAACCCAAGATCAAGACCTGAGCTGAGATCAAGAGTCGGACACTCAATCGACTGAGCCACCGAGGTGCCCCAGAATGATACCCACTCTTAACTTCAACCAGATTTGCATATGAAACATTGACTGAGTATTTCTCCTGTTCCCCCCATTGTAAAAATTAAATCCGTAATTGGGTAAATTAGACAAGCTTCTTCAAATGCTCTTAGTTTGTAATATGGCTATTTTTCATTTTGTCCTGAACTGAACAACATAACCTTTCCCTATTTGATATCATCATCACCTATCTACCATTTCTTTACCTAAAGCCATATGAATATATATTTAAAAAAAAATCTTTCCAGGGGCGTCCGGGTGGCTCAGTCGGTTGAGCATCCGACTTCAGCTCAGGTCACGATCTCACAGTTGACGAGTTTGAGCCCTGCGTCGGGCTCTGTGCTGACAGCTCAGAGCCTGGAGTCTGCTTCGGATTCTGTGTCTCCCTCTCTCTCTGCCTCTCCCCCGCTCATGCTCTGTTTCAAAAATAAAGATAAACATTAAAAAAAATCTTTCCATACTCGTTCCATACTTCTTCCAGAGTGATGAACTAAAACATTCCAGTTGTGTCTCAACTTTACTTAAATGCTTTCAGTCACTCCCCTTTGTCTGTAGGATACAGTTTCTATTTTTGGTCTGGCATTACTTCAAATTTCACTTCCTGTCATTCTGTTGCTCAAGCCTCACCTGTGCTATGGGAAATGTGAGCCACTCATGCTCTGCTCTGGCCATGCTACACACTGTCACATGTTCCCTGCAGCTCACTTGCTCTTCTCTGTCCGGAAAGTCCTTCCCCAGGCCTCTTTCTGGGAAAGTGCTTTGGTCATTCAAGATCTGGTCCAGCCTATGATGTTACCTCACTCATCCCCTGCAGAGTAAATGAATGCAATTTCCGTTAGCCTTCTCATTTTATTACAGTTATGTATATTTCTGCTTTCCCAGGTCATTTGGGAGCCCCTCAACTGCAGTGAAATGCCTTGTTTGAAAATTCCAATACTTAGCAAAGATAACTGCTGGTAGCAGATATTCAATAAATACTTGTAGACTTGAGTTGCCTCACTCAATATAACATCTTGAGGTGTATTATATATATATATATATATATATATATATATATATATATATATATACACACACACATATATATATATACACACACACACACACACACATACATATATGTATATACATACATATATATGTATATACATACATACATACATACATATGTATGTATGCAAAAGGGTTCATCTTTCCACATCCTCAATGACATCTGTCATTGCCTGAGTTATTTATTTTAGCCATTCTGACAGGTATGTGAGGTGTTATCTCATTGTGGTTTTGATTTGTATTTCCCTGGTGACGAGTGATGTTGAGCATTTTTTCATGTGTCAATTGGTCATCTAGATATCTTCTTTGGAACAGGGTCTATTCAGGTCTTTTGTCCATTTCGTCACTGGATTATTTGTTTTTTGGGTGTTGAGTTTGATAAGTTCTTTATAGATTTGGATATTAACTTTTTATCTGATGTGTCATTTGCAAATATCTTCTCCCATTCCGTCAGTTGCCTTTTAGTTTTGCAGATATTTTCCTTCGCTGTGCAGAAGCTTTTCATTTTGGTGAGGTCCCAGTAGTTCATTTTTGCTTTTGTTTCCCTTGCCTCTAGAGACATGTTGAATCAGAAGTTGCTGCTTTCTTCTCTAGGATTTTGATGGCTTCCTGTCTTGTTTAGGTCTTTCCTCGATTGTGAGTTTATTTTTGTGTACGGTATAAAAAAGAGGTTAATTTTCCTGCATGTCACTGTCCAGTTTTCCCAGCACCATTTGCTGAAGAGACTGTGTTTATTCCATTGGATATTCTTTCCTGATTTGTCAAAGATTAGTTGGCCATATGTTTGTGGGTCCATTTCTGGGTTCTGTATTCTGTTCCATTGATCTTAGTGTTTGTTTTTGTGCTACCATTTTATTTTTAAAGTTTATTTGTATTTATTTTGAGAGAGAGAGAGAGAGAGAGAGAGAGAGAGAGAGAGCAAGCAGGGGAAGGACAGAGAGCAAAGGAGACAGAATCCCAAGCAGGCTCTGTGCCATCAGTACAAAGCCAATTGTGGGGCTCCAACTCAGTAACTATGAGATCATGACCTGAGCTGAAGTCAAGAGTCGGATGCCCAACTGATTTGAGCCCCTCAGGAGCCCCAACGTATCTCATTTAATGCATGTAGACACTGTCTTTATGAATGACCATCATGAGAAAGGCTGTGAAGATGAGCAAGTACTTTCCACAGTGACAGTGTTAACTCTTTTTTTTTTTCTTTTAGAGAGAGAAAGAGAGAGTATGTCTGGGGGGGGGGGAGGGAGGGAGAGAGAGAACCCTAATCAAGCTCCATGCTCAGAGTGGAGCCCAATGTGGGGCTCCATCCCAGGACTCTGGGATCATGATCTGAGCCAAAATCAAGAGTCAGATACTTAACTGACTGAGCCACCCAGGGAACACAAGAGTGACAGTATTCTAACTCTAGTAACTGTTCCCATTTGGGGTATATATCTGGGTTAGTTCAAATGAGATGGGGAATAGTACATAATCTTTCCCGTATTTGGTGGAGTACAGAACAGTTAGAAGCTGAATTTAAAATACTTTCAGGGCGCCTGGGTGGCTCAGTTGGTTAGGCGGCCGACTTCGGCTCAGGTCATGATCTTGCGGTCCGTGGGTTCGAGCCCTGCATCGGGCTCTGTGCTGACACCTCGGAGCCTGGAGCCTGTTTCAGATTCTGTGTCTCCCTCTCTCTGACCCTCCCCTGTTCATGCTCTGTCTCTCCCTGTCTCAAAAATAAATAAAATGTTAAAAAAAAATAAAATACTTTCAACCTACACTCTAGCTAGAGTTTAGACCTTATTGAGGTTTTTTCAGATTTGTGTGGTATAGACAAATACTCCTATCAACTCTGTAGGACTTTGAGGATGTTTGATTAGCAGTAATTCACGGTTATAATTTTCTTAAATCCTTGAGATACTGAGCAAAGGTCAATACTTTTTCGATGAGCATTTTCTACTTCTCTACAAGTTTGTAATTTATGTGTTTCTCTTTTTTACTTCCACTACATCTACAATAGAGTAAAGGATGGAATACAACTTTATATAAAATAAGACATGAAAATAAATTTTCCCATTTGGTCAGTGTTTTCAAATTTGGAAGTTACAAATGTAACTTTAGGTTGATATGTAAATATATAGATATTTTCATTTATAACTATCAGGTATCTGTGAATGTAAAATTATAAAATTAGATGACGCATATCAATGAAATATTCATATTTGAGAATAAATATTTACATCTGGAATCAGAAGCCAAGGAAAATTGAAACATAAATACACGTACATTTCTCTTTTGAGGTGCCAGGGGGAAAAAGTCATAGGATTGGAAGATTTCAAGCTATTCCTTTAAGGAAACCCATTCATTTTTCAAAATCAACATATTCTGTCTCTCTTTACTAAGCCATTATCACACACACAAATAAAAAAGAAATCAGTTGGCATATGGAAACTGAAATCCATTTAAATTACACTGAAGAATTCAACAAACAGGAGAAGGAACATCTGGGGCATCTGGGGCACCTGGGTGGCTCGGTCAGTTGAGCATCCAACTCTTGGTTTCAGCTCAAGTCATGATCTTATGGTTCATGAGTTTGAGCTCCACATCGGGCTCTGTGTGGGCAGCGTGAGCCTGCTTGGGATCCTCTCTCTCCTTCTCTCTCTGGTCCTCCCCTGCTCACGCACTCTGTCTCTGTCTCTAAACAAAAAAACAAACAAACAAACACAGAAACTTATTTTTTAAAAAACCCTGCAGAGTCTGTCTCTTCAGTTCAGGTCAGCGGGTGTTACCCAGAGCCTCGTGCAAGGTCTGCTGGGTGAGGAACAACCACCTGAGCAATGGGGACCCACTTACTGTCCTCTAGAAGATTTCTTTACTCAAGAAGTATCTGTGGACTCATAAGAGCCACAGAAATCAGGGTGTTTCCTATCTGAAGTTCATAGTGATAATAAAAAATGGAGAAGGGATTATCTGGACCTCCAAGTTCGCTGACTAAATGATGCAGTGTTTTGGGATAATAATAAAATGTGATCACTCACCAATGGAAGGAAACACTTCTGGGAGCTACCTAAGGCAAAACTGTGGTTAGCTGACACTTTTGAAGGTGAATGCTTTTTGTTCTCTAGGCCTTTAAAATTTAATTGGAAATAAAATTATTTTGTATCAACTGGTTTTCCTGTTGATGCCAATAAGTTGTATATACTTCTGACTTTATTTAGTCACTAGCCTGCCAAAGGGAAGCACACACACCCAAATCTAAATCTTTCCTTATCTTATATGCACAATTTGGAGAATTCCAGCAACATTCAGGTGCCGGGTACCCAAACTGCACACCTACTGTACTATGTCCTTTAATTACATGTCAAGAAAGCAGGCTTTTTTTTTTTTTTTTTTTTTTTTTGCCTGATCATTCTCAAGCTGTAAAGTTTTCTGTTGTTGTGGAATTTTTTTGATTTCTGAATTTTAGGTTAATTTAGGACAAAAATCTACACAAAATGGTCCCTCTTCATCCATCCAGCTTATCACGATTTTATGAGCTATGTAGCTTTTGAAGAAGCTTAGCAAGTTCTTTGTGTGTAAGAAGAATGACTTTTTGCCAGTCAAGTGATGAGTCGTAGGGTTTTCTTTTTGCTACTCAGAGCATGGTCTGAGCAATAGGAGAGTTCCTTGTGAATCTTCCAAACTTCCACAGCCTCAACCACCTGCTGTCTGTGTATAGATGCTTCAGAGTTGTCAGAGACAAGGTTACCAGAAGCCCTGAATTAACATTTGCAGAAAAGGAGCCTTAGCAATAGCAAGAAAGGGCAATGGGAACTTAATAAGAATGCAAGCTGCATTTTTAATGACCCCTTGTACTTGCTGTTTTTATACAGTGAACTTTTGACTGAGATGAATACATGTAGGAAAGACCACGGGGAAAAATTCATTAGAATTTAAACACTTTTGATTGGGCACCTGGGTGGCTCAGTCGGTTAAGCCTCTGACTCTTGATTTCTGCTCAGGTCATGATCTGTGTGGTTCCTGAGCTTGAGCCCTGTGTCAGGCTACATGATGACAGTGCAGAACCTGCTTGGGATTCTCTCTCTCTCTCCCGCAGCCCCTTCCCCACTTGTGTGCACTCTCTCCCTCTCTCTCTCAAAAAAAATAAATAAATAAACTCAAACAAAATTAAATCCTTTTGAGGTTGACTTACTTGCACTTCTTTGCTTAACGTTAGACTCTTATTTGACTGATTACAGTGTGCCTCCCAGATAAGTTCAAATTGTCCGACAAAGTTTACTTTGCTTTCTCTCAATTAAAAAGTGGTAGCTTCCATCAAGGGGAAACCAGACTCTAATTAACCTAATTAAGTGGTTTGCCCAAAGCCAACACTTACTGAGCTGAGGTTTGAACTCTGCACCAATTAACTTTTTACTGCTAAACATTATTTTTTGATAGTTGCACTCTGAGTTGAGGAAATACCATTAATATATATAGTTTAGCCAAACACAAAAGAATCAACTTTAAAGGAAACCTTTTCAAGTTTCTGTTTATTTGGTCAATTCTCCTTATTCATCAGAGTCACATTATTCTCTTGATTTCTCTCTTCTCTGTGTTTCGTCATTAATTTTCATCATGCTCAGGACTTCTAGTTTACAGAGTGCATTTTTCGTCCTGGCCAGAGGAGGTTGCAAAGTGGGATGAGGGGTTCACACAGGTGACAAGAAGGCAGAGAAAGCCTTGGAAGTGAAATCATTAAAAGTCCACGTTCAGGGGCGCCTGGGTGGCGCAGTCGGTTAAGCGTCCGACTTCAGCCAGGTCACGATCTCACGGTCCGTGAGTTCGAGCCCCGCGTCGGGCTCTGGGCTGATGGCTCAGAGCCTGGAGCCTGTTAACGGTTCTGTGTCTCCCTCTCTCTCTGCCCCTCGCCCGTTTATGCTCTGTCTCTCTCTGTCCCAAAAATAAATAAACGTTGAAAAAAAATTAAAAAAAAAAAAAGTCCACGTTCAAATGTTGAAGTTTAATGTGATAAGAGTTAGCTTTAATCAAAGGCATTCTTGCAGGAGGGGCTTATGCCGTCTCTTCTCTGGATGGGAGCATGAATTTTTTTAAATGTCCCTACTGTGCACATAAAGCATTAAAGAGTCATAGCAGCTAGATAGGATGCTGATTTGTTGCTTCTAGTGTCATATCCTCTGGTCCTACTGTTTATGTTTTTTTTATTACTACTTAATGTTTGCAGGTGTATGTCTTTGATAGTTAACGCTTCTCTATATCCCTTATTGTTCTTTTTTTTAATATTTTAATTTTTAAGTAATCTCTGCACCCAATGTGAGGCTCAGACTCACAACCTTGAGATCAAGAGTCACATACTCCATAGGGTGAGCCAGTGAGGCACCGCTCCCCTGTCGTTCTTAACGTAGTATGTTACACATAGTATGAACAGGTATGGATCAGAATAATTAAGTTGGGTTTCCTGGGTCGTTGTTTCTTTGTACTTTTTCTGTGGACCTTTGCAAGCATTACAAGAATGGTAGTTACATCCAGATCGCAAATATCTTAGGAGTCCTGTGCTTTAAGTATGAGAAAGGCAGCAGGTACTCCCCAAAGGTTTTATGACTTGATCTTTGTGTTTGTGTGTAGGTGTGTGTGTGTATGTGTGTGATTCTCATATGAGTAACAGTCAATGAAATAAATCCCATCCCACATTATAAGTACATTTCAGTATTCTCAGATGTTTGCTTTATGGTTTTAAATCACCTAAAGGAATGTCAGCTTTGAAATATCCTTCATCCAAGTCACAGATGTCTGGTAGACCCCATCCTGAGGCTGAATGGACAGAGGGAGCATTCTATCCTGAGAAGTGAAGTAACGACACATACTTCTAGAAATCTAAAAGGAAGGATAATTTGTATGTGTTTAGTCCTTCATGCAATACTTAAAAATGCATTTTCATATTTGGTTTTCACTGCAACTCTGTGAGACACATTCATGTTATTTCTCCATTTAACGGCTGAGTAAACTGAGGCTTTACAAATTTAAATGAGTCAGGATTTGAACCTGGGCCTTCTGATACCCTAACCCATTGTCATTTCACTAAAGTAAGTTACTTGTCTTGGCTTGGGAAGGTCTTATCTTTAGGAATGTCACCTCATGGCATAATCTTTCCAGTGTGCCATGCATCTATGTATATAATTTTCTATATTTTACCAAGAGGGTTTCCTAGAAAATTATAAAGAAATCAAAATAATTGTTAGACCACAGATATGTTCATAGATGATGACCCAGATAACATTCAGATGTAATTTTTTTCTATATGGGGGAGAACATGCTTTTCTCTGAATCAGGAACCTGAATGTTCCTGAACCTAGGTCATTATGTTGAACAACTCCAGTCAAGGTCCTTCCTGTCCAAGACTTGCCCTGAGTACTGTTAGAATATTGACAGGAAGTCCTGGTTCTGTTAGAAGGATGTGGTAGGTATGCAACTGGCCTTAGATAGTCTTTCCCAAATTTTGTTGCACATCAGGATCCAGGCTTTCAGAATTGAAATCTCTAGGAACAGGATCTGGAAAGCTGTTTTTACAAGCTTTCTGGTGCACTTTTTGGGAAATGCCACTTAGAAATTTCATTTAGGAAAGTGTTAAGGGCCTGGGAACCCAACTCCACAGGAGTCAATGTAATAGGCTTGTCGCAGAAAGAGCTCATAGGGTTTGAATGTATAAGAATCTACCCCAATTTATTCTCCAAGGTCTAGGAGGACCAGAGGTCAAAGTAACCCTGGGGGTGGGGGTGGGGGTGCCTGAGTGGCTCAGTCCGTTAAGCATCCATCTCTTGATTTCAGCCCAGGTCATGATCTCACCATTTGTGAGATGGAGCCCCATGTCAGGCTCTGCGCTGATAGCATGGAAACCCGCTTGGGATTCTTTCTCTCCCTCTCCTCTACCCCTCTCCCCTGCTTGCTCACTGTCTCTCTGTCTGTCTGTCAAAATGAATAAATAAACTTAAAAACAAAAAAAACAAAAACAAAAGCAACAAAAAGTAACCCTAGGCCATTCTCCACAGCTCCCTAGACATTTAAATACTTGTCAAAATCCAGAGAAATTTGAAAATCATTTCCAGAGCACTAAGTTCATAGAACCATAGAATTGAGTACTAAAAGGGCCTGTAAGGTTCTTTAGCTAAAACACTCAATCTGAAAACAATGAAAATAAATTATTATATAGAAAAGTGATCAAATAAAACATTTATTAATGCATTTAATAAGATTATACTGAAATGGAAAAAATCTACTGAGAGACAGTAAAGGAGACAGATAAGTGGAGAGCATAACTTCAGGAAGGAAAGATGGGATATTCTTAAAGAGTTTTTTTTCACTCTCCTCTACAGAGTCCTTCAACATATTCTGGTGATGCTCAAAAGGAAATTCTAACTCCTTGGCATTCATCCAAAGGCCCTTGGAATTCAGCTTGTGTCCCCTCTTTACCCTCGTCATTCTCCTCTCCCTGCAGATGCTCTCTGGCTCCTCTGATTCCTGGCATCTCTCCCCCTTGAAAACCACACAGCTGCCTCCAGATGACCATCTTTATCCTACTAACCTTTGTATTGTCTTATCTAAAACGTGACCTCATCGCCCTTTGTCTCTGCACTTGGCATTAGCTTTCCTTCAGAGTATGTACTATCTAGCACTCCCCACATCTCGACTTCACACTGTATGTGTGCCTGCTTGCTGTTTTGCACTCTTTTATGCAATTATGCCATAACTGTTGGCTCTTTGGATTGCCCACTGCTGTCTTAGTGCCAGGCCCATAGTAGGCACTCGGTACACAGTTATTGAACGAGTAAGTAAATGAATTCTCCTTAACCTAGTGTATAAATTCTATGAGATCCCAATCAAATTCACAAAGAATTTACGGTTTTGGAACTTGATCAAATGACTCAAATTCATACATACTAAAGTTTAGAATATACATTTTTTTTGGAACAAATTCTACTTGCAGAAACTTCTCCAAACAATAATGGAATAAATGTTTGGAGACACCTAGAGAATGACCATCACAGAATTATTCAGAAAGCAGAAAATGGAAAATAATTTTTAAGTCCATTAATGAGAGTGTAGTTATATGATCTATGGTTGGAGAAAAAAGGTACTAGAAGATAATATTTTTCACAGATATTTCAGTGCTATTATAAATGAAGTGTTACCAAACAATATATACAACTTTTAAAGTAAAGATATATGTATATTTACATATATGCATAGCATATCTGAAAGAATATTTATGAAGATATTAGTAATTATTTCTGATTGTGGGGAATATTATCTTGACTTATTTTTAAAATTCCTCATTTCTTTTTTTTAAATGTTTATTTATTTTTGAGGGAGACAGAGAGAGACAGAACGCAAGCAGGGGAGGGGCAGAGAGAGAGGGAGACACAGAATCCGAAACAGGCTCCAGGCTGTGAGCTGTTAGCATAGAGCTGGACAGGGGGCTTGAACCCACAAACTGTGAGATCATGACCTGAGTCAAAGCTGGATGCCTAACGACTGACCCACCCAGGAGACCCTAGAATTCCTCATTTCTACTATAGCCATGATTTATTTTTAAAATGAAAAGGTCTATTTATACTTTGGAAAAGGGAAAACAGTATCCAGTACAATTTCCGTATTGTATACATGAAAAAATTGGTTCAAGATAGGAATTGTGTGTGTGTGTATTTAGGTATGTCCTCCCTCAAGTATGAAGATGGAGATGAAGGAGTTTCTTGAACATAATCCCTCAGGAAGAAGAGCCGGCTTTGTTTTACCGAAAGGTTGGGAGTTGTTTTAATTTTTCCTGAACCAAATAGCTACTTTTTAGTAATCCCAAGCTTAGCTGCCAAAGTGTCATGTGAAAAGACACTTGATTCAGAGAGAGATCTCCACACACAGAATATGTTTACCACAGGACATTAAGGCAGCAAAATGTGACACTCGTCCACCCCCACACTGACTATATTTTTTTGGCTTGATTTTTATAGGTCTCCCCTGTTTTGTTTCTTAGCATAGTTATAGAACTTTTTTTAAGCTTTATTTTAAGAGAGAAACACACAGAGAGAGAGAGAGAGAGAGAGAGAGAGAGAGAACAGGGGAAGGGCAGAGAGAAAAAGGGGGCCAGAGGATCTGAAGCAGGCTCTGTGCTGACAGCAGAGAGCCTGACACAGGGCTCATACTCACGAACCGTGAAATCATGACATGAGCCAAAGATGGATGCTCAACTGACTGAGCCACCCAGGTTCCCCAATAGTTGTAGAACTTTCTGTGGCCTTGATGTGTTCTATTTTAAAATTCATTTTCTATTTCTACTATAGTGAACCTCGTCTGTCCACTCTTTAGATTTCTTCTCCTTTTCCCCTTTTCTTCTCTTTAAAATCTTATTTCCAGCATACATAAAGAAAAAAACCTATTTTCATGCCATTGAAAAAACTCACAACTGCCTAAATGCTGTTTCAGTTCTTAAAATGTAACAGTTAATATTGCAGGGTTTTCCATTGTCTGTATTTAACTTTTTACTCCATTCAAGTGTCTTTTACATCACCCTTAAATTTCACCTTTACTTTTTTGGTTTCTGTCTTCTCTTTAGTACCTTGACATAGTTTTCTTTTCCTGTTTTCTTTTTGTCCTCTCTTTCTCTTCTCTCGCTCTCTTCCATTTTAACAAACCCAATGACGTGGAAGTTTCATGCCACAGACAGGAGCTGTCTGAGGACTCGTTCTCTTTCCTGCCACTGTCTCTGAAGCTTCCTCAGGCTTCCAGGGGATTTGCTCTTCCACTTCGGGATGGCTTTTCAGAAATGTCACCTTGAGAATGAAATCCAGCCATTTGCAACAACATGGATGAACTTTGCAGTCATTTTCATGAAATAGGTGAAGTCAGACAGAGAAACGTAAATACTGTACTGATCTCATTTATATGTGGAATTTCATGAAACAAACTCATAGATGCAAAGAATAGATTACTGGTTGCTCGAGGAGTGGTGTGGGGAGTGGGGGGGGGGTGCATGAAATGGGTGAAGAG
This sequence comes from Felis catus, assembly GCF_018350175.1. Taxonomy (NCBI): domain Eukaryota; kingdom Metazoa; phylum Chordata; class Mammalia; order Carnivora; family Felidae; genus Felis; species Felis catus. Next base: position 12,939,944 of record NC_058381.1, read on the forward strand.
GACCAAAAGGCAGAGGCTTCCAGTTGTAAAATGAAGTCCTGGGGGTGTAATGTACTGCATGGGGACTGTGGTTAATAAAGCTGTATTGCATGTTTGAGAGTTGCTGAAAGAGTAGATCCTAAAAGACAAAAATTTCTTTGTAAAGATGAATGTTAACTAGACTTCTTTCGGTGATCATTTTACAATACGTAAAAAAAAAAATCATTACATACTACACCCAAAGAGTAATATATAATGCTATGTGTCCAATATACCTCAATAAAAAACAAAAGAAAAACAAACCAAAAACCCCACAACTTCACCTTGATATCCCAATTTTCCCACTGGTTATAATTCTATTTGTGTACCCGATATTCTTGATATTTCTGATTTTCTGGAACAGTATTCCTTCTCAAATCCTCATACTGTCTGGCCTTAAACTAAGAAATATGCATGTATGGTGCACCTGGGTGGCTTAGTGGGTTGAGCATCCCACTTAGGTCAGGCCGTGATCTCACAGGTCTCCTTGTGAGTTCGAGCCCTACATTGGGCTCTCTGCTGTCAGGGCAGAGCCTGCTTTGGATCCTCTGTCCCTATCCCTCTCTGCACCTTCCCTGCTCACACTCTGTGTCTCAAAAATATAATAACATAAAAATAAAGAAATAAGCACTTACAATCTAATTTCTTTGATATACATGCTATTAAATTTGAGACAAAGAAAAAGAGAAAATGCTATGTGGCAGTTCTCTGCAGGTTGCTCTGGAGACAAGGCATTTCAAGGCAGAAGCCTGCCTGTTGTCCTCGGTAAAGAGCATAATGGTGCTAAGCAGTGTCTGGACCCTGGGAAGGAAAAACTGTGGTTTGCTTCTTGTGCCCTTACTGCCCAATTGGTTTCTTTTTTAGTGGGGCAGGAAAGAAGTTTACTCTCCAGGATCTCTTAGAGGTCTTCCTAAATTCCTGGCTCTTTTTATAAAGTTTGAATAGAATCAGAGTTGTTTGTTCCTTTTTCTTGGAAGAGGCAATTGGTGCTCGGTGGCAATATTAATGGCTGAGGGGTTGCATTTTGGCAATGTCAGTCTGCCTGGAATGCCATTCCCTGAGAAGTAGGAAGGCTATTTTCTTAACTTATGGACCTTGTTGTCAGGCAAGTTCCCACTGGGAGAAAGCCTGTGCTGGGCTTCTCTGTTTCCAGGGAAAGCCGAGCAGAGGGGTGGTTGGGGTCTCTGTCGATCTAGGATCAGCATTCGGCTTGTTCATAGAAATACTGAAGACTGCACACACAGCCCTCACCCAGATCCCCAGTTTCTACTGGAGTTCTCTCCATGCAGCGAGTTTCCTATATCTATCTCATGGCTTAACAGTGTCTCACATACAGAAGGTGAAGCAAGAAAGGCAAATCTCCACTGGTAGACTGAGCAACTTCTTGTCTGTTTTTTCCTCATGTGTATGATGTATCATAGTAACTTGATTGGTGAGCTTCCTCACAAAAAGGGCAAGGGTTTCTACTTTTTGTATTCCTGCTGGCATCTAGCTCATTACTTTATTCGCAGGGAGCACACAGAATGTCACTGACCTTTATTCAGCATTCATATTTGTAATGTTTTATTTCATATTATAAAAGTAGATGACTAGGTGATAGTTGCACAATCATGTGAAAGCACCATGGAACTGTATGCTTACAGATGGTTAAAACATGAAACTAGGAAGAGTAGGTGAATAGCATCTTTTGAAGTGTCTTGCACAGTAGATCAATGAACTGTTGTTCTGTAACAAGCCACCATGAACTGTCACTGGTATACAAAATAGATGTGAATTTTTCATGTGTCTTGGGGTTCATCCCATCCAAGCTGGACTTACTTGAAGGCCTCTGATGAAGGTCTGGGCTGATGTAGGCATTGAGTGCTGGCTGGAGATTGGCTAAATAGGCATTAGGACCTGATGATGGACCTCAGTTCCATGTGTTTCTCATCTGCCCGAGGCCAGTGCAGCATGCCCTTCTCCTGGTGCTCCTGGAGGCGCCATAGAGTAAGCCCCAAGCACAAGCTTATCTTGAGCCTCTCCCTGTGCCACTTCTGCTAGTATCCTGTTGATCAAAGCAAGTCCGTGGAGCCCAAAGTCAAGTCTCAGGGTGAGTCACTCAACCACAGTGGATAGGAGGCACTAAACAGTGTATGGAAGAGAATACGGAAATAGGAAGGTGTGAAGAATCAGGGCCAAATGATGTAATCTACCATACATTGTGTGGAATACTAGTGACTAGTGACCAATTTTATGAGAAGAATTATTTTGTATAACTTTGTGGTGCCCTCCCACTGTGGCCAAGATTTTAATCAGACCTGTATTGTAATCTGGAATATCTATTTTCAGCAATTAGGATTGTGGTTGCACATTTCAGGGAGAGTGTAGTTTGGTGACAGTCTTGTCTAATATTCAGCCCAGCTGACAAAGACTGACCATGCTACGCTGAGCCTACATTTTCCAATCAATAAAGGACCTTCCGTGCCTTTCCTCACATTGGTGATTCTTTCATCTAGTTGCCCTTCTTAGTCACTTGTACCTATATCTGAATTGTACTGATCCTTACCCCAGACTCATTTCAAGACACTTTACCCCATGAAATCTTCCCTGAGCTTTATACTAAAAAAACATTTTTTTTTCACCTTGGCTTATTCCCATGGCTTAGCATATTTGGCATACCATTCAGTCATGACTTACTTGCTACTGGGTTCTAAGTTCTGTGTATGTGTGATTCTTATGTGTCCAAACAGAATGCAAGCTCCTTAAAGAAGGAGTGAAAAAAATCCTAGGTTTGCAGATTGGAAATCCAAGCTCTCATGCTGACTCTGCCATTACCTAGCTTGGCAAGCCATTTCAGTATGTACCGATGCATCACTATTGTTATGGGGGGTCCCTCAATGCAATGTGACTTAGCAGAAGGGAAGAGAGAGACACAGGGAGGCAAATCTCATGTGAAGAGCCACAGAGGGAAGAGGCCATGTAAACAAAGAGGCAGAGGTGAGAGTGATATGGCAATAAGCCAAGGGACATTAGGGAGTACCACAAGCTGGAAGAGGCAAGGAAAGATCTTACCCTAGAGGTTTCAAAGAGAACATGGCCCAGACAACATCTTGATTTTAATTCTAGCCTCCGAGAACTATGACACAATAAATTTCTGTTGTTTGAAGCCATCTATCTGGTGGTGCTGTATTGTGCAGCCCTAGGAAAATCATACAGCCATCCTTCCACTGTGAGGTCTTGAACAAATGGTCTGAAATATAAGAGACTCTCTTGTGGTATGTTCGATGTATTTGCAATTCCCCAAAACACCTCATGTAGCACACTGTTAGAGAGTAAGTTCTCAATATATTGATTGTATTGATTTATTAAAAATTTATACCCTGATTTTATACAGGGTATGTTTAGAACAGTGAACAGCATTTAGAACAGAGAAACTATTCTGTATGATACAGTAACAGCATATACAAGACATTGTCCATTTGTCAAAGCTCATAAAACTGTATAAGAGAAACAGTGAACCACAATGTAAAGTATTCCACACTCATGCAAGATGTTGATAATAGGGGAAAGTGTGGTGGGGAGAGGGAGTAGGTGGGGACTCTACTTTCCGAGCAATTGCTCTGTAACGTTAAAACCATTCTAAAACAAAACAAAACAAAAATCTAATAGGAATGACTAATCTGCTCAATGAGATTTGAAGGTCCCCCCCTACCAATCCTAAATTGAATTGTATCTCCATACAAAGGAAGGATGGAATTAAATGCAATAAAGTTCCTTAGCAGGGAAAACTGAACTTGCCCAAGTATACTAGTAAGTTCAATGACAAGTAATTATCACTGAAAGTAATAATAAATGTAGCCATTCCTTTTATGACTAACTCTTGATTTCTTAAAAGATTGCATTTAAAATTTTTATTTTAAATTTTATTTTAAATTTTTTATTGTTATCTTAAATTGCTGAAAATGCATATTCCAGGTAAGATCTGGTTTGGGTGAAAACCCTAAACATGGTGAGGAGGCACTGGAAAGTGATATGGCAGAATGTGGGCAATGAGATAATGTGTACAGGTATGCTGCTATGTTTTCCCCAAAGGAAACAAAACCAAAGACTACTAGAGATTCTCATGGTTGTTGTATCTTTGGCAACCTTTTAAGAGTGACAATGACTTCACGTTTGGTTTTTTGACTCAGGAAGGCTATCCATTAAGATAGAGAACAGTTAGACTATTTTGTCTCTCCTGTGCTAAAAGTGTGTGTCCTTCCTTCCTATAATTTTACATCCAGTAAGATTGGTGGGGCTAGTTTTAGGATGGAAGTTTCTCATTCAAACTATCCTTGTTGGATTTTTCTCCTCACTCTGTAAATGAATCACACATCACTTGTGATCATTTGGGAAATTATGACACACGCAAGACATGGAACTTGACTTTTACTACGTTAATCTAAGCTGTCTGATAGACAGCAGTGATGAGTGACTTATAAGGCAGTAGAAGGAAAAATGATATTTCATACTTGTTTCCATGTACAGTGTTGCATAAATGTAATGTAGTAATTGTGATATTACACAAAATCGATTCTGATCAAAATATCCCTTTCCATTGATTAAATGTGAAAGCGATTTATATCTCTCAAGTCAATATCAAGAAATCATAATTATGTTAATGAAAATAGTACCAGTAAGGCAAATAGGCATGGGTTTTGTGCCACTCAATTTCAGGCACTGTATAGTAAATGAATTCTTAAAAGTGACACTTTAAACCCATAACCAGTAAAGAAATCAAATTAGTAATCAAAAATCTCCCAAGAAATGAGAGTCCAGAGCTGATGGGTTTCCAGGGGATTCCTCTATTCTTAGAGGATAATAGAATTCCTGTATTCTTAGAATAGAATCACCTATTCTTTTGAAGCTGTTCCAAAAAAATAAAAATGGAAGGAAAAGTTCCAAAGTCATTTGATGAGGCCAGAATTACCTTGATTCCAAAAGCAGATAAAGACCCCACTAGAAAGGAGAAGTACAGACAAATTTCCCTGATGAACATGGATGCAAAAATCCTCAAAAAGATACTAGCCAAACAGATCCAACAATACAAAGAATTATTCACCATGACCAAATATGCTTTATACCTGGGATGCAGGGTGGTTCAATATCCACAGAATAACCAATGTGATACATCACCTCAATAAAAGAAAGGACAAGAACAACATGATCCTCTCAATAGATGCAGAGAAAGCATTTGACAAAATACAGCATCCTTTATTGATAAAAACCCTCAAGAATGTAGGGATAGAAGGATCATACCTCAACATCATGAAAGCCATATATGAAAGACTTACCACTAATATCATCCTCAATGGGGAAAAACTGAGAGCTTCCCCCCTAAAATGAGGAACATGACGGAATGTCCACTGTCGCCACTGTTACTCAATATTGTATTGGAAATCCTAGCCTCAGAAATCAGACAACATAAAGGAATAAAGGGCATCTAAATCGGCAAGGAGGAAGTCAAACATTCACTCCTCACAGACAACATGATACTCTATATGGAAAACAGAAAAGATTCCACCAAAAAACTGCTAGAACTGATCCATGAATTCAGCAAAGTCGCAGGATATAAAATCAATTTACAGAAATCAGTTGCATTCCTATACACTAATAATGAAGCAACAGCAGGAGAAATCAAAGAATTGATCCCATTTACAATTGCACCAAATCTCATAAAATATGTAGGAATAAACGTAACCAAAGAGGTGAAAAATCTATATACTGAAAACTATAGAAAGCTTATGAAATAAATTGAAGAAAACATACCAAAAACAAAAACAAGTGGAAAAACATTCCATGCTCACGGACAGGAAGAACAAATATTGTTAAAATGATGATACAATGTAAAGCAATCTACATATTCAATGCAATCCCCATGGAAATAACACCAGCATTCTTGACAGAACTAAAACAATCAATCTCCAAATTTGTGTGGAACCAGAAAAGACTCCGAATAGCCAAAGCAATCCTGAAAAAGAAAACCAAAGCTGGAGGCATCACAATCCTGGACTTCAAGATGAATTACAAAGCTATAATTATCAAGACAGTATGCTACTGGCACAAAAACAGACACTCATATCCACGGAACAGAATAGAGAACCCAGAAATGGACCCACAAACATCTGGCTAACTGATGTTTGACAAAGCAGGAAAGAATATCCAATGGAATAAACACAATCTCTTCAGCAAGTGGTGCTGGGAAAGCTGGACAGCAACATGCAGAAAAATGAAGCTGGACCACTGTCTCATACCATACAAAAAACTAAACTCAAAATTGAGGAAAGACCTAAACCTAAGACAGGAAGCCATCAAAGTCCTCGAGGAGAAAGCAGGCCACAACCTCTTTGACCCAGGCTGCAGCAACTTTGTTGACATGTCTCTGGAGGCAATTAAAAAAAAAAGCAAAAGGAAAGTATTGGGACCTCATTAAGATAAAAAGATTGTGCACCACAAAGGAAAAAAATCAGCAAAACTAGAAGTCAACCAACAGAATGGGAGATGATATTTGCCAATGACATATCACGTAAAGGGTTAGTATCTAAAATCTAGAAAGAACTTAGCAAACTCAACATCATCCCCCCCCCCAAAAAAAAAAAGAAATAATCCAGGGAAGAAATGGGCAAAAGGCCAGAATAGTTCCTGTTCCAAAGAAGACATCCAGATGGCTAACAGACACATGAAAAGATGTTCAACATCACTCATCATCAGGGAAATACAAATTAAAACCACAGCGAGATACTACCTCACCCCCGTCAGAATGGCTGAAATAAACAACTCAGACGACAACAACAGATGTTGGCGAGGCTGCAGAAGAAGAGGATCCCTTTTGCAGTGCTGGTGGGAATGCAAACTGGTGTGGCCACTCTTGTAAACAGTATGGAGGTTCATCGAAAAATTAAAAATAGAACTACCCTACAACCCAGCAATTATACTACTAGGTGTCTGTCTAAGGGATTCAGATGTGCTGTTTCAAAGGGGTACACACACCCAATGTTTATAGCAGTGCTATCGACAATAGGCAAAGTATGGAAAGAGCCCAAATGTTCATGAATGGATGAATGGATAAAGAAGATGTGGTGTAAGTATATACGATGGAGTATTACTTGGCAATGAAAAAGAATGAAATATTGCCATTTGCAACAATGTGGGTGGAAGCAGAGCGTATTATGCAAAGCGAAATTAGCTAGTCAGGGAAAGACAAGTATCATATAACCACTCATATGATGAATTTAAGATACAAAACAGATGAACATAAGGGAAGGGAAGCAAAAAATAATATAAAAACAAGGATGGGGAGAAAAGATAAGAAACTCTTAAATACAGAGAACAAAGTAAGAGTTGTTGGAGGGGTTTGGGGTGGGGGGAATGGGCTAAATGGGTAAGGGGCATTAGGGAGGACACTTGTTGGGATGAGCACGGGGTATTATACATAGGGCATGAATCAGTGGAATCTACTCCTGAAATCATTATAGCAATATATGCTAACTAACTTGGATGTACATTGAAAAATTAAAAACAAAAATTTAAAGGTGAAAATTTCACTTTATAATCATTCAATATGCCCTTTATTGGAAGATATACAAAATCATTAAATCTGGTTAGGGAGAGGAAATTCTGGTTGAGCAATAGCATCAAATAGTAACCCATTTAATTATCTCTCATCTTTTAAGGTGTTCTCAATGAATGCCTGAATTGCCTGTGTTCAGAAAGCAAGTAATTCAGAATTAAATCATGCCCTGTTGGGACAAGGCTATAGCCAGAGATCCAAATGAAACAGATATAAGTAACTTGCCTCATAGAAAATTTAAAGCAATAATCATAAGGATAATCACTGGACTTGAGAAGAGTGGAAGACAAGAGTGAGGCACTTAACACAGAGATAAGGAATAACATAGCAAGAAAAAGGGCTCAATAAAAGATATGAGAAAAACACTTAATGGAACGAACAGCAGTATGAAAGGAGCAAAGGAACAAGTTAGTGACCTAGAAGAAACAGTAAGGGAATGTAATCAAGCTGAACAAAAGAGAGAAGAGTTATGCAAAACAAGAATAGATTCCATGTCTTCTTCAATTCAGTGACTTCATCAAATGAAATAACATTCATATTAACAAAGTCCCAGAAGAAGAAGAGAGAAAACGGGGCTGAAAATTTATTTGAAGAAATAATAGCTGAAAACTTCCCATATCTGGACAAAGAAATAGATATCCAGGTCCAGAAAGCGCAGAGAACTCGTGCCAGAATCAACAAAAGGAGATGCACACCAAGACCTACTGTAATTAACTTTGCATAATACAGAGATAAAGACAAAAATTTTAAAGCAGCAAGACAAAAGAAGTCAGTAAGTTACAAGGGAAACCCCATAAGGTTAGGAGGAGATTTTCAATAGAAACTTCACAAGTCAGAAGGGGGTGGCAGGATATATTCAAAGTGCTGAATGGGAAAAAATCTGCAGCCAAGAATATCCTATCCAACCAAGAATATTCTATCAGAATAGAAGGAGAGCTAAAGAATTTCCCAGACAAATAAAAACTGAAGGAGTTCATGACCACTAAACAAGCTCTCAGTAAATATTCAAAGGGATTCTTTGAGTGGATACGGGAGACTAAAAGTGACAATACAGAGGTAGGATACACAAAAGCAGTAAAAGTGAATATTTTAGTAAAAAATCAGTCAAGGGACTCACACGAAAAGGATATAGAATATAATAACACCTGCCTTAAATATGGGGAGGAGAGGAGAAAAGAATGAGTTCAAACTTAATGCATCTCAGCTTAATATAGACTGCTGTATGCAGAAGAGGTTATATCCAAATGTAATGGTGACCTATATCAAAAGCCACAAATAAATATGCAAAGAATAGGAATAAATTCAAATATATTACTAAAGAAAATGATGAAAACATGAAAGAGAGAAAGACGAGACAGGATCAGAAAAAATCTTTAGAAACAACTGTGAAACAAGTATTGAAATGGCAATAAATATGTATGTGTCAATAATTACTTTAAATGTAAATGGGCTAAATGCTCCAATAAAAACACAGGGTGGAGGCACCTGGGTGGCTCTGTTGGTTAAGTGTCCGACTCTTGGTATCACTCAGCTGAGGTCAACATCTTGCTATGGTGAGATTGAGTCCAGTGCCGGGCTCTGTGCTGAATGAGCAGCCTGCCTAAGATTGTTTCTCTCCCGGGGCGCCTGGGTGTCTCAGTTAAGAATCCGACTCTTGGTTTCAGCTCAGGTCATAATCTCACAGTATGTGAGTTCAAGCCCCACATCACACTCTGTGCTGACAGCATGCAACCTGGCTGGGATTCTCTCTGTCCCTCTCTGTCTGCCCCTCCTCTTCTCTGTCTCTCAAAATAAACTTAAAAAAAAATGTAACAGATTCTCTCTCTCCCTCTGTCTCTGCTCCTCCCCTTCTTGCATGCATGCACTGTCATGCTTTGTCTCTCAAAATAAATAAATAAATAGATAAATAAAAAAATAGATAAATAAAAACAACAAGACATAGGGTAACAGTAAATAAAAAAAAAAAAAGACACATCTGTATGCTGTCTACAAGACGCTCATTGTAGACCTAAAAACACCTGCAGATTAAAAGTGAGAGGATACTGAAATATCTATCATGCAAATGGAGGTCAAAAGAAAGCAAGAGTAGCAATAGTTGTATCAGTGAAAATAGACCTTTAAAGCAAAAATTGCAAAAAAAAACCACAGAAGGACACTATATAATAAAAAAGTTGACAATGAAATAAGGAAATATAACATTCGTAAATACTTATGTACCCACCATTAGAGTACCTAAATACATAAAACAGTAACCAAAAAAAAAAAAAAAAAAGAAACTAATTGTTAGTAATACAAGAATAGCAGGGAATTTTAACACCCCACTCAGATCAATGGACAGGTCATCTAAACAGAAAATCAACAAGGAAACAATGGCTGTGAATGATACACTGGAATAGATGGATTTAACATATATATTCAGAACATTCCATCCTAAAAAAGGAGAATACATATTATTTTCAAGTGCACATGGAGCATTCTCCAGAATAGATTACACACCAGCCCACTAAACAAATCCCAACAAATTTGAGAAGACTGAAATCATCCAATGCATCTTTTCTGACCGTGATAGAATAAAACCAGAAGTCAACCACAAGACAAAATCTTGAAAGACGACAAATTCATGGAGGTTAAATAACATGCCACTAAAAAATGAATGGGTCTACCAGGAAATAAAAGAAGAAGTGAAAAACTGCAAGGAAACAAATGGAAAGGAAAACACAATGGTGCAAAAACTCTGGGATACAGCAAAAGCAGTTCTAAGAGGGAGGTTTATAACAATATAGGCCTACGTTAATAAACAAGAAAAATCTCACATAAAAACCCTAACCTTACACCTGAAGGAGCTAGAAAAAGAACAACAAAAAAACCTAAAAGCAGCAGAAGCAAGGAAATAATAAAGATTAGAGCAGAAAGAAATTATACAGAAAGTAAACATAATACATGGAACAGAACAATGAAATCAGGAACTGGTTATTTTTTTTTTTAATTTTTTTTCAACATTTATTTTTGGGACAGAGAGAGACAGAGCATGAACGGGGGAGGGGCAGAGAGAGAGGGAGACACAGAATCGGAAACAGGCTCCAGGCTCTGAGCCATCAGCCCAGAGCCTGACGCGGGGCTCGAACTCACGGACCGCGAGATCATGACCTGGCTGAAGTCGGACGCTTAACCGACTGCGCCACCGAGGCGCCCCAGGAACTGGTTCTTTGAAAAAATTACTAAGTAATAAACCTGTAGCCAGACTTATCAAGAAGAGAAAGGATTCAAATAAGTCAAATCACAAATGAAAGAGAAGACATTAAAAAAAGAGAGGAGAAATAACAACACCAGAGAGATAAAAACAATTATAAGAATATTATTAAAAACTATATACCAACAAGTATGACAACCTAGAAGAAAAGGAGAAAGTCCTAGAAACATATAACCTCCCAAAACTAAAAGAGGAAGACACAGAAAATTTGAACAAATAACTAGTAATGAAATTGAGTCATTAATCAAAAAAGAACAAACAAAAGTCCAGGACCAGAAAGCTTCACAGATGAGTTCTACCAAGCATTTAAAGAAGAGTTAATACCTATTCTTCAAAAACTATTACCAACAAATAGAAAAAGAAGGAAAACTCCCAAATTAATTCCATAAGGCTGACATTACCCGATACCCAAACTATGTGAAGACAGCACTAAGATACAACTCTAGGCCAATATCCCTGATAAACATAAATACAAATTCTCAAGAAAATATTAGCAAACTGAATTCAGCAAAACATTAAATAAATAATTCACCATGATCAGGTTGGAATTATTCCTGTGTTGTAAGGGTGGTTCATTATAAACAAATCAATCAACGTGATACATCACATCACTAAGAGAAAGAATAAGAACCAGATGACTATTTCAGAGGACACAGAAAAAGCATTTGCCAAAGTGCAACATCCATTCAATATAAAAACGCTCAACAAAGTAGGAATAGAGGAAACATATGTCAGAAGGCCGAATACAAAAAAACCACAGCTAATATCACTCTCAATGGGTGAAAAACTGAGAGCTTTCCCCCTAAGTTCAGACACCAGACAAGGATGTCCACTCACACCACTTTTATTCAACATAGTACTGGAAGTCCTAATCACAGACATTAGACAATGAAAAGAAATAAAAGGCATCCAAACATGTAAATACGTAAAAATTTCACTATTTGCATATGATATAATACCATATATACAAAACCTAAGGACGACACTAAGACCATGCTAGAATTGACAAACTTCAATCCACTTGGTATATACAAACTGTATGTACCGAAATCTGTGGCGTCTGTACACGCCGATAATGACACCGCAGAAAGACAAATTAGAAAAGAAAAGAAAAAAAAAAAAAAAAACAACCCCCAAACAATCCCACTTACAATGGTACCAAAAATAATAATAAAGAACACGAAAAGAAATAAAGGAACAAAGAAACATCCGGGCACGAGCGAGCGGGTCTCCCTGTACGTCAGATACGTTAGAGGGTCCCTCTCCTAGAGACCCCTTCAGGTCAACGGTGGGCTGCGGTGTCCCTGTCTCTAGCCCGATTCATCTTGGTGCGAGCACCCTAAGCGGCCAAGCAGGCCCCTGGTCCACGGGAAAAATCATGCTCTGGGTCCAGCGGAGTTGTGTATCTCGGGCACAGCGGTCAGGGGGTTGGCGAGATGTGTGTGGAGGAGAGGAGGTGTCTGTTCCGGGGCCGCCCTCCCGGGCGGGCACCGCTCTGGCTGAGAAGAGGGCAGTGGGGCGCGGCCCGGACCTGGACGACAGTTGCTGCCTGCTCCTGGGCTGAGGGCTGAGGGTAGTGGGGCAATGCCCACGCTGGCTCCTGCGACGCAGTTCGTCCTGGGCACCTTCTGTGGTTTCTGTGGAGGTGCCGGTTGCCGTGATGACCGAGGAGGCTAAACTCCTCTGTCCGCCTGGTTGTTCAGACGCCCGATCCTCCCGTGTTCTCGGTACGCGGACTGACCCGCCAGCCTCCCATGTCACCAGACCCCTTGTGCCAATATTTCCTGTTTCAGAGTCCTTTCGCCTTGTCCGGAAAGTAAACAGACAACACTCGCAGATACCCACCCCGCGAGAGAACAAAGAGACGTCCGGCCCCGAGCGAGCGAGCGAGCGAGCGAGCGAGCGAGCGGGTCGCCCTGTGCCTCAGTGTACTTTAGAGACTCGGTCTCTTAGAGACACCTGAAGCTCAACGATGGGCTGCGGTGTCCCTCCCTGTCTCTGGCCCAGTTCCATCCCCGGACGAGTCCCACAGTCTCTTTGCACGAGGACGACACCACCGCTCGCTCACGTGAGCCGGAGGCAACGTGCTAACGGGACCGGAGGGTGGCACTGTGGATTCAAAGTGACCTACGCACCGAAGCGTCCGTAAACGTGGTGTCCGGAAACCTTGGACGTTGCCGTGCCCTGGATGAAATCGTCGCTCTGGAGACTCGGGCACGTGTCGCCCACCTTCTCTACGTTCTTTCTACCTTTAGTCTCCCTGTGTGTGTTTGCCCGACATCTTGCCTGATGGTTCACGGAGGAATGAGACACCCATCCGGCAAGAGCTGATGCTCCACTCACCACGGCACGTGACTGACGGAAAAGAATACGCACGGGCCCGCACTCATCTTACCCTTCGTTCTCCACCGCGTCAGAAAAACACGTGGCCTGCCTTCCTCCTGTCCAAAGCCAAACTGGAAGGAAGACTTAGATGTAAAGGAAACGTTAGAGAAGCTTTCAAAGAGTAGCAGCAAGCAAGCAAGCAAGCAAGCAAGGAAAGTAAACCACCCACCCCTACCCTCCTGCCCAGCAGGTGCAAGAAGCATGCACGGAGCACTCTCCTCCTTTTCTCCCTGGAAGTCCCCCCCGCCCCAGGATGTCTTTCCTACGCCACCAGGGGAGTGACATTCTTATCCTCAAGGACAGGAGGAGAAGTGTAGAGAATTCTAGAGGAGAACAGATCTTGGTTGGTTGGTTTCGTTGGTTTTAAAATCCTCATCATCCTTTAGCCTCCCCATGTAGTTCAGTTAGTCGTCCACCGTCGCTTCTCCTTGTTCAACCCAATATACAAGCGTTTAGGTCTGGCCACTTCTCAGGGTCTTGGTTTACCTCAGGAGGGGCTCTACCTGTCACGTGAAACTTGTAGGAAATCAATGTGTCAGCTCCTTGTACGGTTAACCTGTCTCGTGTCAGTGTCACCCTCAGGGTCACCTGCAAATCCTAAGAGGGTGGAGGCATAGGGTGTGTTTCGGTGACACCTTTCTTCTCCCTGCGGGGCCCGCCCCCCCCCCCTTTGGACTGTAGGGTCCTCTGGGAACCGGGACATTTTTAGTGAGTGGCTATTAACTCCTTCCGTTCTCCATCTCCCCGCCGCCGCCGCCGCCGCCGCCGCCGCCGCCGCCGCCGCCTCCGCCGCCGTAGTAGTGTGTTTATTGAGGACAGTAATGGTGAAAGCCATATTCTTGTCGCTTGCCACGCGGTGCACTTGCACCCATGTTCCCCGTAGCTGTTTGTGGTCTTTGGACTTCGTCGTGGCCCCGTGCGGCGAAGGACTTTGCTTAAGCGTTATCCGTGGTCGTTCGTTTATCCATCACCCCCTTTCTCCCCCCCCCCCCCCCCCCCCGCAGCTTGGTTTGTTATGTTTCCGAGAGAGACGTTCCCCCGCTTGACCTGATAGAATAAAAATGGCTCGTCCGGGGGGCGCCTGGGTGGCGCAGTCGGTTAAGCGTCCGACTTCAGCCAGGTCACGATCTCGCGGTCCGTGAGTTCGAGCCCCGCGTCAGGCTCTGGGCTGATGGCTCAGAGCCTGGAGCCTGTTTCCGATTCTGTGTCTCCCTCTCTCTCTGCCCCTCGCCCGTTCATGCTCTGTCTCTCTCTGTCCCAAAAATAAATAAACGTTGAAAAAAAATTAAAAAAAAAAATCTAAAATCTCCCTTTAAAAAAAAAAAAATGGCTCGTCCGGGGGCGCCTGGGGGGCTCAGTCGGTTGAGCGTCCGACTTCGGCTCAGGTCATGATCTCGCGGTCCGTGGCTTCAAGCCCCGCGTCGGGCTCTGTGCTGACAGCTCAGAGCCTGGAGCCTGTTTCGGATTCTGTGTCTCCCTCTCTCTCTGACCCTCCCCCGTTCATGCTCTGTCTCTCTCTGTCTCAAAAATAAATAAATGTTAAAAAAAAAAAAAAAAAAAGGCTCGTCCGTCCGTTGTTGTTCTGGGAGTACTCTCTCGCGTGGTTTCGGTTTCACCGTCCGTCTGTCTCCCTCCCTCCCTCCCTCCCTCCCTCCCTCCCTCCCTCCCCGCCGAAATGTGTCTAAGTCCTCCTCCCCCGTTCATGCTCTGTCTCTCTCTGTCTCAAAAATAAATAAATGTTAAAAAAAAAAAAAAAAAAAAAGGCTCGTCCGTCCGTTGTTGTTCTGGGAGTACTCTCTCGCGTGGTTTCGGTTTGACCGTCCGTCTCCCTCCCTCCCTCCCCGCCGAAATGTGTCTAAGTCCTCCTGGGAGCGCGGGCGCCGCCTGGGCCGCTCTGGGCCGCCCGTGCCTCACGGGCGCCCGCGGCCCGCCCGGTGTGTGCGGGGAATTTTCCGCGCACGTCCGCCTCGGCCGGCCGGGGAGTCGAGTGGCCGGTGTGCCCCCCCTTTCCAGCGGCAGCCACCCCGATGCATTTTTCGAGTGTCCCTTGGGCTGCCGGGGTCGCGCCGTGCCGGCCGGCCGGCCGGGAGCTCCCGAGGCGGACGCCCTCCGCCGGCCTGGGACCGAGAGGCGGCATCCGGAGTGGCCCGGGACGAGATCGGGCGGCCGGGCCGCCGGCTGTGCGCCCTCACGTCCCCGAGACCGCGAGCTGTCCCCGCTGACGTTTCGGTCGGTTGTCGGGCGCCACCTGGCGTCCGCTTTTATATAGCGTTTCCCCTCCGGAGCGTCGGCGACGTCGGCAAGGGATGTGATTTGGTCGCAGTGTCCGGGGCGGAGTTCCAGAAGGACGGCGACGTTGGCGTGATTGTCCCGTTGTCGTCGGGGCGCCGGCGGCTGGCGCACTTGCCGGAGATTGAACCTCCGGGTATGTGGGGGAGTAGCGGCGGCGCTCCCTGGGAGCGAGCCGGGGTGGGGGCTGCCCGGACGGGTCGACCAGCACCCGCCGGTGCTTTCCTCCCTCCCCCCCCCCCCCGACCGCGGGGACCGCCCGGGGCCGCCACCCGGAGACTGTGGCCCCGTCGGTCGCTCGTCGGTCCTTCCCTGCCAGGCGCCTTTTGTCTTCCCTCCCGCGTCGCGGTCGGGCCGGGCCGGGCTGGGCCGGGCTGGGCCGGGCCGGGCTGGGCTGGTGAGGACCGTCCTGAGCCTTGAGGGGAAGCCCGCGGAGGGCGCCATGGGCCCGGGCGGGGGCACGCGTGGGGCTCCCGGTCGTTGGACCCGATTTTCTCCCCAGATTTTCCGAGGCCCGCTGCGGAGTTGGGGACCGGGCCTGACCGGACCGGGCCGGGCCGCGAGGGGAGGCCCGTATAGGGCGCCAACGCCGGCGCGCCCGCGATCCCCGTTGAGGTCCGGCCGTCGGGGGCGCCTCCGCGGAATTCAACCCCCCCCAAAACAGTCCCAGCCGGGGGTCGGGGACTGGCACGGGGCCGGTCTTGCGAGGGCCGGGGAGGCTTCCGCAGGCGACAGCGCGGAGTGTTTTATTTTTCTAAGTCCCGACCCGGAGACGACCCGTGCACGGGCGAACGTGTAACGGGGCAGGGCCTACGCGGGCAGCACCCCCCCCCCCAATCCCGCGATTCCCTGGTCGGTCGGTCGGTCGGTCGGTCGGTCGGTCGGTCCTGGGGTCGACCAGATGGCCCCCGGGGACTTCCGGGGGGGAGGTGGTTGCTCGGCGGCAATGGGAAGATGCTTGGGGCTCGTGGCCGGGCCAGGGTCCCAGAAGGTCCCAGTGACCTGTGGCTCGGCCCCGCCTGCCAACGCGGTTATTTTTGTCTCCTGAAAGAGGTGCTTTTTGCTGCCAGGTAGGTGCTGACACGTTCTGATGTGGCGGTGGTCATGCCGTAAGAGAGACTTGGGCCTCGTCGTCGCTGGCGTGGCTCCGGGCTTGGCGGTGACGCTGAGCCGGACCCGACTCCGCCCTTGCCTGCCTGCTTGCTCGAGCCGTCTGCCTGGGCCTGCGCGCCGGCTCTCGTGCATCCAGGTGTGGTCCAGGCTGTGGTGCCACCTCCGGTCTCTGGCACCCGAGGGCGGCGTGGGGAGGCGGCGTGGGTCTTCTACCCTGTGCGCTCCCCGCTGTGGGCACCCGGCCGCGGCCGTGACAAACCCACCCTCGCAAGGCTTCGTGCCGCGTGTCAGGCGTTCCCCTTTTCTCTTGTGGGTTGTCCGGCTGCCTGTTCCCTGGGAGAGGTGGGGGAGGGGGGCCGGCGAGGCGGAAGCAGGCCCTCCTCTGGTCGCTGTCCTCGCCGGGCGTTTCCCCAGCCCCCCCCTCACCCCAGGACTGCCTCGTGTGGCGGTAACCGATCGATGTGGTGATCTCGCGTTCTCCCGGGCCGGGCCTAAGCCGTGTCAGACGAGGGACGGACACTCCTGGTAGGTGGGACCGCTCTTCTCGTTCTGCCTGCGGGCCCCATGCTCCTCCTTCCCGCCTGTGGGCGGTGCGGGGGGGTGCAGAGGGGTGCGGACTCCGGCCCGACCCCAGCCTCCCGTCGCTGCGGGACTGGGGTCGGCTGACGCAGCGGACACTCTCGCTGGCCTCTCCTGGCTGTTGGTGGTGGGTGACCTCCTCCCCGTGGTGGGGGGGGCGCACCCGATGCCACGCTGCTCGCCGCCTGGGCGTGCTGAGCGCGTGGCGCCTGGCCCTCCGTGGTGCCCCTGGAGCGCTCCAGGTCGTCTCAGGTGCCTGAAGCCGAGTGGTGGTGCCGTTCCCTGTTCCCAGCGGACCCCCCTTCGGGTCGCCGCCGTTGGCGGAGATGCCCGAG